>NC_091821.1:463525397-463835397 GCF_038994185.2 Dermacentor albipictus | reverse complement strand
CGAAAGTGCAGGTGGCGCGGTGCGATGGTTGAAGGGTAGACGTTGAGCGTGTCCCTGAAAGCTGCCAAACTGACCCTTCTCTTGGAAACGAAGGGGAAAGAGGTTTTGGCACGTAAGAAAGAGGTTTTGGCACGTAAAACCCCATAATTTCATTTCATTTTTCACAAAGGAGCGAGGAGGACACCGTGCATGGGTGCCTCGGTATAAACCATGAAATAGGGAAAAATCATTGGTTCAATAATTATTTGCAGCAATCGCAATTAATCCAGCAACGTTAAACGTTCCACACGCATCACCCATAACAATATTGCATTCATATCCAGAGAATGCTAACTGGGTGTCATGGTGTCTGCTAGGACACGGAGGAAAAATTGAGGATGACAGCCGCAAAACGCTTTCCAGCACTTTCAAAAGTACTTTCTGCCAAATGCCTGACATTTATCCATACACAATATATTTCGCACGAACAGTGGCAATCTTGTTCCCTCCATTTTGATGAAAATTGATCTCAGTGACTATTATAGTTCGCCCTAGAGAGAGAAATAATTCTTCAGGATTGCTGTACAACACGCTTAGCCCTCCTGAGATTTTCAAGCAAAGCTTGTATTGGCTCACAAGTTTCAGTGGCGATATGATCACACACTATAAAAAAGAAAAAAAAACCATTCGCTCCCAGAGCAGAGCAGCTGCGGGAAAGGGCGGTTTGATGAGTTGACAGCTGCACTGTCGCCGGAGCGTGAGTCATTAGCAAGCATGCCAGCTGGATAGGCGCGCGCTCACGCCAGGCGCGCCACCAAACGGAGCCGTTTCGCTTCTGTCGGAGAGGAAAAGGGCAGGAAAGGGTTCCGCGTGCTCTGCGCTGGCTTTGGTTCCATTCAGTTCAGTTTCGGAAAACAAATGGAATGGCCACACATTCCCCCCGTTCCCACACACGCGTTCCCCCGAGGAGTGGGCAGCGCTCGACAAGCGGCGGCGAGAACTCGCCCGTGAAGAGAGGTCACCATCTTGCCGTCCAGCAGTGCGGACGTGAGTAACACGGGCTGCCGAGTTTCGACCAATTTTTGGCGACATTACGGACTGCGAGGACCCGGGAATGTCGCACCGAGGTCAGTGAGGGTGCTGTGCGCCCAACCGCTACGTTTTTTGGAGACAAGACCTGCTCCTATCCGGATTTCGGGCACTTCTCCCCCGAGCCGCACGCAGTCGAGCTGGGCCTACTTTAGGCCTAGCTCGACTAGGGCCTCACTCTGCCGGCGCCGAGCCCGAATCGAGTGCAAACTCAACTCACAGAACATGCCGAGCAAGTTGCAGCGATCCCACTATCCAAATTCTATCTCATAAACGCTCAAGTACAAAGAGCAAACCAATATGAAGGAAAACCTTAAAGGGCCCCTGAAACGGTTCGGACAAATTTTGTAGGCGCATAGGGTACAGCTTAAGTAGAACATTCGCACCACAATTTAAGTGAAGCGTTACGTATTAATGGAGTTACAAGCGATTAGAAGTCACCCTCCTCCCTAGCCATGCCTTTCCTCCTCAACTCGCTCGCCAAGCGAGCGGCGCTAAGCTCCGCCTTCACTGGTCCTGCGTCACGATGCGACGTCACATCGTCCACTTCCGGTTGTTGGAGCACGCCTCCTCCCGCGTGAGACCTCTCCACTGGCCGCTTGGCCGTCGACCGAGAGCCATCGAAACAGCGTGCGTTGCGAGCATTCTGTCGTAGCGCCGAAGGTGGCCGGTATTCCGGTAACCACAGGCAAGCTGGTCATTTCGGCAAATGACTGGAGGCATAAACTCAAGCTGATGAAGGAACTTCAGAGTAGACGTACGTGAGCAGCCTGATCGGTCTGCACTGTCCAGACACTTGTTGGCGCAGCGCTTAACCAGTCAAACGAAGCGCTAATATTGCTCTAACCAAGTGTAAAACATTTTAAACATTTATAAGAACAACGTGTTGATGATTACACTCCTGCGAAAAATACACACCAGCAGCAAAGAAGAATGCACTTCGTTGCTGCTACTGTGTATGATTGAGCTCTGTGCCACCAGGTGGCTGCACCGTGCAGACCATTCACATTTACCTTTCTGCTCATCTCATGGCTCATGAGGAAGAGGGTATGAGCCATTGCTGACAAGGAAGTGCTCATATCGGCTCCGTCGTTAATGCCCGCTTTCTCAGTGCTAATTAGTTTGGATCCCGAAGATTTTATTACCAGTGTGATCGTAAAGGTATCCGCTATCCTCCGATACCCGACTTTCCATCAAAGGTGCGTTTTTCATCGATTTATCGGACTTCACCTGGTTCACCGCCAACAGGCATTGCTAGGCCTAAGCGAAGCCAAGGCTTGCTGGGCCTAGCCAGCCGTGCTACTGCCACGACAACATGGAGGTTTCCCCCACCGCTTTGACGCACGGTTCCCAGGTTTCCCAAATGTGCGTGCAAGTAGACGGAGAAGAAATTATGCCCGAGGAATTTCATCGCACGCCCGGATGGCTACACAACGGTGGGCACACGAGCCGAACACGCCTGCATGCAACGCAGGGTGAGTCGAATTCTCGTACTGATACTCCGAGCTCTCAGCAGAAGACTAAATTCAACAAGAACGTCAGGACCGCAGTTATTCGGGCGGCTCGCATGCCCGCAATGCCTGCGGAAGAAATTAAGATCGTCGTGCGGCCCCGCGGAGGACTCGATATTTCCAAGGCGGGAGCTGCATGCGTGGCTACTGCCATCATGGCGGCAGCGGGAATTGAGAAGGCAGATCGAGCTGAGGATATGGCGTGTCCCAATATCCATCAGAACATTATGGTGCTCAGCACTCCTTGTGAGAAGCGAGCGAACAAGTATGCTCGAATACAAGCTATCAACGTGCAAGGCAAAATATACGAAGTGAGCGCTTACGGAACGACCGCCCACGACACAGTCAAGGGCGTGATCAGGGGCATAGCGCTCGAGGACAGCGAAGCCGAAATAATGCAGCAGATTGTTACCAAGTACAACCCCCTCGCCGTGGGAGCGAAGCGTATCGGGCACACGACGACAATAATCGTTGTGTTCAACGGTATCAAGGTTCCCAAGTATGTGCGTTATGGATCCACGCTCTATCCGTGCAGTCTCTACAGGAAGCAAATAGAAGTGTGCAAAGTATGCGGCAAGGTCGGCCACAGGCGCGACGTGTGCCCCACACCAAACGTACGTGTTTGTCTTTCATGCGGTGTTTCTAATCCCAGAGAGGGCCACAAGTGTGTCCCCAAGTGCAAGCTCTGTGGCGAAGAACACCCCACTGGAGACCGCCTCTGCAGAGCCAAATACAAGGTTCCGTACGTCGTGCGGCGACGGCGATGGGAACGCCGTAACGCCGAAGAACAGCGAAAGCAAGCACTCGAATCAAGCGCATTTCCACGCCTAGGACGCTCCCGCTCGCGCAGCGCTTCCCGTGGCAGGTCCCGCAGCGCGTCGCGCCACGCATCACGTTACGCTTCCCGTCATGCCTCGCGCAGCGCATCCCGCGGTCGTGACTCATCGGACAGGAACAGTTGCGGCGCAACGCGATCGCGCTCCCGTGACAAAGTCAGCTGGGCCGACGTAGCCAAGGGCGAAGTTAAAGGCAGCAGCGCCAGCTCCAACAGCGCCACTAGTGGCCGAAGCACTCCGAGCACCTGGCAGGCTTCACCTGGACTTCAACGCCGCCCATCGAGCGTGGGGTTATGTGAAGGACACGGCCAAGGGACGGGACTTATTACAGGATACCCTGGACCACAAATGTGTCCTAATCACGGACCCCGCGCATCCTACGCGCATCGGCAACTCCGTAGCACGAGACACCACACCGGACCTTACGTTCATAAAAAATGACCACACGGGCAAAGTAACATGGCACAACACGGGCGTCGACCTGGGCAGTGACCACTACATCCTCGAAATTACGATACCCAACCAATTACGGAGCAATACCATTATACATAAGTGGACGGACTGGGACGAATTCCGTAAAGGGCGCCTCACCACAGCACAAAACATCACAGAGATCGAAACCTGGACTGCGGAACTCCGCGATGCAGTGCGCTCAGCCACAAAGACCATAGAAACAGACGAAGACGTCATCATCATGGACAGCCGCCTGGCCCATCTGATAGAGGCCAAACGTTCGATACAGGCGCGTTGGAAGCAGCACCGGCTGAATCGCAAATTGAGGAAGAAGGTGGCTGACTTAAATAGGGCCATTGAAGAACACTGCATGCTCCTGTGCCGTCAACAGTGGAACGAGATCTGCAACCGAGCTGACAGGGAATTGCACCGCAGTTGTACATGGAATCTATTTCGGCACCTCCTAGACGAAACAAAGACCAAGTCAACCCAGCGAGACCGCCTGGCCCGCCTCATGCACACCATCACACAACAACAAGGAAAAGACGCTGTTATCAGGAGCCTGGAAGCCAAGTATCTGCCAGACACGCCAACAGAAACCCACCCGCCGTACGGGGGGCTGCCCAACGCGTGGCTAGACCGAGACATTACCATATCAGAGGTACGGGTAGCGCTGCACGAGCTCAACACCCGCTCAGCAGCTGGCCCAGATCTCGTTACAAACAAGATGCTACGCAACCTGGACGACGCTTCGATAGAGGCCCTAACAGACTACTTCAATGAATGCTGGCATTCGGGCAAGCTCCCTCGACAGTGGAAAACGGCTAGAACGATCCTGATTCCGAAACCGGGCAAACCACTGGACATCGGCAACCTGCGTCCCATCTCGCTGACGTCCTGCGTGGGCAAGGTGCTGGAGCACGTGGTCGCCAACCGTTGGCAGGAATACCTAGAGAAGGAAGGCCTCTATCCTGACACGATGATCGGCTTCCGGCGCAGACTCAGCACACAAGATGCCATGTTACAGCTCAAACAAGAAATCGTCGACAACAAGACACAAGACAGCAAAGTAATTCTGGGTCTCGATTTACAAAGTGCATTCGACAAAGTCAAACACTCAGCCATATTAGGACAAGTATCAAGGCTCAACATGGGGGTAACGAGCTACAATTACATTCAAGACTTCTTGACCAATCGCACGGTGGAACTGCACGCCGGAGACCTCAAGATCCCCGAACACAAGCTCGGCAGTACGGGTACTCCACAGGGTTCGGTTATATCGCCGTTGCTCTTTAACCTCGTCATGATCGGGGTAGCGAGGGCAGTAGCGGGGACCGGCGTCCGGCATACGATCTACGCCGACGACATTACCCTGTGGGCGGCCGGCGGCACCGACGCCAGCATCGAGCAACAGCTGCAAGCGGCGGTTACCGCCATCGAGCAGCACCTTGATGGCACAGGCCTCATGTGCTCGCCCGCCAAATCCGAGCTGTTCGTCCTCACACCGCTTCGACCGGGACGGAAGCGCGCTCCTCTTCGCGAGTGTGATCACATCAAAATTGTGACTGCATCGGGGCAACGCATCCCCGAAGTTCCCAAGATCAGGGTCCTGGGCCTGCTGCTCAACAAGAGCGGCCGCAACGACGAGACCATCAACAAGCTTACCACCAAGGCAATGGACGCCATCCGGCTCATACATCGAGTCTCTGCACGACGGGCAGGCATGCGTGAGGACAGTCTCGTGCGCCTTGTCCAGTCGTTCGTGATTAGTCACATCGCCTACGTTGCGGCCTACCTTAATTGGCACGTCACTGACAGGACCAAGATCAACACGCTGATCAGACGGTCTTACAAGGCGGCGCTGGGTTTAATGGAGACCACGAGTACGGCTCGGCTCTTGCGGCTCGGCGTCCATAATACCCTAGAAGAAATAGCCGAGGCGCAGCTCAGCGCGCAATTCGAGCGCCTCTCTACCACCAAGACGGGCCGCAGTATACTGACGTCCCTGGGTTACAGCCCCCAAGCTCCCAGCCGGCAACCGTGCGAGATTACAGATGAGGCGCGGGCCCACATTTACGTGGACCCCATCCCAAAGAACATGCACCCAGAATACAACCAAGAACGGCGGCAGGCGCGGGCCAAGGCCCTCACTGAACAACACGCCCAAGACCCGCACGCCCGGTATGTGGACGCCGCGGAATACAAGCGGGAAGGCTTCGCGGCGGTGGTCGTTGCGGCGGCTACCGGCACCAAGACAACGGCGGCGAGCGTGCGGTGCACGAACGCCACAGACGCTGAGGAGGTTGCCATCGCTCTGGCGATCACCGAGGCCGAGTGTTGCACCGTGCTCAGCGACTCGAGGAATGCCGTGCGCAACTTTGCCAAGGGGCGAATATGCGCGCCGGCGGCCGCCATCATCGGCAAGCTCCAATTTCAAGACCGCGGCAGCACCGTCCGTATCAAGTGGTTCCCGGCGCACGCTGGCGAGTGTGCATCCTCACCGAACCACAACGAGACGGCTCATTCGGCGGCACGAGCGCTTACTTTCCGTGCCCCCGAGAGTGACCGTTCCGTGTGGTGGTTCGAAACCAAGGACAGAGTGACCAGTTATGCCGAAGTAACTAAGTGTTACCGCTTAGCTCGACGGACAATGCCGCCTCCCCACCCGGCACTCAGTCGGGAGCAGGCCGTAATCCTAAGACAACTACAGACCGCGTCACTCCTCGCCCCCGCAATGCTGCACGTGCTTCACCCAGAGCTCTATCCGAGTGGGCTGTGCGGTGTTTGTGCAGCGGGTCCGGCGGACCAATGGCATATCATGTGGGACTGTGCCAGGTTCCCGACGGCAGCTACCTCCAGGACTTATCCGCCAGAACTACAAGGTGCACTGCAGTCTGCAGACAAGGAATCACAACTATGGGCCGTCCAGCAGGCCCGGGGTGCGCTCGAGAAGCACAAGCCTCATGACCCACTACAAACGGGCCCAACTGGGCTAGTGCAGAGTAGGGCATAACCCCGGGTCGACGCTTGGCCAGCGTCACGACACGTTAAATCGTCGTTTGCCGGCACTTCATTAAAGTTATTCCTATCCTATCCTCATGGCTCATCCCGGCGCAGTCAAGCGGCCAGACCCTGGCCCCTTGCGCTTGTGTTTGCCCTAATACCGGACTTGCGAAACGCTATTGCGTTAGTAATGTTCTGCTGTAAAGTGACGGCCGCGCAAATCCTGGCGCCTATCGGATAGCCGCAGTCCGATGCGCAGCAGCCAGTTCGCTCGTATGCTGCCTTGCAGAGAGACACGATTTCGCAACTTCACATCTTTCCAGTCGCTACGTCTGCAGCCCACAACGCAACAAGGGTGATTCATCGTGCTCACGAAAAGACTGATCTACACTGACGGCTGAGCTCTCGTCAAAGACTGCGCACGTTGTAACACAAGCAGACGACACTTGCTGTGTGCCGGAAGTGCTCAAGTGTACTAAAAAACTATTCTTGTGTATTCTCTTTAAGTTATTTTATTTTTACAAAAACAAAGTAACATTCCAACTATTACGAGCACCATTTGTTCACCATAAAGTTGGAAAAATTATCGACCACGCGCCCTGGTCAGCCAATCAGATAGCTCGCCCATGTGACGTCATATGGGTTATTTGCATCATGTGGGTAGGGGCGGCTTAAAATTCCGCCGAGCAGTGCGCTGCGATCGACAGCGATGTGCACTTTTAAAACCTTACAATAAATTACACGCTTTACGCAGAGCACTTAGATGTGTCAATTAATGATCAGAAGGACCTACTCTAACGACTCAGTACGTTTGTAGAAAATCGCCAAAATCGTTTCAGGGTCCCTTTAAGGAAATCAAGCTATGGCAGTGGAACTGCAGGAGCTTCCACCCAACGCGGGAGAACCTACAACTCAACATCCAAAACTTCGACAAGCCGGAAATTCCGGACATGATAACACTGCAAGAAACGCTAACTAAAGCCAAACTCAGAAACTATAAAACACATAAAAAAATATGAGCGCAAAACCCGCGTGCGGCCATCTTGATCCACAGAAAGCTGACCGCCATCGAACACGAAATAGACACGAAGGACGCGGACTGCCTCCTCGTGGAAATAATTCCACAGAAGAGAGTACAGGCGAGTCTATTCTCAACGCGTATAGCGCCCCCAGATCGAACCACTCCCCGATAGTAGAGGCAGTTAACAAAACACTCAGGCTCTGCGGACACAAGCCGCTATTAATAGTAGGCGACTTTAACGCCAGGAACACGGCCTGGGGCTACAATATGAACAACAATAAGGGCACGGCAATATGGAATTACATCCAAGACGAAGGCCTAACATTACTGAACGATGCGGAAGGAAGGAAGGAAGCGGATCTTAGGCGTCTAATCCAGGCTTTCGTGCTCAGCCGTTTTGTGTACTCCCTCCCATATCTCAAACTATAAAGCGGAGAAGGAAAAGGTAAACTGCCTAAACAAAGCTACAAGGCGGCGCTCCACCTGCCGAGATACACATCCACCGAGCGACTCCTGAAAATGGGCGTCCACCACACGCTCAACGAACTAGTTGAGGCACACAGAAGAGCCCAATACGGAAGATTAACCAAGACACCTGCGGGAAGACACATCCCAAGGAAATTAAATATCCCGTACGAGAGCACTCAAGTATTCAAACATGTCCGCAATAAGGATTAGTAAGAAGCGATCGGAGGATTGGTGGAAGAAAAGTAGGGAAACGACAAAAGACGGAGACAGTTCGCAATAGGGAATCAGAAAATTTGGGCTTGGTAGTTCATAGTGTTCTTTTTTCTTTTTTTTTCATATTTGAACCTAATAATAATAACATATGGGGTTTTACGTGCCAAAACCACTTTCTGATTATGAGGCACGCCGTAGTGGGGGACACCGGAAATTTTGACCACCTGGGGTTCTTTAACGTGCACCTAAATCTAAGTACACGGGTGTTTTCGCATTTCGCCCCCATCGAAATGCGGCCGCCGTGGCCGGGATTCGATCCCGCGACCTCGTGCTCAGCAGCCTAACACCATAGCCACTGAGCAACCACGGCGGGCGGGAGCAACCTAGGTAGGACATTAAACAGTATAATAGAAAGAGCTTGGTGGCGCAACCCACCGCCCCATTCCAAAGGGAACGCTCATGACATCCATCCATCCATCCATCCATCCGTGGTTGGAAAGCAAACTGCGCAGCTTGGGCGTGACATGCCGGCCAACTGCGTCGCTTGCGGCTGCACGAGCTATTCTTATGGAAATGAAAATAGTAATTTCTTCATATTTCCGCCCGCGGAGGTTAATTTGGAGAGGAGAAGTTTGTGGACGGCAGCGGTGAAGCGTGTTACGACTTTGCACCGCTGCACCACTATTACGACTTTGTGGTCCCGTAGCGCTCGTCACCCGTTTCGTGACAGAGCGTTGGTAGCGAAGACTCCGAGCCAGGCGTCGATGAGAATAACGAAAGGGATTTTATACATTATATACAGGTCATTGTACAGGACAAGATCGGATCGGCACTGGGGCCGAGAGCTCACACAAACGCGACTGTTCCCGCACGACGGCGTCCGGCGAAAACGCGTGACACATCTCACCCCAGTCGGGAGCGACACTGTCTCCCGGTGGGTCGGCGGATCCTGTTTTTCAGGCAGCGCGTCGCTGCTTTTATAATCCCCGAGGAACCATTGTCACTCAAACGGCCCAATACAAAGTCAGCACACGACGGTCGTCCGAGGGGTCCAACCAGCGACCGCGCTGGCCACCCGGTTCAAAGTTCGCGCGCGCGGAGACCTCCATGCAAAAGGAGGTGCGGCGCCGGGCTGTCTGGCACACGCTGACACGTCTAAACACGTCGCCTGCCGATGCTTCTCCCGCAGGACACCGCTGCCTGACGGCTCAGCATCTTGACTTGTGAAGGGAGAATTAGGGCGCTCGCAGGATAGATTCTGCATCTTGCAGATTCGGAATCCGGGCTTGTGGTAATGGCACAACAGCATCCCCGCCCTCAGATAAGGCGCCGGGAGGACGAGCTGCCTCCACGTGGCTTGGATGCCGGGCGCGCACGTTCGTCCGGCTCGTCCAAGTTCACGTCCAGTGTCGGGACGCCAGGTAACTTCACGTGCCCAGGTCCGACTCGCCAGGACAGGAGCTCTGCTCACCGCGTCGTCGCCAAGGCACCTTGACCAGCTCCGCTCGGGTCGTTCCTAAGACCTTGCTTCTCGCCACTGGTCCCGCTTGGTCGTTCTGCAGCTTGCAAAACCGACCGGCAAAAGGCAACACCCAACACGAACAAGTGCCCTCTGTCTCCCGTCAAACACCAGACAAGGCCATAATCCAAATCAACCTAACTAAATAGCTATCCCCCTTTTGCTCCCGCTGCAACAGGAGGCAGGTGTACGATCTAGTACACAAGGCTCAAACAACCAGTTTTCAAATTAACAACGCAACAAAATAGAAACAATTATTAATCAGCAATAATAATTACAAATAGAATGGTCCCCTTGAAATCACTTGGACCGAAAACATACTTCTGAGGAAGCAAATGAGGTCATTCATTTTTCCCGGCGATATTTTCGCGGAATCCGAAGCTGCTTATATTTGCGACCCTGCTTATCCATGTAGCGGCGGAACAATAAGCCAGATTCCTTGCCAAATGAAACCCTCCTTTTTTCCACTCCCCGTTTGACGCTCTTCCTCAGATCGGCTAGTGAACAATCTTCCTGTTGCTCGCGAATCCGAGTTTCCCTTTCAACTGCAGCCGGCTCCTGCCAGCTGGCGGAAACCGGAGCGAGTGTGGAGCCCGCATCGCCTAATTGCGGCGTCGCGTCTCTATCGCGGCTAGCACTGCACGCGTCACTCCCACTCACCTCCAGGACCCGCTGGCCTAGGCCAGCCTCCGAGCTGTGCCTCTCCCGTGCCTGCTCACCACTTAAGTTACCTTGATCGGTCCGTGTGCCGCACCGCTGTTCGCTCACCGACGCAAAGTCAAGTTCCCTCGACAGCGGGCGCGCTTTGGATCTCGTGAGGGCCATGTACGCCACGTCGGCAAAGAATGATTTGCCCTGATCCCTCAGCAGCTGCTCCGAGCTATTTGAGAAGAGGTAGGAAAATTGCTCCGGGAGGGCGGCTGACACAGCGGCTTCGGTGTTAAGTTTCCCAAACTCTCCTTCAATGATAACCGTTGCGATCGGTAAACAGA
Organism: Dermacentor albipictus; assembly: GCF_038994185.2. Classification (NCBI taxonomy): domain Eukaryota; kingdom Metazoa; phylum Arthropoda; class Arachnida; order Ixodida; family Ixodidae; genus Dermacentor; species Dermacentor albipictus. The sequence continues at coordinate 463,824,313 of NC_091821.1, read as the reverse complement.
CACTCTCCTTCTCGGCCACTTGCCGTATCCTAACGCACTCTCCAGTAAAATCACTCGAGGAGACGAAAGACGGGTGAACAACGTCCATAGTTGCTGCAGAGTCCCGCAGTGCTCGGCACTTCTTGCCGTTTACCTTAATTTCCTGCACATAGGGCTCCAATAGACGTATGTTTTTGTGAGTTTCCTGTATCGTTGCAAAAGCAATTCTCTCTGGGCAGCTTGCAGCGATGTGCCCTTGCTTTTTGCAATTGTAGCAGGTTAACGGTTTCCGTTTTTCAAAAGAACGCGTCATTTCGTTTCGCTGTTTCGGACCATCGTCATCATTCTGAGATGCGTTCTGTCCTTCCCTTACAGTTTCTTTGGTAAGGGATTCGTCGTCCCGAAACTCGCGACGCGTGATTTGCTTCCGTTCGTCGGGATTCCCGGAAAACCAATCTCTCCTATCAGCTTTTTCTACGCGCACTGCCTTGCTGTGCAAGCTGCGGCGTGTGTAATACTCTTCCGCTAACTCTGCTGCCTTGTTTAGCTTAACATCCTTTAGCCTATCTTGCAGCCAGAGCCGGACATCCTCATCAATGCAACGGTAGAACTGCTCCAACGCGATGCATTCGACAATTTTGTCGCGGTCGTCGTAAACCTCTTCGCCCTTCAGCCATTCCACCAAGTCGGCTTTTAGACGAAACGCGAAGTCAACATTCGACTCCTTACCCTTTTTTGCATACCGGAACCTCTGCCGGAAAGCTTCGGGCGACAATTTGTACTTCCGCAGTAGCGCTTCCTTCACATCACTGTAGCTCTCAAACGCCTCTTTCGATAAGCAAGTTATTACGTCTGATGCCTCCCCAGGAAGCAACGCTAACAGATTCTGTGCCCAAAGGGATCGCTCAATGCTATTCCGTTCACACACGTGCTCAAATTTCACGAGGTATTTGGCCATATCCTCTCCGACGACAAAGGGTGGAAGTTGATCGCGTATTCTTGGAACATTAGAAGTGAGACTAGGCGCCGGCGAGTTATTTCGGATCTCCAACTCTTTCATTTTAAGCTCGTGCTCACGTCGCTCCCTCTCTGCCTGCAACTCCCGACGTTCCTTTTCTCTCCTTTCCTCCTTTTCCTCTTCGCGACGTTCCTGTTCTCTCCTTTCCCGCTCGCAACGTTCCTTCTCCTCCCTTTCCCGACGTTCATTGATACCCGCCAAGGCCTCTGCGGCTTCCTCAGCCGTTACGTCCCCAGTCCTCATGACCTCAAGGATCGCATTCTTTCTTTTGGTTGAGCCCAACTCAATGCCCAACTCCTCACAAATTTCGAGAAGTTCCTTCACCTTGTACTTCTCCATCGTTCACACTGTCCTCCTGCTGTTTACCCTTTTTGAATATACCTGCCGTACGCTACTATAACACTACTAGTAAGACATATGCAAGTATTTCACACACTGCCCTGTTTACCCCCTCAGCATCCCCTGGTTTTCAAAACACTCTTACTAGGCTTGAAACACACAAGGTTATCACAATGCAACACCAAATCCTTCCCTAAGCTACTATAACCTGTGTCAGAGAAAGTCTGGTGTTTGAGGTAAACTTCAGGCACTCACCGCGCCGAGGTAGCTGATGCCGGTCAATCCCGTAGCTGCCATCCAGTGTTACGGACTTTGCACCGCTGCACCACTATTACGACTTTGTGGTCCCGTAGCGCTCGTCACCCGTTTCGTGACAGAGCGTTGGTAGCGAAGACTCCGAGCCAGGCGTCGATGAGAATAACGAAAGGGATTTTATACATTATATACAGGTCATTGTACAGGACAAGATCGGATCGGCACTGGGGCCGAGAGCTCACACAAACGCGACTGTTCCCGCACGACGGCGTCCGGCGAAAACGCGTGACACATCTCACCCCAGTCGGGAGCGACACTGTCTCCCGGTGGGTCGGCGGATCCTGTTTTTCAGGCAGCGCGTCGCTGCTTTTATAATCCCCGAGGAACCATTGTCACTCAAACGGCCCAATACAAAGTCAGCACACGACGGTCGTCCGAGGGGTCCAACCAGCGACCGCGCTGGCCACCCGGTTCAAAGTTCGCGCGCGCGGAGACCTCCATGCAAAAGGAGGTGCGGCGCCGGGCTGTCTGGCACACGCTGACACGTCTAAACACGTCGCCTGCCGATGCTTCTCCCGCAGGACACCGCTGCCTGACGGCTCAGCATCTTGACTTGTGAAGGGAGAATTAGGGCGCTCGCAGGATAGATTCTGCATCTTGCAGATTCGGAATCCGGGCTTGTGGTAATGGCACAACAAGCGGTCGAACCCGGACGGCACGCCGTGGCAGCTAACAGTGCATGCATTCGATCTATCTGTGGCCTGTGCAGGCGACTTCCACTTCCTTGTCATCTCCTGCCGGTTCTGCAATGCCGAGCAGAAGGCCAGCGACGTGCTGGCAGGTCTCGCTGAGGCTAAAATATAAAGAATGCAGTTTTCCTTCGCGCTCGTCACTGAGTGACTCTGAGTATATGCGAGTACGAATAAGTGATTTGTGAAAAACGGCGCAAACAGATGCGGCCAGTCTACGTGCTTCGCGTCGTTTGCGAGTCTGCGCTCGTCTTCTTTTTTTCCGTACATGTCAGTTAAGTTGCGCTCTCTTCCACCATGACTTCGAACCAATTCGCCCAATATCTGCCTTGATGAGTATTCGCGAGTGAGCGGGAGCGTACCGGCCTGCGGACGCACGCGTCGCCCATATTTAAGCTAATATAACGTATAATAAAATAGGTTGGCGCAAGCTTTGAGGTCTTAGCGCTCGCAAAAACACACTGAATAGCCTACCGCGTACATATAGCGCATGTGAAATTTGGGATACGGCTTCGTACACCACAAGCATGCAACGCAGCAGTTTGGCGAAACAGCACGAGACGAATACCAAATTTGCAAGCTAACACGTGTACATCTACTTTCCCATGCAACAACTAAGAGTTCGGGGAATGTGACAGGCATAAAGTACTCATCCAGCCACACATTCACAGCGCTCTCCAGCAATGTCGCCAATGGCTTTTGTGAACCATGCTGTAACCCCGTAGATGTCCGACTTCATGGATGGCGTGCACGTAGCTCGTATGAGGCTAAGTGGAGGGTCCACGGTGTTTACGTTAAGTTTTATGTTCTTAACCTTATTTTTTTAAAACCCATCGGCGGTGTGCCTGACAAACGGACGAAGTGTTGGCAAGAAGATAACCCCACGCATTGTCGCTCGTTATCCGGCACACTGAGAAGTCAGTTGTTCGTCCCATTTGCAGAAACGGCAAGGAAATGAAGTCCTCTTCAATCATATTTAAGGCGGGTCATATGCAACTACCAAAGAACGTCGACACTTTCACAAAACGTGAAAGAAGCTCTGCAAACACAACGTCGCCACTCGATGCCGCCGTACCAAAGCAAGGCTGGAGCCGGGAGGTTTTCCAACCAAGCGGTGAGGCGCAAGCTTCCTGTTTGTCGCGCTAGGTGGCGCTCCGACTCCTGCAAATGGTCAATTCATCATCATCAGCAGCAGCAGCAGCAGCAGCCCGGTTACGCCCACTGCAGGGCAAAGGCCTCTCCCGTACTTCTCCAACAATCCCGGTCATGTACTAATTGTGGCCATGACGTGCCTGCAAACTTCATAATGTCATCCTCCCACCTAACTTTCTGCCGCCCCCTGCTACGCTTCCCTTCCCTTGGGATCCAGTCCGTAACCCTTAATGACCATCGGTTATCTTCCCTCCTCATTACATGTCCTGCCCATGCCCATTTCTTTTTCTTGATTTCAACTAAGATGTCATTAACTCGCGTTTGTTCCCTCACCCAATCTGCTATTTTTTTATCCCTTAACGTTACACCTATCATTCTTCTTTCCATAGCTCGTTGCGTCGTCCTCAATTTAAGTAGGACCCTTTTCGCAAGCCTCCAGGTTTCTGCCCCGTAGGTGAGTACTGGTAACACACAGCTATTATATACTTTTCTCTTGAGGGATAATGGCAACCTGCTGTTCATGATCTGAGAATGCCTGCCAAACGCACCTCAGCCCATTTTTATTCTTCTGATTATTTCCGTCTCATGATCCGGATCCGCCGTCACTACCTGCCCTAAGTAGTGTTGTGCCATTACCACAAGCCCGGATTCCGAATCTGCAAGATGCGGAATCTATCCTGCGAGCGCCATAATTCTCCCTTCAGAAGACAAGATGCTGCGCCGTCGTGCGGGAGAAGCCTCGGCGAGCAGCGTGTTTTGACGTGTCCGCGTGTGCCCGACAGCCCAGCGCCGCACCTCCCTTGCCTGGAGGTCACCGCGCGCGCGAACTTTGAACCGGGTGGCCAGCGCGGTCGCTGGTTGGACCCCTCGGACGACCGTCGTGTGCTGACTTTGTATTGGGCCGTTTGAGTGACAATGGGCCTCGGGGATTATAAAAGCAGCGACACGCCGCTCGAAAACAGGATCTGCCGACCCCACCGGGAGAGAGTGTCGCTCCCGACTGGGGTGAGATGTGTAACGCGTTTTCGCCGGACGTCGTCGTGCGAGAACAGTCGCGTTTGTTGTGAGCACTCGGCCCCAGTGCCGACCCGTTCATGTCCTGTATGATAACCTGTATATAATGTATAAAGTCCCTTTTGTTATTCTCATCGACGCCAGGCTCGGAGTCTTCGCTACCAACGCTCTGTCACGAAACGGGTGACGAGCGCTACGGGACCACAAAGCCGTATTCGTGGTGCAGCGGTGCAAGTTCGTAACACTGGTGGCAGCGGTGGGATGTCGTAACACTGGTGGCAGCGGTGGGATTGACCGGCATCAGCTACCTCGGCGCGGTGAGTGCCTGAAGTTTACCTCAAACACCAGACTTTCTCTGACACAGGTTATAGTAGCTTAGGGAAGGATTTGGTGTTGCATTGTGATAACCTTGAGTGTTTCAAGCCTAGTAAGAGTGTTTTGGAAACCAGGGGATGCTGAGGGGGTAAACAGGGCAGTGTGTGAAATACTTGCATATGTCTTACTAGTAGCATTATAGTAGCGTTCGGCAGGTATATTCAAAAGGGTAAACAGCAGGAGGACAGTGTGTACGATGGAGAAGTACAAGGTGAAGGAACTTCTCGAAATTTGTGAGGAGTTGGGCATTGAGTTGGGCTCAACCAAAAGAAAGAATGCGATCCTTGAGGTCATGAGGACTGGGGACGTAACGGCTGAGGAAGCCGCAGAGGCCTGGGCGGATATCAATGAACGTCGGGAAAGGGAGGAAAGGGAGAAGGAACGTTGCGAGCAGGAAAGGAGAGAACAGCAACGTCGCGAGGAGGAAAAGGAGGAAAGGAGAGAGATTCGTGAGCACGAGCTTAAAATGAAAGAGTTGGAGAACCGAAATAACTCGCCGGCGCCTAGTCTCACTTCTAATGTTCCCAGAATACGCGATCAACTTCCACCCTTTGTCGTCGGAGAGGATATGGCCAAATACCTCGTGAAATTTGAGCACGTGTGTGAACGGAATAGCATTGAGCGATCCCTTTGGGCACAGAATCTGTTAGCGTTGCTTCCTGGGGAGGCATCAGACGTAATAACTTGCTTATCGAAAGAGGCGTTTGAGAGCTACAGTGATGTGAAGGAAGCGCTACTGCGGAAGTACAAATTGTCACCCGAAGCTTTCCGGCAGAGGTTCCGGTATGCAAAAAAGGGCAAGGAGTCGAATGTTGACTTCGCGTTTCGTCTAAAAGCCGACCTGGTGGAATGGCTGAAGGGCGAAGAGGTTTACGACGACCGCGACAAAATTGTCGAATGCATCGCGTTGGAGCAGTTCTACCGTTGCATTGATGAGGATGTCCGGCTCTGGCTGCAAGATAGGCTAAAGGAGGTTAAGCTAAACAAGGCAGCAGAGTTAGCGGAAGAGTATTACACCCGCCGCAGCTTGCACAGCAAGGCAGTGCGCGTAGAAAAAGCTGATAGAAGAGATGGGTTTTCCGGGAAGTCCGACGAACGGAAGCAAATCACGCGTCGCGAGTTTCGGAAAGATGAGTCTCTTACCAAAGAAACTGTAAGGGAAGGACAGAATGCATCTCAGAATGCTAACGATGGTCCCAAGCAGCGAAACGATACGACGCGTTCTTTTGAAAAACGGAAGCCGTTAACTTGCTACAATTGCAAAAAGCAAGGGCACATCGCAGCGAGCTGCCCAGAAAAAAATTGCTTTTGCGACAATACGGGAAACTAACAAAAACATACGTCTATTGGAGCCCTATGTGCAGGAAATTAAGGTAAACGGCAAGAAGTGCCGAGCACTGCGGGACTCTGCAGCAACTATGGACGTTGTTCACCCGTCTTTCGTCTCCTCGAGTGATTTTACGGGAGAGTACGTTAGGATACGGCAAGTGGCCGAGAAGGAGAGTGTCTGTTTACCGATCGCAACGGTTATCATTGAAGGAGAGTTTGAGAAACTTAACACCGAAGCCGCGGTGTCAGCCGCCCTCCCGGAGCAATTTTCCTACCTCTTCTCAAATAGCTCGGAGCAGCTGCTGAGGGATCAGGGCAAATCATTCTTTGCCGACGTGGCGTACATGGCCCCCACGCGATCCAAAGCGCGCCCGCTGTCGAGGGAACTTGGCTTAGCGTCGGTGAGCGAAAGGCGGTGCGGCACACGGACTGATCAAGGTAACTTGAGTGGCCAGCAGTCACGGGAGAGGCAGAGCTCGGAGGCTGGCCTAGACGAGCGGGTCCTGGAAGTGAGTGGGAGTGACGCGTACAGTGCTAGCCGCGATATAGACGCGACGCCGCAATTAGGCGACGCGGGCTCCACACTCGCTCCGGTTTCCGCCAGCTGGCAGGAGCAGGCTGCAGTTGAAAGGGAAACTCGGATTCGCGAGAAACAGGAAGATTGTTCACTAGCCGATCTGAGGAAGAGCGTCAAACGGGGAGTGAAAAAAAAGGGGGTTTCATTTGACAAGGAATCTGGCTTATTGTACCGCCGCTACACGGACAAGCAGGGTCGCAAATATAAGCAGCTTCGGATTCCGCGAAAATATCGCCGGGAAAAATGAATGACCTCATTTGCTTCCTCAGTAGTATGTTTTCGGTCCAAGCGATTTCAAGGGGACCATTCTATTTGTAATTATTATTGCTGATTAATAATTGTTTCTATTTTGTTGTGTTGATGATTTGAAAACTGATTGTTTAAGCCTTGTGTGCTAGATCGTACACCTGCCTCTTGTTGCAGCGGGAGAAAAAAGGGGAAAACAATTTAGTTAGGTTGATTTGAATTATGGCCTTGTCTGGTGTTTGACGGGAGACAGAGGGCACTTGTTCGTGTTGGGTGTTGCCTTTTGCCGGTCGGTTTTGCAAGCTGCAGAACGACCAAGCGGGACCAGTGGCGAGAAGCAAGGTCTTAGGAACGACCCGAGCGGAGCTGGTCAAGGTGCCTTGGCGACGACGTGGTGAGCAGAGCTCCTGTCCTGGCGAGTCGGACCTGGGCACGTGATGTTCCCTGGCGTCCCGACACTGGACGTGAACTTGGACGAGCCTGACGAACGTGCGCGCCTGGCATCCGAGCCACGTGGAGGCAGCTCGTCTTCCCGGCGCCTTATCTGAGGGCGGGGATGCTGTTGTGCCATTACCACAAGCCCGGATTCCGAATCTGCAAGATGCGGAATCTATCCTGCGAGCGCCATAATTCTCCCTTCACAAGACAAGATGCTGCGCCGTCGTGCGGGAGAAGCCTCGGCGAGCAGCGTGTTTTGACGTGTCCGCGTGTGCCCGACAGCCCGGCGCCGCACCTCCCTTGCCTGGAAGTCACCGCGCGCGCGAACTTTGAACCGGGTGGCCAGCGCGGTCGCTGGTTGGACCCCTCGGACGACCGTCGTGTGCTGACTTTGTATTGGGCCGTTTGAGTGACAATGGGCCTCGGGGATTATAAAAGCAGCGACACGCCGCTCGAAAACAGGATCTGCCGACCCCACCGGGAGAGAGTGTCGCTCCCGACTGGGGTGAGATGTGTAACGCGTTTTCGCCGGACGTCGTCGTGCGAGAACAGTCGCGTTTGTTGTGAGCACTCGGCCCCAGTGCCGACCCGTTCATGTCCTGTATGATAACCTGTATATAATGTATAAAGTCCCTTTTGTTATTCTCATCGACGCCAGGCTCGGAGTCTTCGCTACCAACGCTCTGTCACGAAACGGGTGACGAGCGCTACGGGACCACAAAGCCGTATTCGTGGTGCAGCGGTGCAAGTTCGTAACAGTAGACGTATTCCCTTACGACTTCCAGTGTCTCACTGCCTATTGTAAATTGCTGTTCTCTTCCAAGACTGTTAAGCATTACTTTAGTTTTCTGCAGATTAATCTTTAGACCCACTCTTCTGCTTTGCCTCTCCAGGTCAGTGAGCATGCATTGCAATTTGTCCCCTGAGTTACTAAGCAAGGCAATATCATCAGCGAATCGCAAGTTACTAAGGTATTCTCCATTAACTTTTATCCCCAATTCCTCCCAATCCAGGTCTCTGAATACCTCCTGCAAACACGCTGTGAATAGCATTGGAGATATCGTATCTCCCTGCCTAACGCCTTTCTTTATTGGGATTTTGTTGCTTGCTTTTTGGAGGATTACGGTGGCTGTGGAGCCGCTATAGATATCTTAGCGTGCAGCGGTGGCGTAGAGGTAGAACACCCGCCTCGCGTGCAAGAGGTCCGTGGTTCGAATCCCGGAGCCGGCAATTTTCCACCGGATTAAAAAAAAATCCGCGTGTTGATAAAATTGCACAAACAGGCCTGGAGTGAGGCCTGATTCCGGTGGCCAGAACAGGTAACGCACTCCCTCACCAGAGCAGGATTGGCCACCCTGGTGCAGTACTTGGCCACAACCTCCTATATGAACACAACAATGGTCAATTACGCAATACTATAAAAAACGAAGGACTCGAATACCCACCCCTGACAAATCCTTAACCAAAAACCAGCAGTCGACGTGGAGGCAACTCCAAGCAGACACCTTCCCCAACCCGTACAAACTATCCATAGTTTATCTACCCAGGGATACACTCCCCCGAATGTACGCTATGCGAGGCCGACAAAGCCGATTTAGCACACATCCTGCACGAATGCCCTGAGCTCAAACCTAGAGGCGAATGGCAGCTATCCAACCGAGAGCAGTGGGAGGCTTCAGTGACCAGCTCGGAACCTGCGGTTCAACTGCGGGCCGTGACCTGGGCTTTAGAAGTCGCGGTAACACACGGTCTGACGGCCGCCTCACGAAGCCATCAAGACTTCCCACATGTAATCTCATAAATCATTTTCTGTTGACGAATTAAAGTTTTTACCACCACCACCGAACGTGAAAGGGCTCGCCATCGGCGCGCCGATACTAGAGTCGCCCGAGCCCAGGCAATCTGACCGCAACGAGAAGATCCAGAGCCGAGGGAGCGGGAGGCCGACGCAATCCGGCACCGTTACGTGTGGGTTACTTAACCGTGACGAAGGTCAGGTGCACGTAGGACAAGCTTCGCTTACCCTTATTTTCCCGTAGTGGAAGGGTTGGTCAATTTTTCTAGAAATGCCCTACTTTCTGTGTGCCTATTTAACTTAACATACGGACTGGATATGATGTTTGCCCAATATTCAGGAAATTCGACCTTGATGGGCAGTTGCAGTTCTCTAAGGACAGCGGACTAATATTTGCCTCGTTGGCGAAACAAAAATATGATGCACCACCGCCAGCTTCAATGGGTAATCTTCCGCAAAGGCTGTACTCAATCCATGCACTTTGTACTTTATTTTATGCAAGGGTAAATGCCTCAGGGCATACAGGGGTATCGGATAGGGGTGGGTATGGGATAGGGGTGAATAAGGATGATTAAATGAATGAAAAAAGATTTCCGGATCTAATGATGTCCAAGAGTGATCGATAATGTTGTCCCTGCGTCAAAGCAGTGTAATCGCTCGGATTATGCGCCGAAAGTCCCGCTGCTGCGAGGTGCCGGAGCCTCCTCGGTTTCGGTGCAGGGATTCGTCAAAACATTGTCCATAACCTGCCCACAGCTACAACCGAGACCTGCTACGGTCTTCTCTCGTAAATTTAGATGCATAAACTAATGAAGATATAGCTTAATTTTTCCGCGTGTACTTATTTATCTTTTTCGGTTGACCGCTTTTTCACCGGCTGGCAAATATTAAACGTTATCGCTCCGCGCAGGACGCGCCTGCGTGTATCGGAAGTTTCTAGAATGTCATCGATGGTTCTGTCCCTTGTCTGTTACCGAACTTTGTGTAATCTGGTTTTATGCGGGACGCGAATTGTGTAGTACTTCTTGGAAGACACCCAGGCGATTACTCTCTAACTTTCGATGACTCATGTATCAAAGCCGACGAGTTTGACCCGCAGATCAGATTTCGACGTTGGCTGACTGTGCTGGCCGCTATGGTTGTACTTTTGAGTGTAGCCTGTTATTTTGTGGGCACAGCTTCGCCTAATAAAGAGTTACTCTTGTTATTCACACTTTTGCTCCTGTGTCCCTGACCCTCACTACTACATCACATCCTCTTATTTCTCAAAGTGTTGCCACAGCAGCAAAACCAATGAAAAATCTTAAACTCCCACGGAAAGTTACACCCGCTGCAGTCACTAGGAGTACACGTGGACCTACGCTCACGCGAAGGTCCATCGTCGACGCGCTCACTCATTCGAGGTCTCATTCTCGGCTCCGCAGACTGACCCAAAGGACACCTGCTCGGTCGGGGCTGTGAACGTAGAGTAGCCCGTATAGTAAGTGTTGCATATCGAACGGGCAACAGCTGCGAGCCAATAACAAGGACGCGTCCTTGTCTGGCGCGGCCCGTTTCGTGAATGTTCCCTCAGCTACGCGAGGCGGCGCAGGGTCCAGCCCGGCACGGTTTCCGCTTTGGCGTACACGTAGTGAGTAGACGGACACGCCGCGCAGGCACCACTTTGCCGCGCGCCCACGCCACGCGAAAACCGCGCCCGCGCTTAATCGGCACACGCACCAGCGAGCAGCAGCGTCGCCGCCGAGTTTGTACGAGAGGCAAAAGTGCACGAATTCGAGGCTACCGACTAACGTAAAAAAACACCGTCTTCCCCAAGCCGAACTCGAATCCAGGAAGCGGAGATGAGGTTTCCGCGATCTTGAGAACAAGAAGAATGAAAGGAAAGGAAGCACGCGCTTCTGTAGGTCAACAGGGGGGGCGGCGTCCGTGCGGCGGGACGACGTCTTCCCGGAGAACGCCCGGCAAATTTCGGCGCTTGGGAGACTATGAATGAAACAGCTGCTGCGCCCGCTCTCTCCCTCTCTTGCACAAACGTTGCGCGAGGGAAAGAAAAGAAGTTACGGGCCGGATTCGTTCGGAGGCCGCCGCCTCCGTCCCGGGATATTGACCCGGACGACTGAATCGCGCGCACGCGCCACGAGGGGGAGCTGAACGCCAGCGCTCGACTCAACCCTCTCGTGGCGACCGTTGGAGGGCGCCGCTTGCCTCACCTCCGACTGCGGTTCGGTACACGAAGCCCGCTCGTAGTGGATGCGGCGGCGTCGCGGATCCCTAAACCGGTTCGCTCGGTGCTTCGCCAGTTTTCGCCCCCGCGGCCCCGGCGGCGCAACAACCGCTAGCTCGAAAGCAGTTTGTGTTCGGATCGCACGGAGGCAAGGTGCAGGTGTTGGTGGTTCGTGTGGAGGACCTGCGCGCGATGACCGCCGCCGTGGTAGCACCACGACGAGAAGACCCTCAACCTATCAGGTGCTCCCACCGTCAGGTAGTGATGATGGCGAGGTTCTCGTCACTGCCGATCGGAATACCGCTGGCCGTGTGCGTGGTGCTCGCCGCTTCCGCGGTCGTCTGCTGCGGCGCGACGACGCCGGACTGCAGCGCGCCGCGAGACCTGCTATCGTCCACGCTCGGAGGCGGCGACCACAGGTGGACCGAAGTGCTCGCCGCGTCGCCCACGTCCGGTGAGTTCGTTTGTCGCGCCCCGTATTTCGCGCGGTCGCGCACGTGCGCTTGCACCGCGTCCGTTTTATCGTTTGATTTGCGCGGCCATATGGTCGTTGATTTCGGTCTCCGCGTGCCGCTCCGTGCGTCGGCCCGGCGCGCGCCGGCGGTCCAGCTTTGGTCGCGGCCGGCGCTCGTATACTTTTTTTTTCGCAAGGAGGCAGGGCCGGCCGTTGCTGGCCGCAGGAATGCGCACGAGCGAGCTTTTTCTTTCTTGTCGCCGCCTCGGCTGCTGCTGCTGCCCCCGGGCGGGTTGAGGGGGGTTCCGGGGTTGGAGGGGGACCGGGGGGTACGCTTCCTTTTGTGACCGAGAGTGTGTGTGTGCGTTTACGTGGCCGAGCATCTCCACCGGCAGCAGCACCGCGCCCTCCCTCCTTTTACTTCGCGCCTCCGTCTATACAGCGACGGCTTTATTCCCACGGCCCTCGGTGAGCAGCGAGCCGCCGTCGCCGCGGGCGGCCTGCGCTCGCAGGCAAGGCATCCTGCTTCCTACCTGGGCTGACGCAGGTTTCTGTTGTCCCTCCCTAACACCGCCGCACAAGAGCCGGTGGGGGCCACCATTTTCGGAGAAGTCTTCTTCTCTCGCGGAGAAGAAAAGGTACCGCGGCTGGAACTCTCGTGCATCTTTTCTCTTGCTTCAGGGTCTGTTTTGGACCGGTGCTGTACGCGCCTTGCACGGTCGGTCCTTTTCGAAGCGCGCGCTCTACGGCGAGACGGCTGTCTCGTTTCAGACGAGAGCGCGCGGGCGTTTTGCGTGCAAGGCGTGGGGACGCCGAACGGGGACGCCGCAAGAAACCTTACATCGCCGTGCCGAAAAAGCGTGTGTCCTGTCAGCCAGCCCAAGCGAGCACTCTCGGAGAAAGAGCGACAGGTCCGCGGTAGCAGCTGCGGCGGAGGCGACTAGTGGAGGGGTTTGTTCGTGATCGAAGCGTCACGTTGTGGACTCCGGAACTCGGCCCTGTCGGTGGAGGAAAGAAAATAAAATAAAAACGCATCTCGCTGACAGTTTGCAAGTTCTTGCGTTCGTGCTTTGGTCTGTATCCTGGCGCGCCTTTTGATCTTACCGGCTTGGCGACAGCTGCTGCTCAGGCGAGAAAACGCCACTGTTTTGAAACGCGATAGCCGACTACTACACAGAGGCAAAGTTGTTGTTATCGAAGAGCGAGCGTAATCGCTGAAGCGCAGTCAACATCTGGGGTGCATGCGTACCTTGTTACACGTTTCGGATTGCCGCTTATGCTTTAGAATAGTTCGTTATAAGCGGTTTTTCGTTCTAACCGATTCATCCTCCCATTGCGCTCCGCCGCCATGCGATGTACTTACTTGTCGGAGTGGTCCAACCCTATTTCTGCAGTTTAGGTTACGAAGCGCACTCGAATGCTGTCGCTTGGTGGGATACCGAAACTTTCTCGAGAGACCCGAGGGGCTTTATGTGCCTGAAGCGTTTTTTTTTCGATTTCGCTGCGAATTGAAGCACTTCGCCGGATATCGCCGTAGTCTGGCAGCCCGTCTTCCGCAATATCTCCCCACTGTAAGTGTCGTGGACCCTTGATTTTGCAGATCAACCGAAGGCCACCTTCTTCGAAAAGAGGATCGTTGAAGCGTTTGTTTGTGCCGGACGAATGATTAGCCGGCGCTCTAAGTGCAAGGCGTGTCGCATAGCTTGCGAGATCACTGCGGTGGAGCCGGAAACGACGTGTACAAGATGGTTCGGGCGCAACTCGGTAATGCGCGATACACGCTGTAGATCCGAGTGGCCCTGCGCCTCGTGTTTTATTGAGGAAGTCTTACGGGCACGTATGGGGTTGATGCAGTCGAACCTCGATTTCGTGAAAGGCGTTATTACACAACTTGGAATTCCTCGAAGTGCTTTCGATTCCCCTTCACATATACGTAGAGCTTAGCCCGTTGTAAACCTCAGAGAAGCGAACTCAACTCAATGTGTCTCCCGATTTAACGTAGTCTGGGGTGAGGGGAGGTACCTAGGCTATGGGTATGCTGTGTTGCAGTGCAGGAGTGGAGTCCACTCCTGCACTGCGTCGCCACTCCCCCGAAGAAACGCAAGACACACTCAACGGGCACGCTGCACAATAAATGCGTATACTTAGGAAGAAAAAAAACTACCTATTTTCTTGGGCTATTATGCTATCCGCATGCTAGTTTTAACTGATCTCGATTTAACGAAATAATTCGCATGCACGGAAAATCGAGGTTTAAGTGTACCCGCAAATCTTGCGCGAAAAGAAATTGAGAGAGCAGCAAGCAGCTCGTTTGCTTGTCGATTCAAGAGGCTGCGTTCGGTGCGTCATTGCACGAGAGTGCTTTATTTCAGCGGAGAACATTTCGATTGCGGGTGGTTTCGTCAGGATGGCTTCGTGCTTGCGTTTCACAACAGATGTTCGTTTCGATGGGCTGCAGCTTGCAAGGCGACAAGGACTGCATGCATCACGAGCCGGCCAGCCTGTGTAGTTGCGCACCTCTTGCGTCCGTGACAGGAAGCGACGGAAAGGAGAAACGTATAAAGCGGAAGTTGAAATGAAAAAGCGTGAGTACATGCATTTGGGCCTCAGTTTAGCGCGTGCGGGCTGCGAAGTGGTTTGGTTTTCTTTTCTTTGCAAACCAAGAGGGAAGAATATCGCTTATGTCTGCTGGTTAGTCGATTACCGACCGTATAGCTTCGGGTGCAGTTTATTTTTTGCTTTCCTTCTTGTCTTCCATTCTTGCATTTCTTTTTGTCCATGGCCTGATCTTCAAATTGGCGCGAAAGCTTGGGCTTGTTGGTGATTCACTGGAAAAAAAGGACACAGCACAAAGAAAGACAGAGAGCGACACGCACACAGCGTTGTACTTGCAGTTTATTCATGAAGGAATATATACATAGGCTGTTACCATGCGCAACATGTGAATAATCGGCAAAAAAGTCTGGAGCATAATTTCCAATGTTGATAATGATAGCCACATGCATACATTGCACGCTGAATGTTTGCCATTCAAATCTTCTTAAGATCTGCTATTTCCCGAGATGAAAGTGCAATCGAAGGAGAACTGACGTACGCGCTATCAAACTTCCTGGTGAAATCTGCCTCAATGATTTCACGTGTCAGCTGTGAACTATGTTTAGCCAGCACTTCGCCTTTTTTTTTTTATTTTCGAGTAGGGCTTACACCGGTGATCGCTGCAATTAATACCCGAATGGCCCTGTACCGTGTTCTAGACATGGTTATGGCGCTCCCTGAGACGACCATTTAAGAACCTTCCTGTCTCTCCCACGTACTTTTTTCCACAACAGAGAAGAATCACATACACCACGCCAGTGATGCAGGGCACTAAACCTTTCCTGTGTTTCACAGAACGACGACGACCACGCCTGGCTTGTGAAGCACACTTGCAAAGCTTCGCTAGTTTTTCCGGAGCGCAAAAAAAAAAAAAAGCACCGCAACACGAGCGCCTTGTCCTACCCTCTTCAGTCTGTGGGACACGTCATGTATTTACGGAATCACTGCAAGCTTTTCCGCGACAGCAGATACTTAAGCCTTCGTGTATCGGACAGATAACAAGCGGTCAACCTAAGCATGAAAACTTCATTGCCTAGAATGCGGACATGACTTTCTGAGAGCACTGACGAGGCAGTTTTAAATGTGCTGACTGGAAAGAGAGAAGCAGTTTCCCGCTCCTCGGTTCGAATAACCAGCACAAATGTCTTATAGCCTTGTCTGGAATCTTCTGAAGCCCCGCCATGCTTCGACGCACTGAAGCGGTACTGCTTGATGCCCTGGTGAGGCGTTGTTGTTGCTGCTGTTGTTTTTGGACAGTTTAGCAATTGTAGAAGTTGGGCACGCTCCGATTGCTATTTTTGGACTGAGCAACAGAAGCAAACGCCGAGGGTCGTCTGCTGCTTTGAACCGAGACGCGAACCGTTCTGCTAATATCAGCCGCACTGTCCAGCATATCGCGTGGCTGGGCAGCATCGGAGTACGATTATTGCGGGCTTCGATCGGTCAACTCCGATGTGTGGGTCTACCACCACCATCATCATCATAGTCCTCAATTGATATGGGCCGTGTGTAGGACGACGATCGGCGGAGATCTGCAGTTTCCCCTGTTCCGCGTCAGCCGACCGAACCCCAATAATTCTAGTTCCACGTCTAATTTCGCCACCTATTCATCTCCCCACCTCGACTGCATTTACTCTCTAACAGACCGCCGGTTATTTTCCTTATTAGCCCCGAGAATTAGGAGTGGCGCCCTCTCGCGAGTGACGTCACGGCCAGGACGCCGCTCGCTCCGGCTCGCTCGGCTGCCGCGCGCGCTCGTTCCCTTCGTGTATCCTTGGGGTATGGATGGCTCGAGCCGTACGTATTGAAGAATACGTCGGCTTCTTTCAGCTGCCATACCTTAACCACAGTTTCTTCTTCAAAAGCGTGTGAGTCAAGAAACTTTGCGGCTTGGATATCGCAAGCTAAGTAGCGTTAAAGGGGTCTAATAGGTTTTGCAATGCATATATGCGCCGTGTCTATTGGTAAATTTTGACTAAAAAAAGAATATCTGCAAATTCAACGCGCGAAGTTGTGTATGATGCTTCGCTAAACATTTAACATTCCTTTAGTATTTAGCTATGAGAGGCATTGCATCTTACGTGGAAGAAAAATTTGGTAATTGGCGTCAACATGTTATCTGATTTTAGAAAGACACTGCCCAGCAAAGCTCTCATCATGATTCCTATTACTCTGGTGTGTTCTATTCAAATATGGCCATTCATTAATGCGTCAAAAAATAGTTAGGCGCGCATTTCTTATGAAAAAGTTTGCTGCTACTTTCATCCCCCTCTGAAACAGGCCTCCTAAAAACGAATTGCTCATGGCTGCTAACACGACGGCGCGTCATGTAGAGTATTTACATAGTTAATTCACAAACACCATAGTAGCAATCACCTGAGAGAAAAGTTTCGCTGTTAAGATCGAGAGCCACTCAATTGAAAGTGATGAAATGTTTCATAGTGGCCCTCAGTAGCCTTTATCGACAATATGGCACACCCCTGATCACGTAACGGTAGCAATCGATGTCCGTATGGCGAGGCACGCTATGTTCGCGAAACCCATCAGTTCACTGCAACTTCGAATTAAAACCATAAAGCATGTTTTTTACAGCGCCAACTGGAATGGCTAAAGTATTCTCGAGCTACTACACCGCAGCTTAGATTTCCTGTATACAAAAGGAAAATTCAAGCACCTTCTGTCTCACCATGTCTCGATCCAGCGTTATTCAATTATACAAACGGATAACTATTCGCTTCGTCGGTACATAAAAGAGAACCTTGCAGGCAAATTAAGTTTGCTCCAATCCAATCGCAAACATTCATAAAGAAAGCACCACAAGCCTTACATATAGTTTTACTTGATTTCTGACCCTCCACCGGGGGAATTTCGATATCTTCAATATGTCCCATACTACTAATCATTTACGCTTCGACTTCTTTCTGGCTGCAGCTATGCGGTCCAGCAGGCATACTTCACTAAAAAAATTAGGCCGAGCAGCCTGTGTCAGTTCGCCAAACAGATTCGTCATGTATATTCCTCAAGCAGCAAGCGCCAGTAAATTTCTCAAGTGAGTTTGATTTGATTTATTAATTTCCATTTACACACACACATGTACAGAGGAGTGGTAAGTGGAGGTGGATGAGGGAAAAAAGTCGCACAGACGCGGCTTGAGGTAACCTCACCCCCTTAGGTACAATATGGCTGCATGGGGTAACACATCAAGCGCCATATAAATTACATTTATATAGTGGCCATAAAACATTGCAGTTATACAATATATGAAAGAACAGTGAAATATTTCCACAATAACAATGCAAAACACACTGCGGCATTGAAATAAATAAATAATATACACTTGGTAATATAGACAAAAAAAGAAGAACATAACTTACATTATTAATCATTAACAAATGCGCCCTAAAGAGGTGAGTTGAACGTGTAACACGGAAAAGGAAATATATATTGGTACATTCCTATTTGTACTCTGTAAATAGCTGTAAGCCTTCATTAACTTTACTTCAAATTTCCGCCGCTTAAAAAAAATAAACACGTGAAGAACCGCCTAATGTTGACAAGCAGTTAAAGAAGCAAGTGAGGCGTGTAGAATCTAAGCTCCAGTATTAGTTAAGTCCCCGCGCTACTGCCGAGCGTTTCTCTGGGGAAATGCAAAAATTCGATATTATACCATGAACTACTCGTCGTGAGCAAACCTATTTAGCGGAATAAAATCAACGTAACTGCTGTAGAAGTCATATATAGCCAGCTTTGTGACATACTTGTTGCACCGCGGCAGGTATGGTATCATAACTGGATTCCTATAGGCTATGCTTTTGCGATTGTCTATCCGCGCATGAAAAACCCGCAATGGGCTGGTCTGCGTCGCTTCGGCTGGCACTGTAGCGTTGCCTTCGAGAGCTGCATTGTTGTCTAAGAAATTAGCTCTTTGAATAAATGTTCGCAAAGGAAGACGTCGTAAAAATATATTTGAGACGACCACCATAAGTATACAAGCAGAGAGAACGAGGGCGAACAAACGAAAACACCGCAGAAAGCGCCCGGACAACGCCCGAACTGTAGCAGACGACAGGCGTGAGTCCGTGCCCTGACGTCACGCGAGCGGCGCTCGCAGCGCCGCTCGTGTTCGTTCTCGGGGCTAATAGTGCACGACCCGCCAAACTCATCTTGTTCCCTCCCCTTAATCGCCCTCTTCATCGTAACGATGTACCCTGCTGTGCTCTCGAACGCCTCGCTATCTTTTAGCCGTACGTTTTACGTTCCATCACTGCTCGAGTGTGTGGTCTTCAGCACGATTCCAAGCTTCTTTGTTATAATCTTCCAAATTTCGGCCCTAGATGCGATAACACTGGTACATACAGAGAAAAGCAGAGATAGATCAACTTTATTTCCAGACGTCTCTCGGTCCGAGCTGGAGGCGAAGACGAGTCATGCATAGCGCGTGGAAATGGTGCAGAAACTGTTGAGCATATTCTGTTGGAATGTCGGAGCATCTCCATCTAGCGATCAACGGGGAAACAGCTAGCTTGACCGAGACATGAAGTTTTAGCTCCACTATAGGGGAGAGGGAGGTGGCGCAAATGAAGGGATAATACGCAACAAAACGAACTTTTCTTTTTGCGCTGGATGATGCAGTTTAGACTACAGTAGTAGTTAAAGATTTAAAATGCATTAGGTACATTTCAAGAATGAGCATGCTGGAATGGTGCCATCTACGCTTTTCAAGGAGGGTACTCATATCATCATCGCCATCAGCATGTTGGGAAATTCGAGTCCAGACGCTCTTGAAAAATCGGTCGGCTGCTGCCCACTACCCCTATAGAGAAACCGTTTGTGAGCTTTACACAGATTTGCTCCGAATGGCCCTGCACCAGCTAGTGCGGAGTCCATGGGGGCAGTACTCCAAAGAGGGCAATGTACGTGTCATAGCGGCGTTCTTATCTTATAGCCTTCTTGCCGTACTTGTGGTTGTCATTACCGCACACACACACAAGACAGAGAAATGAAACTAGGCCACCAATTGTCCCGCTGAGAGGGACACCACGCCCCTCCCCAGCTTGATCAAGAGGAGGAGCGCTATTTGCAGAACTTGAAACGCTTCTCCGTCGTTACGCAACAACGGCCGCATGCCCGCGCGTCTTCACCAGCAGCCCTGCCTTCCTGCGTGTCGATGTGTCTCGCTGTGTTCTATTCAGCAACCGCAGCTGGATCAGAACCAATTGCATCCGCAGCTGTGCGTTTCCGGTACGCGTGTAGCTAGCCTCTTACATCTCTTACAGGAGGCGTAACACGTGGCTTCTCAACTTGGAAGGTTGTCATTCTGTCGCCCTTCTCGGGGCACCGCGTTCCACGGAACGCGATCGAGCGCACAGTTTGCTTGCGTTATTCGCTTATGCTAATCGCGATAACTTTCCTGTAAAGGTGCGCGTTTTTTGTCATTCTTAGGCGGTGACAGCAACACTCATTCCCAGCGGTAGCGGTAATTTTCTCTAAACAGCCAACGATACCCAACACCTTGTACAGTGACAAAAAAAAAATGATTTGACTGATATTTCATTAAGGAAGGTTTGAAATGTGCTTCTGAATAATACGCCACTGCAGTAAAGCCCTTCGAGCTTGTGCTTTTGTCTCTGTGTGTGTGTGTGGGGGGGGGGGGGGGGAGGGGCTATTTCGGGTATTGCATTATATTGTATTACTTTGTGGTTATAATTGTTACGTCTTCACGTCAGGCTTCTTGTCCGTTTTCTTGTCCGCCCTTTTCGAGCGCCCTATTTTACTTTATCCAGACTCGTAACCAAAGTGAACAGCATTTTTCTTTATTCCTCCTTAACGAAAAAACAAAATTCGAGCTCGCTGTTGCAGCTACACAGCGGAAACTACTTTTTTCGTTATGAATATGAAATGAAGGTTTTCGGCAATAATCGAGTTTGCCCGTGGGCAGATTCCATTTAACGTAGGAAGAAGGCGTTCCACTACAGTTCAATACTTCTCGTTCCCTAAACGTTTCAAGGGATCTTTGCAAAGAAAAAATAAAAAGCTGTCCACCTGAAGGCGAAGCGCTTCTTGTTGTTACGAACTTGCACCGCTGCGCCACGATTACGGCTTTGTGGTCCCGTAGCGCTCTTCACCCGTTTCGTGACAGAGCGTTGGTAGCGAAGACTCCGAGCCTGGCGTCGATGAGAATAACAAAAGGGACTTTATACATTATATACAGGTTATCATACAGGACATAAACGGATCGGCACTGGGGCCGAGAGCTCACACAAACGCGACTGTTCTCGCACGACGGCGTCCGGCGAAAACGCGTGACACATCTCACCCCAGTCGGGAGCGACCCTCTCTCCAGGTGGGGTCGGCGGATCCTGTTTTCGAGCGGCGTGTCGCTGCTTTTATAATCCCCGAGGCCCATTGTCACTCAAACGGCCCAATACAAAGTCAGCACACGACGGTCGTCCGAGGGGTCCAACCAGCGACCGCGCTGGCCACTCGGTTCAAAGTTCGCGCGCGCGGTGACCTCCCGGCAAGGGAGGTGCGGCGCCGGGCCGTCGGGCACACGCGGACACGTCAAAACACGCTGCTCCGCCGAGGCTTCTCCCGCACGAAGGCGCAGCATCTTGACTTGTGAAGGGAGAATTATGGCGCTCGCAGGATAGATTCTGCATCTTGCAGATTCGGGATCCGGGCTTGTGGTAATGGCACAACACTGTTTACTTCCGGTTTGTGGTGTCGGTGCCCTCCGGAAGCGGAAATGAAAGTTCCCAGCTCTCAGGTCAAACTTCACGAGTTTTGGAAAAGTGACTCATTTAATACATAACTGAGGACCTAGAGAAAGCATAGTTTTTTCGAGGCGCTTTGACCGGTGCTGATACTTTGCGGAACAACTCTTAAAAAGAAATAAAAAAGAAATTGCGCACCTACAAACTTCAAAACCACCTAGTAACCTAGTAGTAACCATCTGCAAAAAGTGAACTGCGAATGCTTTCAATGACAAGGGTAACAGAGACTAGGCTTTTGCATGGACAATGTTTTGTCCATGTTTTGCATGGACAAAACATGGACAATGAAGAAATCGACAATGTCGACAGAAAAAAAGGCCAAATAACGGCCTGATGCAAAGTGTAACCAAATGCCAGTTTAACTGCGATAGACATATTCTTTCTGAAGTGGTGATCATCGTTGGCACGATGATTGCTTATGCAAACCACTGTAGTTTGCAGTGGACGTTCCAACTTTCGATTCGAACTATTGTTATGACGTTCTGCGCGCACCAGAAAGGATGGGCACCTTTCTGGCACCAGAAAGGATGGGTGGTTTTAGATTCTCCTATTTCCTGGTGACTAATTGTCAGAATTTAGCCTTTTTAAGGAGCAAGCTATTGCCGAGTTGGAACTATTACAATTTATTTTTAATTGATATTTGCCGCTGCAGCCTGTGGAGTGCGGGTTAGCTTTGCAGGAATCCACTCGAATGGAACTCGCTAACGTTGTCATCTGTGTAGGAGGCGAGTGTAGATAGTCAAGGAAAAGACGATCACGGGCGTATAACTCGATCTCCAAAGCGACACTCGAAGCGACACCCAAGGACACTACCGAGGGCGGGATGCAAGAAAGAGCGCGCCCTGTCTGCTCCTAAAAGGTCGCCGCTTCACTTTGATGCGACTAATGGCTTGTTACGGCGTCAGCAGTTTCCGCCCCTCTTTGATTGCATCAGTGTTTGCTTCCTAAAATAACTGGCTAAACTCGTTCTCTTTCCGGACAGGAGTCGGAGGGAGCCGGGTGCCTGTGGCACGCGCGACCTCGCGGTGTACGACATATTTGTTGGGGCACGAGGGCCGGAAGCGGTCGCGTCAAAGTATACACCTAGTCTGCCTTACTTGCGGAGAATGCCCTCCTCCAGGAGCACTCTTTTCTCCACACATTTGAATTTGCTCGGTCTTCCCACCGTATATCTTCCCTATACACTCGTGTTTGATTGGAATGGCCGATAGCGCCCAGTGCAGTGCCTGTGGTGTCGCGGAGACTATAGAATTTCTACTGTGCTACACGTACTGCCCATCTTTTGAAAATGAAAGACATGACCTCTGCGCAGCTCTAAATCAGTTAGACAGAAAACCGTTCTCCTTGAACAAGCTCTTGGGTCCGTGGCCTCGCATATCGCAGCTACAAAAGGGCGCAAAAACGCTGCTGCGATATTTGAAAGCTACCGGATTGAATCACCGTCTGTGATTCGGACTGAGTGACCTATCGATGTCCCCAGTGGACTCTCTCTTCTTGTTTTAATCTTTCCCTCCCTTTTTCCCTTTCCCTAGTTTAGGGTAGCCAACCGGACTCATTCCTGGTTAACCCACCTGCCTTTCATTTATCATTTACTCTCTCTTGGGAGAGTTCAACCTCTCCATCGCAAAAGCTAAGTTATGCCCGATGCTCGGCCTCATAAAGCATGTCAACGAAGCCATCCAGCTGGACTCGGCGTCGTCAGAACCAGCTGCACTTATAGGCAGGGACAATGCGCTATGGGAATGGGAGTTGGTCGCAGTTTTTCTCTCTGTCTCTCGCTGCGTACGTTATACTGTCAAGCTTGAAGCGAATTCACCCAGATAGACGCGCATCATAAATGCTCTCAGCAGAAAGGCATCACAGAAATGTGCGCGACTGCTGCCAGTGCGCGCAGTGAGGGTCTCCGCAATGGAGAACTGGGCCATAAATTTTGACCGCGCCATTTAGCTTGTCTCTGTTTTAACGCTCTACTCGCTCGCATTTGCGGCAGGGAAATTTTCCCGGATCCAACCCGCCATCCCTTCGACTCGCTCAACCTCTGTGTGTGCATCGGTGCCTAGAACCTGTTCTTCGCGCTTGCGAAGCAACTCGTCGTCGGCGGGCGGAAGTCGTTCGCAGTCTATGCGAGTGTATTTCCTTTTCAGATAAAAGGCCGGCCCACCGTGCCCCCCCTCCCCCCCCCCCAAGTCATCTTAGTTAAAGAAACCAGCCCTGAGAGCAAGAGTAGCAGGCTAGAGCACCTTAGCTGAGGCCAACCTCCTTGCCTTCTTTCAATTAAATTATATATATCTCTCTCTTGTTTTCGTATATAACATACTATAGCTGTCTCAGGTAACTTTAGCCAGGGTTCAAGAACGTATGCGAACGCCACGTAGCTGGACCGAACAAAAGGTAATGTTGTTTGCCGTCGCCTGAGGATAATAAAACTATTCTTTCTTATTTCCGCCTAAATGGAAATTAGTCTTAATTAATCACCATATCAAGTATTGCAATTAGATTAAAAGTTTCAATGAGAAAATTGTAGAGCGACATGAAAAACTCCCGATACAGCTTTCTGCTCCTCAATATGTGCTACATAAAACTTTTTTCCGAGCCTGAAAGGAGCCCGCGAACACACGCGAAGTGCCTCGGGCGGCAGTCGCGCGCCAATTTCCCGTGCACACACACACACACATTATATATATATATATATATATATATATATATATATATATATATATATATATATATAGCTTGCGTAAATTACTAACCGAACATAGCAGGATTAGCCCACCCTCCGCAGGGCGCCCGACCTTTTTCCGGATACCTTTCACGTTTAATGAACAGCAGCTAAGGCGACAGCAGCGGGATAAATTAATCCGAGAATCTCCGCGGCGTTGGGCACGCACTCGCAAGAGAAAAACGCGAGTGTTACTTTGTGGTGTGATATATAGAAGCTGCGTACTTGCCAGAAGTGAAATACGCTGGACGAAAATGAAAGAAAAAAGAACGGAAGCGGGAGAAATAGAGAGAGATGGAGGGGGAGGAAGGAGGGAGTAAAAGCGGTGTCGTGTCGCGTTGCGTAATGCGTGGAACGGTTGCATAAGGAGGCCGCCGCTGCGACAGCGGGGGTGCGTTAAGAAAGAGGGCACGATTAAATGGGAGGAGGTGATCTGCGGGAAAGAAAGGGAGGACGGACAGAGAGAGAGAGAGATAGAATTAAAGAATGGCGACGTGGACTGAGCGCAACGGGGGTTGCGCAATAGGAAGTTGCGCCGCGGGAAAAAAAGAGTTCCACGTGCCGCGAGTCTCACTTAATGCTTTCCTCT
Organism: Dermacentor albipictus; assembly: GCF_038994185.2. NCBI lineage: Eukaryota > Metazoa > Arthropoda > Arachnida > Ixodida > Ixodidae > Dermacentor > Dermacentor albipictus. Next base: position 463,799,693 of record NC_091821.1, on the reverse strand, counting down.
TCTCGTACGTCAGACAGACGGCCGGTCCGAGTGGTCGAATACTCGTTATTTCTCTTTCGGAAAATCGGGCACGAAACGTGGGAACAGGTACACGGTGTCGTAATGGTTGGTAGAATAAGTTCGCTAATTAACGTATAACTAAAGATATTTGTGGCATATAATCGTTGCTGTGTGTGCGGAACCTGAACACACGCACTGCAACTGGGGTTATTAAACGTTGCCCTGTTTGTCTATACGCCGACTCAGTTTAACAGTGTGCTTGCGCGGCTCTAAAGGTTTTGTTTCTTTGCTTTTTTTTAGGAGAATGTTTTTAGTACAGCGGCACCGAAGAAGCATTTGATGAACACTCTGGTATGGCACCGCTGGTTAATGCAAGTAGCCCTATACAGCTTTCCTGCCAAGCGAACGGCGGCGCATATTTTACCGAGTCTCTCGTATTCCAACTTATCACTAAATCACTATATCAGTATATTGCTCCTTCATCTTTATTTTTATTGGTTATATGGTATTAAGAGATGTCGCCTTTAATAGGCGCCGGCTACTGCTTTCGTATAGGGATTTAAAAAAAATAAATGATAATAAACGTAGTGAAATCATAACACAAATTCCGGTAACACAAGTACACTAATGTAGCCCTATAAGTGAAAGACAGCTCCAAATCAGAAACACACAAAGTCCTCCTGCTGAGGCAAGTAAGTAAACGGATGTGCTCGAGCAAATGATTGACTTACTTACTGGCTAGAACATTCTGTTGGTCTTCTATAGGTGCACTTGTGGACTTGGTTTGAACGTTTCTCTTTTTTACATATTTCTTTCCGTACAATATTAAATACTATTTTAACGTGACTTCAACCTGTCTCATTGGCATGCTCCGACATCAGTGTTACACAGGCGGTTATGCATTCTGCCCGTCGCGCCTGGTGCTAAACGGACCCGCCTACCAGCTGGACGCTAGGGAAAGAACAAGGACGCGTATATGTTGCGCGCGCGAGAGAGAAAAAAATGAAAGAAGAGGAAAGAAAAAGTCACCCTCTTCTTCTGTCCGGAGTCGGGGCACAACGACGCGAAAGGGGCGGCGGATACCGAACGAGCTGCGTCGACTAATAGTCTCCCATCCCGACTATTTGCCGGCCAATCGTCTCGTCCTCCTCCTCTACATACCGTTACGTACACGCGCTAGCAGATGCGCCGCGTTCGCGCCGTTGACGCTACGGGAAGGCGGCTGCGACCGTGACGGCGCAGCGTGTACAGTCGGGAGATGGCCGAGCCCTCCTCGTCCTGTACGTACGCCGCCGGGCTACGCGCGCGCGCCGAGGTCGTCGACACCGGCGCGCGGCCCCTTCTCATCTGCCGCCAGCGGAGGAGTGGCGCGCGGGAGCGCGTCCTCTCGCCACGGTGGTGCCCGCGTGCGTTTGCGCGCGCCGTCCTGCCTTCATTACCGCGCGGGTGGACTCGAAATAAAGCAGCAGCGCGCGTCTCTACGACGTTGGGAGCCGGTGGTTGTCTGCGGTGGCGGCGCCGGATCTCGCGGCGACATCGCGTCGGCCGCGGAATGCGGCCGCCGGTGCACGCATCTGCGTGCTAGCGTCTCCGCCGCGTGCGGTGATTACGGTAATGGTGTGTATATGGTGATGGTATGCAGCGGCGGGGGGGGGGGGGGGGGGGGGCGGGGGGGGTGTCGAGCCTCCTCGCCGCCCCGTTGAAACGATTACGCGTGCCGTCTGCAGCGGACGCCGAGCTGTGCCCCCCCCCCCCCCCCCGGTCTCCCCCTTTCTGTCTTCGTTTACTTTATGCAAGTACGGAATGTGTGCAGTTGTCGCCGTGTAAGCGTGGCGGCGTTGAGTCGTCGGTTTCGGCGTCGCTGGCGCAGAAAGTCTCGGCGTCTGTTAAACAACGCGCTTACCTTTCGTATCCGTTATAACCGTAACTGCCTGTTAAGTCACTTCGTTTACCGCGAGCGGCACGAACGCGCATGCGCAGCACAGGCGTGTTGTACTCGGAGCGGCTGGAATGCGAGTGTGTGCGATTGGGTGCTTCACTTACGTGCCTCCGCATACGTATTTGTATGGAGTGGAATATGTATATACGTGCGGCGCTTTTCCTTTGTGAGCTCCCAGCTTCCACGCAATGCAAACGCGGGCGCACGAAAGTCAAATTAAAATGGAAAGTTTCACACTTACACCGCCGGCGCTGTGCCGTTACCCGACATGGAAGAATGTCTGGACAGGCTAGGTTTAGTGTCGGACAGGTCAGCTTTCGTCAAGAGGAAGCGACGCGTTCTTCCTCTCGCCTGCTGAGTGTTCTAGCGAGAACGAGCGCGAGAGGCGCCGCAAAGCGATATATGTACGCCAGCATCACTCTCGTGCAAGGGGGCTTTGGCGCTCTGCCCGGACGTACGCCTTTGCAGGCTTTCACTGTTGCTGTGCTTCTTTTCTTTGGCCGTTTGGCTATGAACCGCAGTTCCCGGTGGTGAGGCAATCTGGGATTACAGCGCCTGCTTCACGTCCCTCCTCCAAACCGCACCCTCCCATTGCCGGCTGCTTGGTTCGCGTCACTTGCGTAACTTAACGGCGCCGATAAATGAGAAGGATGTTGTCAGCGGGCGGTAACCCAGATTTCGGCCCTCGGAGAAAAATCTCGCCTAAATAAGGCGAGCGAGTGGCGCGACCCGCGCCGAGCAGCTCTCCGTATAGCGCTCTCAAGGACGGGACGCGCGGGCCTGACGTCAAGGCAAGGTCGCCGGCACGAGAAACCCGTCCGGCGCCTGCCAGCCTCTCGGTCTCAGCGTCCAATTCTTCTATTCGCTTTATATATACGTACGCCCCCCTGGCCTGTCCGTGAACTGAAACCGACTATATAGGCGGGAGGACGTAGCGCGGAGTGTTGGGGGCGAGCTCTCCACCATTTTAAAAGCTGGCGCCACCGTCGGCGTGACGCGGTATGAGGGATCACGTGGACACAGCGGCCGCGTCCGGCGGCTTCGTAAGCTCCGAAGCTAGCCGAAAACGAAAGCTTTAAACCGGCTCATGCGCTTCGGGTGTGCGCTTGACAATACTTGAAAGCCCTATAATAGGTAGCGGCAGCCTTCGAAGTCGTCCAGCATGGCAGGCTACTTACTGCTCGGTGCCGGAGTGCCGGACGTACGCAACGAAGCCCGGCGTCAGCCATCGCACGTACCCGCGGGACAAAAAGCTGCGTGAAGCTTCGATCGCGAAATTTAGAACCAGCAAGCAGCCATCGGCTACAACTCGGCTGTGCAGCAAGCACTTCCGCGAGCAAGATTTCTGATACGACGACCGGTCTGCGGTGTTCGCGGTGGGTAGCAGAAATCGCGCACCGAGACACGCGCGCGTTGCCTGCACTAATATCATGAAGATTCGGTCTACGAACTTGTTGGTGCTATATACTGGCAAGTTCACTTGAATGGAAAGGGGACGGTAAAAAGCAGATTAAAAAAAAAGGCATGCTTGTGCTTGTGCTCATGCTTGTGCGTAGTACCGAACAATGAAATGTACTGGATGAATAGAAAAGAAGCAGCAGGTAATTCTTCGCTGAGAAGACCGATAAACATACAGCGCGACGCAACTTCAGAAATAGTGATATCGAAACATCCGATACTCCAGAAAAAAAAAAAAGATTCAGTCGTCACAACATGACGTCACAAGTTGCTGCCGTAGGCGTCGAAGTCTATAGTTATCAAAGTAATTATTTTTAACAGTTGTGCTGGTCTCCACGCGGCAACGATTGCTTATGCACTGTCAAATGCTCATGTGCTGCGACCCAAAGTTCGCTGCACGGCGCGAACACGCGCTCGCAGCGAAAGCGAAACATTGTGCGCGGACATGCATGCAGACGCGCAGTCGGTCACCGCGCGAACCCGTGCGGTCGCTGCATTGAGGCTTCATTCTGCTAAGCTCCATTTCGTTATGCCGACGGCCCACAACAAGAGCATGTTTCACATAGTTCGCTCTCAGCGATTGCCTACCTTTCACTCATGAAACCGGTTCGGGAGACTCCATCGCGCCATCTGTGCCCAGTGGGCGTTCACTGTACGTATTCGGTAACCATTAAGCTTTTTTTTTTCTGTTTGCCCAAGATTATTAAACCGACACCAAAAAAACTTCCTTCGTTTTGAGAACACTTACAGAAATGCCCAGGAGGGCTGCCGCGTGGTGTTTTTATTGACGGCCGACAGCCAAACCTGTGAGGAGCGCGCTGCGTTATCCCTCACATATACTATACGCAAGTGAGGCGCTTCCGATAGATGACGGCTCTGTAAGTCCTCCTGCCCAATAGTGACAAACCGCGTGGATTAAAGTGTTGCAAGTTGCGGTACCGCAATTTTCAGCTTAGCCCGAAGTGAGCGTGACGCAACACTTCTTTTCTCAAATCCTTGGTTGCGTCGCACTTTTCAAAGATCGCCGCAAGACCCTATGCGGCGGTGGACGCGCACACACGCACACAGACTTTGCGTCGCGCATTTCGTTATTTACGCCTTTTTGTGCAGGTTCAGTTGGAATAAGAAAAATTAGTGCGGCCACCAAATACACAAAAATAATTCGCAACTATACGCACTCCTTTTTCTTAATGGTACTTCTCAATCGCTTGAAACGCTTTGCGAAGTTTAGCCCATGCCACACTGCTCAGCAAGGCATTTAACTGCATTTCATGTGTGCATTTACGCTGATTTGGCTCTCCCGTTGGGCGATGCATCCTCTCTGCACTTACCGCATCTCATTCACATTCAGCGAGCCACATAAATCCGCACGCCGCGCCGCACAGGGGTGCTTTTAAAACGAAATCGGCCTGTCCGTGATCTGCGCACGAGACGGTGCGCGTAGCCGCGCATTTGGATCCCTTAACCTAAAGACATCGACGATGTGGCCTCTCCGGACCATTCGAAGGAGGCGCGATGGCTATATAGATCCAGCTCGCGGCGGATTCTCGTCGAGCGCGATTCGATGCCTCGAAGCGTCAAATGTGTGTATGCACGTGAGATCACGTCGCGGTATAATATGCATAGAAGGCCTGTGCGTACCTCTCGTGGCAGAGCCGTCGACGGTCGTTTCAAAACGATTCGTCTTGCTTGTCGGGTTGTCCCGTGTGCAAAAATATACGCGAAAGCTTCTTTTTCTTTTTTTTCAATGTCCACTATCGAGTCTTGGTAAGCCGCCAGTGATTTCGAAGTATAATGAGGCCGCCATGATGCATTGAAAACGAAGGAGTTAGCAGGGAATATATATATATATATATATATATATATATATATATATATATATATATATATATATATATATATATATATATATATATATATATATATATATAACGGCGCTTTTATATCTGTACAGGCGTGTGTTTCATTTATTACCGCTGCACCTTTGCTTCTTTCGTGCATGCCTTACAGAGAGTCGCGTTCAGTAGTTCTCTTGAATATCGTAAAACCCCGCTGCGCAAGGATTGGACATATGTACTAGATACCGCTGTAACTATTCCGAGTACCGGAATGTTTGTCGAACGCCGTCTTCCACGAAAAGGTTGCTGCTCGAATACAGTTCCAAATGGGACGTTTCTTTCTTTTTTTCTTTTTTTTTACACAGGTAAGCTCACGTACGTGACCCTTCAGCAAAAGTGTATACATGGACCACAGGCTAGCCAAGACAACAAAACTGAATTCATTTGTAATTCAGACGCCCAAGTTGAAATGAACAAGTGCACGGAAAGGTCGCAATCGCAAGTTTTGCACTGCAGTCCTTAATTCCAAGTTACACTCTTAGGGGGAGAAGAAAATCGTCTTCCCTGATCCGTGTGCTTCTTTTCGAGGAAATACCAGTCATCGAACTCGTTGAAGTCATGGGTGTTAAGTTGCTACGTCAAAAATAATTCCTCGTTTCCTGGGGAGAAGTTTGTGCCGGCGAAATCCCGGTTTCAAGACGAGACGAATTTATAGGAAACCAAATCTAAGGTATCGGAAGTTGCCGATTCGGTATGCTGCATTAAAAAAAAAAAAACGTGCTGTGGTTTAAGTAGGTTTAGTAAATGACATTAGGGACTAATCCAACGGCTAATTAAGAAACACTGCGGCCATTGGTTGTCCGCACAACAACCGCAGTTGAGCATGAGAGTTATCGTGTTTTTCTCAGAGGACACCCGCGATCAAGACTAAAAAATGTCAACGATTACGATGTTGACAAACACTGACAGGTTATTCGGCAAGTTAAGCTATACGTGGTCAGTATGGTACATTCGAGGTGGATCAGAAAAAAGGGAGCCAGTGGTTACATCGCTGACAGTTTGATTTTGGGCAGTACTTTAGTTTCTATGCTACAGCGAAGCCTTTCACGGGCCCATATAGAGGAAAGCTTACTGCTTGAAACCGTGTACTTCGGTAGGCTTCGACATCGCCCTGACCACTGCACTGTCGACGTGGCTTAGATGTGCCGTCGCGATGTCCTTGAGCTGACGGGTGGGGTCCTCACAGCAGTACTGCTGCGGAGGTACCCACAAAGCCCGTTTTCATTGCCAAAAAGAAAATGAAAAAATGGAAGAAAGAGGACTGGTGCCCTTAGTCATCGACGTGAGAACTCCATTGTAAACCGCAGTGGGCGGGAACTGCACATTTCTTCATGCTTAGTTCTCGGTGCGGTGCACGTCGCATGCATGCGGAATCGCGATATATCGTCTTCGCCGCGCGGTCAGGGGTTGCACGTGCATAGTATTACCTAAGAAGCTGCGCATTATACGAGAAATCCGTTTTCTTTTCGCTCAGCCTACGGGCTAGGCTGCGCGAGTGTCGGCGTGTACAGGGCTGCTCGATCTTAGTCCGCGTCGTTCATCACGAATGACTCGCTAATGAGTCGCACCGTATGGAGCGTTAGATCTGATCTGCGCTCAATGGGCGTATACACCTCTCTCCCTGAGACGCCAAACTGCCGGGTTACTCGCCACGCGCCCTCTGGTGGCGCCACTGGCTCTGCGTACAGGTGGGTAATTGTGGGTTATTCGTTAATTTATGCTTTCGTGTAACGGTGCGACTACACTGTCAGTAGGGTTCGCAAGGCGCCTTGCTGCGGTTGTTGCACGTTCGTATCGCCGAACCGCGGTTGTGAAATTTCGCGAAGCAGGCGCACAAAGGATCACACGCGAGCGAAGTGGGTGCGGCGCCGCTCTGTGTCGCGCGTAGCGTTTCTTTGCACGTGCGCTCCGGGAAATCTCGCACCTAGGCTTGAAACTGTGCCGCTAATGTGGTCGTGCCATTCAAAGCCCTGTTGTGACTGCTGCCGCATCGCCAATTTCCGGTGCCACTCGTTGCCCGCAATTAGGGGCGCTGGCGAAAACCTTTTTTTTTTTTACTTAAAGAGGGGTGACCTTGAGGCTTATTAAGTCGAGCAGGAAAGTATTAGGGAGTGTAACGGTAAAGTTCCCGGATTCAGGAGAGGAGCGCGCGATTTGTTGGAGCATTCAGCCACCTTTAATATCCAGCGCTGATCGCGGCTTGGGCGGCGTGGCGACGCCGAGTAATGTCGTTTGCCGGCCAAGTCCACTGCGGGTGCTGGGCATCCACCGGCTCATCACCTGGATGGTAAAAGGAACGAAAACTACGGCACATGCGTGATATGCCGAGTGTAATCTAAAGACAGCAATACGGAGATGGAGGAGGGAGAACAGAGACCGAGACTGGAACACGAAATCTTACTCGGCTATATCGAATTACCGTTCGCAACCGGAAGCCGCGGTAAACGTGCAACGATTTCTGCACCGTTGCGTAGGAGGATACGGTTCCGGCCTTGCACGGGTGTTGCCCGAATTCCACCCGCGCGTCAGCGCCTTGCTTAACACTCTCTCGTGGCTTTTACCGGTGCCAGGAGCTGGTGTGTATATACGGTCGTCTAAAGACATGGCATGTGTCTAGCGACACCGCGCGGAATATTTATTGATTCGTGAAGCACAAGTGGGAGTGTGGATGGTTCGTCGTTCCCAAAAGGACGTGGCCCCACTTTCTCTCTTCTTCTTCTTTTTCCTTTTATTCCCTTTACCCCTTTCCCCAGCACAGGGTAGCCAGCCGGTACTTACACTGGCTAACGTCCCTGTCTTTCCTCCTCTTTGTCTCTCCTCTCTTCTCGGTTTTCGTAACCGCTTGACATGGAAGGAAGGAAAGAAAAAAGTGGGAGAAGGAAAGGCAGGGAGGCTAGCCAGTTTAGCTCAACCGGTTTGCTACCCTACACATGGGAGCGATATGGGGAGATGAAAGATGGGGAGGAAAGAGAGAGCACATAGCACAACAAACCGCTTGACAAAGCGCATAATTGAAAGTTACATGGTCATCCTGGAGGAGAAAACGTTGAATGAATTGCGTTACGCGTCCTCCACTGTCTTTTCAACTGCATTCGGCTTCACGCACGGCATCCGAGATCTGGCCGCGGGCGTGGATCCCGCGCGCGCCACTTGGACGCCATCCTGGAGGCCATCTTGGAGGACATCTTTCGCTATTTACCTCGCCCGAAACCCATACCGCCACATATACATACCACCCGAGAGCGGGTGGTATGTATACGTGCGACGTGATCGACGCTTTGTGCTTGAGATTGAGCAAACTACAGTCTGTAGGCACGCGTTCCCCATTAGCGAATCGAAGTGTTGTAAACTCAACGCGGAACAAGAAGGGATCCTGCCTCCTCTCCCGACATTCGGGCAGAGGAAATATACCCTGCAGCGCCTGTCGTGGTGCCAGCTTATTCAGCGCGAGTTGACGGACTGTGTAATTAGATCGACGCACCAAAGGAGCGGCGCAAGAAGAACAACGGACGCAGGATCGTATAGTTATAATAATAAGATAGCTTTCTCGCTGTTGGGCCTCTTAAAACGCAACTGCCACGCCTTAGCCTACACAATAAGCTTACACCAGGCAGTCAGCCGTATTGTATGTATAGACACAGCGTCTCGCTATACACAGTTTTCGTGGTCGTACACCTCGTTCGGGGCACCGTCGGGAAGAGCGGCTAACGGCAAGCAATGCACGAGATACCAGGCTGCCGCCCGCTGCGATAAGGATAACGGAGAACCGGAGCGAAAGAGACCGCGGCGGAACTCCTTTCTCTCCGCGCGGAGGATCCCGGCGATAAGGCGGCCGCACGCGGGCCTTTTAGGGCCGATTTACGCTCAAACCGCCCATCGCCGCACGCCGCACCGCATGCATGCGGATCGTGAAAAACGGGCGGTCGTCGCGATCGGTCACAAAATTGCATTTACGCTGAAACCGCATGATGCGTTGCGGTTCGCATGCGCCCTCTGGTTGTCGAAATAGGTAACCAGCAACTGGCAACATGCATCAGCGAGTTGGCAGCCTCGAGTGCTGGCGACCAGCAATATTTCGCATCGTGCCAAGATATTGTTATTGCGTTTGCTGTAGTATTAGTTATTTTTATATTATTTAGCTCGAGCGGTTCGAATGCGCCTGCATCCGCACTTAGGTTTGGGGACGCGACGTCTGTTGAAAGCTGGCAAACATTCGGCAGTGCGCAGAGCAACACTGTTCAAAGTCGGCAACTATCGCCAACAGCAGACGACACTAGCATATTTTTGTCGATGTAAGTTGAAGTTTCCGCATCATGGTGAGAACGCGACTCCTGCACTGTCACATTCATTGCTGCATGTGTGGCATTGACGTGGTGACCCACCTTTGGAACACTGTGCAGTCGTCTTACCTGTGCCGCCTTTTTGTTATTTGTTTACTGCTACCGCGTAATGTTGCGACAACATACGTCACTATGTGCTCGGTTGTGTACGGCGCGCTGGCGCACTTTTTATAGCTGTGCTAGCGAAAGCTTGTGTTGTGGACAAGCGACGCACCATCGCTTCTCGGCTGGACGAAGCACCAGCGCGGAGAAACGGGAAGCGACCCCATCCCGAGTGGAGTTCTGAGAATCCTCCGTCGCCCTCAGCGTCTCGGCTACTGGACAGGGACCGAGAGTTTGCCCTCTCGAACAAATGCAGCTCTCGCCTGCGTCTTTTGAAGAAAATAAACGCAGTCTGTTTTCTGCCACCAACCGATGCGCACTCCTTTCACGGATGGGGCCAGACCCCGTACGTAACACTGGCGATGAGGCAGGAGTTGCGAAGCGGATCTATAAGTTTTCGAAGTTAAGGCCATGGCTGCAGGACGAATGCACGGCGCTGTCGAGCCTTTCTCGGGCAAATCATGGGAATCGTGGGTCCAGCGCCTCGACTTTTACTTCGTGGCGAGCGACGTCAGCGAAGAAGCGGGCACTTCTCACGCTTTGTGGAGCCGACACTTTTGAACACCGTGTGCGCGCTGATAGCGCCGAAGATATCCGGCAGAAGTCAACTTAAATGATTTAGTGACACTTCTTAGGCGGCACTTCGACACCAGGACATCCGCGCGTTAGAGCCGGTACGTGTTTCAAAGACCCGACCAACGGCCAGACGAGTCGATCAGCAACTACGCTGCGGCCCTTGGAACCTTGACAGCCGACTGCAACTTCGGAGCGCTGCCTTCGGCTACAGTGTCGACGACGTCACCTGACACCCAAACGACCGCTTCTGCGGCGAATCCAACTATGCCGTCCCAAGATGTGATGCTGCGACAGGTTCGTCCTCGGCGTCTGGGACGAAAATCTTTCGCCGAGACTGTTCGCAGAAAAAGCTTGACATTTCAATGCACTGTGGACTTACCTTGTCAGCGGAAAGTGCGTCAAGGCATCAGCGAGATATCAAAGGAGTGGCAAACTCGGGGGAAATTAACAGGACGTCGCAAATCAAGCCAGGGGGCAAGCATACATCAGCGCGACATTGTTATCGATGCGACGTACGGCTTGCACGACCCTGAAACATGCAAATTCAAGACAGCCGAGTGCCGTTTCTGCTCCAAGGAAGGTCATGTCGAGCATGCCTGCATCTCAAAGAAAAAGAAAAACACGGAACCACGCTCCGACAACTAGCAGCTACGGGCACACAGTGTCAAACCACCACCTGTCAGCAAATCCTGCTGCAAGCTGCACACAGATAGTACACACTGCCCCAAGTTCCTTGTGGACTTGATAGTGGAGGGAAAGCCAGTCCAGTTTGAGGTGGACACAGGTACGGCATGCTCCCTGATAAGCGAGGACACGGACTACAGAAGGCGGAAGAAAAACACTCCGTGGCTTTTATGCGAGCCGCTCGATTTGTGCTCATGGTCAGGTAAACAATTACACATCCTGGGCTCCGCACAAGTTCATGTGATGTTGAGATCAAAGGACTATCTGCTGCCATTGTTGGTTATGAAGGGCACTGGGTGCAACCTCCTAGGAAGAGATTGGTTTTTGGCACTTCAAATTCAGGTGAAGGGGATCAACCACGTTGGAGAGCCAGCACTAGAAATTACGACGAATGCATTTGACGACTGCATTTTGGAGAACAGAGCAATGATCGTGGTGGAATTGTATAGGCTCCTAGAGAAAAACACGCCCTGGAAATGGAAGAGCAAGCATCAAGTCAATTTCGAGGCACTTAAGGAGATGATTCGTGCATCTACAGTACTCACTCACTACGACGGGACGAAGCCCCTTCTTTTGTCTGTGGACGCATCGCCGTACGGCTTTGATGCTGTCCTCGCTCGGGAAGATGCTATTTGCCGAGAGGCGCCCATTGCATTCAGTTCATGAACACTGGAAAGTGCCAAAAAGAGCTACTTCCAGCTCAACAAAGAAAGTGCAGCAGTAATCTACAGCATCAGTCATTTTCATAAGTACATAGCTGGCCGGCATGTGACCATAACAGATCGCCAGGCATTGATTGGAATCGTGAGTGAAACAAAGCAAGCACCCCGGGTCTTTTCACCAAGGATTACGCGATGGTGCCTTAAACTAGCAAAGTACGATTACAAGTTGCTGTACAGGCCTGGCCTACTGCACCAAAATGCGGACACTCTAAGCTGACTTCCACTACCGGCACAAGTTGAACCTTATCCCCCAAGAGACGTGCTCATGTTGGCTACCATGCTCAGCTTCGAGCTTTCACCGCATCAACAAGCACGAATGACTCGAATGAGTCCTGTCCCAAGTGCTGGAGGCTGTTTCAAACGGTGAAGTTCATAAACTGCCAAAAGAGCAGTTTTCATCGTGCCGGAAACTGGAGACTGAGCTTTCAGCGCAGGAAGGGTGCCTTGTTAGAGGCTCCTGGATGGTAACTCCAAAACAAAGGCGAGAAACTACCTTCTTCAACTCGCACCTGCAAACCACCATATAATTGTGGTCATGAAGGCATGTGCACGAAGGTACTTTTGTTAGGCATGCATTTGACGCAGATATCGAACGGCTCACTAGAAACTGTGCAACTTGTTGTCAACACCAAAGGGCACCAGCCAGTGCACCAGTGCCCAAATAGGAACGCACCAGAACGCCTTGGGACACAGCTCATGCAGACTTCGTTGGTCCCATAGAAGGCAGAATGCTGGCTAATTGTTGTGGACACATACAGTAAATTGTTGGAAGTGTGCTCCATGCATAATTACACAGTCTGCCACATTGATTGAGGAACTCTGGAACCTTTTTGCAGCTTTTGGGCTCCCAAAAAAGCTTGTGACTGATAACGGGCCATCCTTCGTTTCAGTAGAAGTTGAGAGCTTCCTAAAGAAGAATGGGGTGACCCATGTAACAAGCACACCGTACCATCCTACAACAAATGGCCAAGCAGAAAGGATGGCTTTCGAAACAAAATGAGCATTAGCCAAAAACAAGGACGGAACATTCGTGTGTAGGCTGGCCCACTTTTTCTAGAGCAACACACCACCATCTGCACATCAAAGGGTGAAATGCCAGCTGCACTTGGGTTTGGGCAAAAGCAAAAGCAAGCAAAAGCGAACAAAATCCATACCAACTGCAACAGGGATACAAAGTCGAGAGTACTCGCTGTCGGACAAGCAGTTTTCTTTCGAAACTTTGGAGGGAATCCGATCTGGACAGAGGGAACGGTTTTGGAAAAGCTAGGCCACAGATCGTGGCTCATTAAAGGCCCCAACAGGTTAGTGCGACGACAATGCGACCACATCAAGCCCGGTGTTTTGAGATACCCAACACAAGATTTGGTGACACAGGATAAGGGCTGTACACTAACCGCAAGCAGTGTCCCGCTCCCATTTATGCTTGGGATAAAAGCAGATAACTCCACGTCATCAGAGGCCACTCTCTCAGGAATGCTGAAGCCTTCGCAATCATCGGTGACCAAACCAGAGATTGGCACTGCCCCTGAGACCGTGCCAAACACAACTGCAGAGCCATGCCTGCAGTGGGAACGACACCCTCAGGATCACCACGGCGACTCCATCTGAGAAGGGAGGAAAATGTGTACAAGCGATGCACCACCACTCCTCGGCTGGACAAGGCACCAGTGCAGACGAAACAGGAAGCGACCCCGCCCCGAGTCGAGTTCCAAGGATTCTCCATCACCCCCAGCGTCTCGGCCACTAGACAGGGACCGAGAGTTTGCCCCGTCAAACACATGCGGCTCTCATCTGCATCTCTTGTAGAAAATAAACTCGGTCTGTTTTCTGCCACCAACCAATGTGCATTCCTTTCACGGATGGGGCCAGACCCTGTACGCAACAGCTTGGAAGAACGCGCATACACGAACACAGAGGTGTATCTAAGCCAATGAGCAAGGGATCTGTCACAGCAACAGCGTAGCACGCTGAAGCGCCGCAGCATTATCTATTAACATACTCCTATACAGATGGTTCTATTATCATGGAATACAGCTGTGTTGATTGACAAGCCACTTCGTCACCGAGCACGCATGTGAATCATCAACAGTGGCTTGTTGATTTAGTTTCACTTTGCTGCTGAGGTCTCTTTAGTAGCTGTCAAGTTAATAGTGAGCCTACAATTGCTTACATGATGTAATATGGCATCGCACTTCTGAACAATGATGTAACACCGAATGAACGTACAGGAGCGCACAGAGCTAGCATTTGTTCATTCTATGTTACGTCATTATTTCAAATTGCACTGCCATGTTAAGTCATGACTAAACAACTAGCCATCAGTACGTCTTGAGCAATTGATTACAATTATGACATACATAAAAGTGATATGTACATATCACAGTTTGCTTCTTCAGCCAGAGATGCTTGTCAGATATGTTTTCAACAGAAGAATGCTTGCATGAAAACAAATATTAGTTAATATTGCTGAAAAGACACCCCATATAGGCGTGAATTCACCTAATGTTTACATTTCTTGTTGGTGCTAAAAATGTCCCTGCCAATAGAAGTAGTGTTATGTCATTCATGCCTTAAGAGATGACAGAGGTTTACGGGGCACACAAGGCAGCAATGCCCATGCATAAAGGCCTGAGTGGCCAACCTGCTGCCCATTCACTATTTATCCATACCTCTATCAGCATTTAAACAATGTACAGCCTGTGGTCAAAGTGAATACAAGCATGCTTGCTCTCTCAGCAATGGCGACAATCAAGGATGATTGCCTTGAGACCGTTTGCTGCTGTCAACATCATTTTTGCATGCATTCTCTTTTTATTTTTTTCCCTAGATAAAAAAGAAGCTTGCACAGTCGGTGAGCTATAGCAAAGTAATGTTATTTGATAGCGTTGGGCATGGCCCTAATCTCATTCATGTAGTGACAACCTAGCTAGCTAATGCACAGCCACATTAAAAAGAAAGAGAAGTGCGTAGGCTAACAAACAGGTGCACAGTATGTGTACTTCACCTCAAAGCAAAGCAAGATTATCAAGCGAATATAGAGATCTAGATTAAGGGGACGCAAGCATTGAGGCCCCCTAGTACTTCAAGCCTCAACGATTGCATCCCCCTGATCTAAACCTCTCTAATAAGCTTTGCAATGAGTGCAGTGATCTTGCATGCGAAATGGTTGACGTAGTAAGTCGTTTTATATTTGCCTTTCTGAATCAGTAACAGCTTAAACAGGTACATGACAATGAAATGAAATCCTGGTTCATATGGTGCACAAGACACAAGTAGGGGAGAACATTTGCCATGCCTGCTGTAACACCAATAATAATATGCAGTAGCTTGTAGGCAATGAATGCATGTTGATTGTGTCAGAGCAACTTGCACCTACAACTAATGAAAGAACAGAATGTCTGCATTGTAGACATTAGTTAATTAGCAGCATGTGTGCAGCAGCACAAGAAAGTAAGGGAATGTTTGTTGCCATGTTTTGCTTTCATAACCGACAGACAGTTTTTTGGGTGGAGCTTTATGATGAATTCATATTATGTTCTATGTAAATCTGTAATGTGGGCATGTTCTATTATCCAATCACTTCATAAGTAGTCAAATGAATGCAGGCAGCCCCATAAACACTGTGAAATGGAACGCAGAAATCTCCAGTTAAGAAGCCATAGTGACTCACTCTGTGCTGAACATAAAATAGAAAAAATGCGTAGTGGCAAATTGGGTGCACATTCTCATCTGCCATACAAATCTATATATTACAAGTAATCTTTCACTCATTCTCGTATTGCTTACAGTTGCATGAACCTTACTGCAGCATCCTCTGTGGAGTAAAATAATCTTGCCAGTCACAGCTACTTGTTCACTCTATTAACATATACTAGCCCCCAGGCTCTCCTGTATTCCTTCATGCATGCTACAATAGCATGGCTGTGCTCAATCACCTCTTTCCATTCCACTGAAATGAAGATGGCATATATTTGTTACCAAAATATGCTCTAAAGCATAACTGTTTATCATTCTTTAAGCCTCTGAGAAGTTAGGATGGATGTTCAGCCTTGCTGTTGTGCCATTTCATAGGTTCTAACCCACCGTCATATTTCTAAACAAGCAATGATGAAATTATATAATCAAGCCATACCATTAGTACAACTGAGGTATTGCTTTCCCAGGGAGTCTCACTGCCACCTCACCAATTTCGTAAATAATTAGACATGTTGACAACCTCGACATGTTGAAGTTACCTTCACAGCCTGTGTTTTAACCCGACAAATAAACCAGATTAACCAAACAGCCCTTACATCACTCTCTTATTCACTTGATATTCTAACTAGCACATGGCATTATAGTCGTATTAATATCTGTTTCTATGTTTGGTGAATTGCACAAATCATTTTTGTCGCCCTTACAGCCTAGCTGATGCTGTCTTTCTTTATAACAATTAAGCAACAACCTTACTTGGTGCATTGCTGTGAAAACTATAACTAGCTTCACAGTAGCACTGCACATGTACCCTCAGACCACATCATAGACATGCTTCTGTACGTACTAGAGGCTGGCCACAATCAGCATAATTTGGAAATCTAGATGAACAGGGTGCAAATTCATGTGTATCAAATAAATGTCTGTTCCATTGAGAGGCTGTGTGTATGCGATATAGTTATCAGTTCACTATACTTATGGCAGAAGAACAGAAAACACAGAACAACAAAATCAAGTTCTCTCTGAAAAGCTGCTTTTTGCCACTATTATTAAAGCAAAGTAAGACTTCAGAAAGCACAAATATGGCTTAGAACGACAAAGCTGAGCTAGTCGGTAAGGATTCATTATGCAAAAAAGAAGTGAGGCGTGCAGACAGGAAACAAGAGTAGAGAAGTCCACTTCTCTACTCTTGTGTCCTGTCTGCACGCCTCACCTCCTTTTTACATCACAAATATGGCTTGGGCGCATCTTCGAGCATTGTGAGGTGGGCGAATGTTAATTTTTTTCAAACAGAAATTGAACAAAAATAGTAAATGTCTAATATTGAATAGTGACACGACGACGTGAGTACTTGTAGTAGCAATATTTATTTCCATATATTTAGTTACTACATCTTAACCAACAAGTGCGAACTAGAGCTAACTATTGGGGACAAAGGATAAGTTTTAAATGCAAGGCTACTAATGTTATATAAAAAAAATACTTGAATGGTGTATCAACAACTTTAGAGCCTCGTTGCAAAGAAGCTTTCCAAGAAATAATGGCTGCTGCATGAAGAGCTTCCAAAAATGCAAAATAAATTGTTTCCAAAAAAACATGAAAGTTGTAGAAAAAACAAACATAATGAAGGGCCAATGTTTTGCAGACACATGTAAAAGAACTTGTTGCAAGGAAAACAGCACAGACTTGTCTCATAAAAGATAAATCTGCTAGATCGAGATGGGTGGTTGGCTTTAGGCAAAAAAAAGCCTATGGGAAAGTTTTGTGCCAATACGGCTAAAAGATACATTCGTTACCGTGCTTGTCTTTGGAAGGCTGCATACGCTTGTTCACATGCAAGTACTTGTCACATATTCGTTGTTAAAAAGCTTCCAATTTATATATTGACACAAAAGCCTCCTCTGATCAGGGAAAAAGAATAGTATTGTCATATAGCATACGTAACATTTAGAACATCAGGCTACTATTTTTCACATTACACAAATACTCATGAAAGACAAAGCTGCAAGAAACAGCATAACACTTTGGCATAATCCGTAACTGATTATATCAACGAGTTTCCTATTTCATGAGGCAAAGTTGCATAGGGCAGATGGGATGTGATATCTATGATTCAGAGATGCGTTATTGTATCTGAGAACAAGTATTATACAACTGATCATTGTGGGAACAAAGAAATAACAGGCATTGATTACCAGTATGTCATCATGTCACTTCTATCTGAAAAGTGACTATCACATCCAGTCAAACTTGCATTGAGAATCACGTTTATGTGCCCATATATGTGGGCCCCATGAACCGTTGCTTTAAGTTATGACCAGTGTCATGTCATTCCTGTATGTAAATGTGGTTTTGCACTATACACCTATAAAACTTTTGATCAGCATCCTAGTACATTTCCTTGAATTTGCACCACAGGCTTTCTGTCGCAACACCCTCTTCGCACCCATGATAAATGCTGCAGTCAGTAAAATAGAGCTTTAGATTATTTCCTAAACTGCTTTCATTCCAGCAAGTAGATGCCGAGCAGATGCTGTGCCGCAAGTGAACATTTATGAGAGCGTTCATACTTGCTGTTTATTAAGGTGGCTGCGAGGTAAATGGAGGGAAAGTGTACAGGTGAAGCAAAGCTCTGCTGTCGCATGCATGTAAACAAAGCTTCTGGTTATGGCGGCCAACGATTATATACACATAGTGAGCAAGGGTGGTGTGATCGCAATATGGCCCGCATGACAGAAAGGGAAACACTATCACACGTGTACACGTGTACAGATATGCAACAGTTGGGCAGTGGCAGAGAAGGTGTTTTGCTGTGTCGCCACATGTGCAAAAGATTGCATAAGGAGCATTTGCGTAGCTTACATTACAGCACGACACCTAGCACAAAATGAATAATTGCAATGCGTGGAGCAATGATATAACTTATAAGCTGTTTCCTAGTATCCCCTCTTCATAAAGTGTAAAATGTGCAGAGACAGCTCTGGAAACAAACGTGTACAAAGCAAGGAATCTGCTTTGATACAATACCTATATTGAGAGGCATAAGAGCATAAGCGACCGGCGATGTTTCTGCAATGTTTATTACTGCAGAGCATACGCAATTGACAGAAAAAAATCACAGACAATTACGATACTCCCTAATACGAAATTTTAGTGCAGCTCTACATGTGTTGTCATTTCACTGGCAATGACAATCGGTCTCGTGTGGCATGTTGCAAACGGAGCAAAGTGTGGCGCCACTGCCTTGCCAATCTGGAGATCGCGTGAGCCAGCGCATGGGTGATGCGTGGGCGTGGTTCACAGAAGCCATCGCCAACAACCCTCCCAGACATTGCGTGCTGCTCTGGCACCATCTCGTAGCTACCGTCACTGCACTTCGCTTTTATTCGCACACTTTTGCCATACACTCCTCCTTTATCTGCCTCATGGTTATGCTGCACCTTCTTATCCACTTTCCTCCTCATGCCTCTTCTCACTTGCAGATTTTTTAATCTCCCACTGCATGCTGCCTTTGCTCTCATCTTTTGCTGAAGTCGTTCGCTCAGTTTAACCGAGCGAACGAGTGGTCCTCACAGCACGACAAAAGCTAAAGGAAATGTGCTCAAAAGTAAATGGAATGACCAGCGAAAGGAATACCCTGAATGCATGCACTATAAACCACGTTAAAGGATTGACTGAATGCACGATAGACATGGTCTACAAGATATCTTTGACAAGTGGGGCTGATTACATGCACCAAACAGGCAGGTGCGTAAATGATTGACTGCGCAACGTCTATACAACTGCAGTCTGACACAAGCACCCAGAGACCTGGCCATACATTGCGCTTCATGCCGTATCTCCCACAGGATGGGGATCTTGCTGAAATGTAGTAACCAAAGAAAAAGAAGTCATGGAAGCCTACAACATCAAGATGACCCCATGTGCCATCTATATCACTCAGCAAAGAGATTAGCTTAATGAATGATAATAGATGGCGTGGTTAGACTGGGAAGAACATCCCTGCACATGCGACTAGGCTATATGAAGGTCTCATTTTCCGAAAAATAAAACAGTTGTTAGTTTGCACTCGGGTGTCGTGCATTGTTTTTCTCTCTTAAGTCCTGTCCCTTCGTCACTTTGCGCAACAGCGTTATGTCGAACCAACTAGCCCACTGGGAAATTTTCTTTAATTATATGTAATATGCTCTGAGTGCACATCTATGCGAGTCTTGTTTGCAGTGCACATGTGAAAGACAGCACAAAAATAATGCAATATTAGAGGTGAGTAAATAAGGATTTTCAGGACCGAATAGTACAGTGCAAGAAGCAAATTGGATCGAATACTTTTCTAAAAATGAATAGCCATTATCACAATTAACATAAACTGATGTTTATATCCCTGTATTTTTGAAGCTAGCAAGTTTCTGTAATAGTATAGTACCTTACTAAGTATTGTATTTGAAAAACACAAACTGAGCCTACGAGCAAACAAGTACTTTATTCGCATGCACAGGGCTCTTCAGAGGATGCAAATGATCACTGTAGAGCCTGTAAAGTGTGGCTGCCTGAGTGACCTAGCCTGCTCCTCTACGCAAGTTCTCATGTTTTATGGCTATAGCACGCCTGTCATGGTGAAAATTTACCGTACTTTTCTGCAATTTTTGGCATTTTGAAATGCCCGATACGTATGAAAAAAATATTCACTGTTACAAAAAGTGACCACCGAATCGAACAGGACACTATTTGATGCATAATTACAAAGTTGCAAATATTCACACATCCTTATGCAATATCAACAGCTTAAAATAATGGTTTCAACACTTACATACACACTAGATGTTCCAGCTGCCAACAGAATATCATATATTGACAAAAGGGTGTTTAACTGGGCTACTTGGTTATTCTTCGAGGATTGTAGCAGTAGAACTTAAGGAACATGGACACAGAAGGAACGACTAGACGAGTACGCAGCTGCACTGTCAACTGATTTCTTGATTGAAATTCCCACTGTTATTGATTTCATCGCCATATCTCTTCTCTTATACATCTGAGGCTGTCTCAAAAAGGTGACTTCCTTTCTTGTCAAGGCCAATGACAGTGTGCTTACACATTACGCTCCTGTTTTACTTATCTCGAATGCCTCAAGAATCTCCTGAGTTAACCTATCGTCGTTCCTTTTAAGGACTTGTACTTCATGAAATTATGAGTTACGACAAGAAAAGTTTGCCAAAGTCTGCTGCCTACTGTCAGCAGCGTGCGTGTTCATGTAGTGTCTGTGTTTCTCGTCTGACGGGGTGAAGCGATGGAGCAAAACCATTCTCAGGAGAAATGAGAAAAATGTGCACGCATGAAACAAACTTACGAGGGTCTCAACAGAAAATATTTGCAAAAGAAGCCTCCAACGCAAAGATTTCTCGCCATCAACTTAGCATGAACGATCATTGTCAGCAGTGAGATAGCCCAGCGTCTAACAGTGGTGTTCGAGCATTGTGTAGCACCGTCAATTGATTGCTTTCCACCAGTGCTCACCGTGCACGCAAGCTGTAGAATGCATGCTGTGGCACAGTCACGCACAAGTTGCGTTGCCAGTGCTCGATATGGTTTCCCACAAAATAGCTTCGCGCTGCTTTTCGATTCTCGTGATATGTTGCGATTAAAAATTCCCAAGACAGTGTTAAGAGAGCGGTAAAAAAAAAGGTACGAGAAGGTAGGCACAGCAGCTTGTGAACCCACTCCTATAATACCTCTACCCGCGTCTGTTCGTAAATGTGTGCATGTTTTCTTGCGTTTGTCAATTTTTAAAAATTTCCCACATTTCTTTAAATTTGAGTTTTTCTTAGCTTTCGCGTTTGTGCGTGTATAGGTGCCTGCTACCATGCGTGTTTGCGCTTAATCTTATTTCTGTCCTTTTATTTTATATTAGCATTTGTTTTTGCTAGTTTTTTTTTCGCAAAGTCTTTACACATTTTCATTAACCAATCTCATTCAAAGCACTAACTCCTGCACACTGTAGGGCTGGCCTCTTCCATCTCATTAAAACCTGTCTCACTGGTCTACCTCGTCTTCTCAATCTGCCTACTCGCTGTGTTTTCTGTCCTTGCTTCTTGTGTTGTTGCTGCAATGTGATTAACCAACTTGCTCAAAACAAATTTTGATCGCCTATGAAAACAGAAAGGTTTAGAGATACATTTTCTTAAAAGCGTCATGTGGGTTGCACAGTAACTTTGCCTCTTACTTCTGTTCATGTTTATGCATCAGTGCATGTGGCAGCTCGCCAGAAGTGCACATGAAAGGCTGCATATTGCAAAACAACACCTTGCTATGCTGTTGCATTTTTCATGCATTCAGTCTTAGTAAACAGACGGTTTCGCTGCCCATCACATATGATGGTAAAAATATTCGACATGAATAACATTGTGCAGTGGGGTATCATTTCCTGTCTGATGCTTTCATCGTTGCAAAGACATCTTCCAGTGAATGGAGCCCGGCAAAGCAGTGCACTGAGAGCTTTTGCAACTTTCACCATTTATTACTTCATATATGTCATTGTCTGAACGTGGCTGTCCATCGCTGTGCCGATGGCTTGTGAATTAAATAATTACCTCAATAAAACACATTCAACTTCACTCAGCATTTTTTAGTACAAACAATGCTAGCAGAGCTATTTAGGGTGAATAATTGTGCTAACATTGGTGTTACTTGCCCGGTCAGATAAACAAATACAACAATGGCTGCGGCATGACTGTGATTTGATGTGCAGACTGCAAATGGTGCCTTTCAAGCGTGCCCTCAACTACTGCTATTAATAGCTACACGACTGAGTATTTTGGGCCTAACTAAGCTAATGATGTTTGATAATTGTTCTCTTATTCGCATTACTTGCCTGGGCCAGATAACCAAAATAAGGAATGCCACCACATTAACGTGTGTTTGCATGCAAGCTGCCAACAGTGGCTGTCATTTTCGCGTTGATTGCTGCCGTTGCACCAACAGTGGCGACAGCTTGACTGTGCTTTGACGTGCAAACTGCTAATGGTGCCTTTCAAGCGTGCCCTCGACTACTAATATTAATAGTTACCATAATGAGTATTAGGGGCCTAACTAAGATAATAATGTTTGATAATTGTTCTCTTATTCGCATTACTTGCCTGGGCCAGGTAGCCAAAATAAACAATACCACCACATTAATGCGTGTTTGCATGCAAGCTGCCAACAGTGGCTGTCATTTTCGCGTTGATTGCTGCCGTTTCACTAACAGTGGCGACAGCTTGACTGTGCTTTGACGTGCAAACTGCTAATGGTGCCTTTCAAGCGTGCCCTCGACTACTAATATTAATAGTTACCATAATGAGTATTAGGGGCCTAACTAAGCTAATGATGTTTGATAATTGTTCTCTTGTCCACATTACTTGTCTGAGCCATATAACCAAGATAAAGAATGCGACCACATGAGTGTGCTTTTGCATGCAAACGGCTAAAAGTGGCGGACAATTTCGCGTTGATTGCTACTGTTTCACCTACAATGGCTACGACATGGCTGCGCTTTGAAGTGCAGATGCTAAAGGTGCCTTTCAAGCATGCCCTGACGACTGTTATCTCATCACAGGGCCCATAATGCTCGTAGGTGGCTGCCCAATAGAGTATTTTGGGCCTTCTGACATTGGCATTATTCATCTCAACAGGCTGGAAATAAGAGTAGGGCCAGCGAAACTGCACGCAAAGCAAATGTACTTTGGTGTGCGCATTGGTGTGGCTGTCACTTTCACGTTGACTACTGCTTTTTCGTGTGAAGCTGGACAGTGGCTGCCCGAATGAGCATTTTGGGCCGCACAGTTATTCAGGGTTAACAAGTGTATTTGCATTCTGATTTTCCAGCATTTCAGCACGTTTCCGTGCCAATACTTATATTGAGCACGATCTGTGCAGGCCGTTGCTTTTTCAGAATTGGGCTTCCATTAAAAGGAATATGTCATCAAATGAACTGCTTATTTATTTGAGAGGTCACGGGAGAATGCTTAGCTGCTGCGAACCCACCGACAATATTTTGGTAGCCTTAATAAGGGCTGTTCTTTCGTTAATAAGAAGCTGTTATGCTTCATCCAGTGGCTCAATGCCGGACAGCTCGCAGTCGGAGTCGCTTTCTTCACTGTCATCTTCACCCAGTTGGATGATGATGGGTTGGATGTGGTCACTTCCAGACGTATCAAGCCTGCATTTGCCTCCAGGTCCATGACATGGTGAAGTTTCTTCCTCCAGTCTTCCACCATTATGTGCTTAATTTTTTCCCTCAAGACGTATTAGACCGTGTATAGCTTGACGTCTCTGTTGTCCGCAGCTATGCCATTTTTTACCTTTGCCCACACGAGCTCGATAGGATTTAATTCGCAGTGGTACAGTGGGAGCCTGAGTACAATGCAGCCTACTCTTTCAGCTGCATTGTCTACGATGTAGCTCAGGAAGCGTGGCTTTACAGATGCTACCAACTCAAGCAGCTGCTTTTTAACCACCCTTTCGCTGTGGGTGTTGTTCTTGCTTTTGAGTCACTCCTGTATTTTTTCTTTCTTCCAAGCTGTTGTCGGCTATTTCTCTTCTCGCCGGGAATGGTAAGGTGCATTGCCCAAAACAATGACGCTACCAGCAGGCAACTTCTGCAAAACGTCATTAAACCATCCCTCGAAGTGATTGCTGTCCATTTCTTCGTGGTAGTCGCTTGTTTTTATGGCCTCGGAATATATCTAAGCTGCCGTCGACGAAGCCATCCTCGCTGCCAATGTGCGTCACAATCAGGCACAGGCCTTTTCCAGAAGGTTCTTGTAGACCCGTCGACGGGCCATTTGCTCGAGCGTATAGGTGTCCGCGCTTCTGCACCACGATGTCTGTCCACACGATCGACCCAGTGTGTACCGCCGTCACCCATGTCTCATCCAGGAAAAAGATCTTTCGGCCTTCTGCCCATAGCGCTCCACGTCACGAAGGTAGAGATTCCGCCATTCAGCAATGTCATCCCGGTCGATCAGCAGCGAATTGCGGCTCCTCTTCTCGTGCTTGAATTAGATCTCGACAAGCAGGCGACGCACAGTACACCGCTTCAGTGATGGGAGATCCATTGTTGCGTGTGTCGAGGTGTGTGAGGCTGGCAGGAGGTCTGGACCCCACTTCACGCAGAGTCAGAGATGAGGAGAGCTTTCTCGGTGAAGAATTCTTTATACAATGTTTACATGTTGTCGTCGTTATCAGGAGAGAGACCAACAGAGCAGCTGCAAGCTGCTTAAATAACACCCCTCAGTCCACAGATTCCCCAGACAGTCCCTAAGGACGAAACAAGGTCAAGAGAGAGAGAGGGTCTGCGTAGCCTCCGTGGTCCTAACGCCGCTCTCGGTGGCCGGCACTTTCTCAAACCGCGCTGTGGCGTCAGGCCGATCTGGCGGTCAATCAGAATGGTGCGCCAGGGAAGTTTTATGGCCCGCATAGGACAAAGGGAACCAACTGTAAGGCACAGGGTCGAAACACAGCCCTCCTTTGGAAACCATCCCAAACACAGTGGGAGTTGTTCGTGGTGCGGGCGCTGCCGAACAAAGGCGGGAGGGGGTTGCATTGCTGCCGGCACGGAGAGGGGCCGAATAGCAGTCCGTGATCCGGTGGCCGCTTCCGTCGTGGACGCCGTGCAGTTGCGGGAAACCCGAGCCGTGCACGTAGTCGTGTACCCGAAGCAGGGACCATGCGGGGATGAATGTTGCACACCATAGCACTGGCCTTCCGTCAGACAAATCCCAGGGCAAAAACATAACACCATATACGCTTCGCGAACTCGTTAGTGATCTTCTCGACCGTCGGTATCTCGTTGCGGCGAAATAAATTGTGCACACAACCTCAGTGCACACAACGTGTCATACTTTGTGCTGCGTCTTCTTTTCTCCGCATTTTGTGGGTGCTTTCGCGAGGGCATCAACAGTTTGCCACCCGAAATATGCGAAGCTTTGACCTCCCTCCTCACCTTGAACACTGTGCTTTCGCTGACACGGAGCATCTTGAGCTTGTAATGGTTGCGATAAATGCATTGCTTTATATAAGTACTTGTTCAATAGCAACTGATTCATTTCAAGCTCGGAACAAGAGTAGTAAATGTGCCGTGTACATGTAAAGAAGCGCAAAAGCCAAAGCTGCTCTTTCTACTTTTGTCACTTGCAATGAAGCTAAAGAGCAGACGACGAGCAGCGTTGTGGATGGCAAGGGGTTATTTTTCGGTCGCGATCCGGCATGTGCTGTAGCACATGAGAGCTCTACTAAACCAGTTATCAAAATACAGAAGTCTTTATTTATACCTAAAACTGCGCGTTTCAGGAGCACAATTTTTTTAGTGGAATTATTTTAGTCACGGAGGCAATCGGACATCGCGCTTTGGTCATCTGGGCGGGGCCTCCCATTTTTTCTAAAGTTGTATCCGACTATAGTCGTTCCTTCTGTGTCCGCATTCTTTAAGTTCTTCTGCTACAATCCTCGAATTATATATTGACCATACCAGTTGTGTTGTAATCTTCATGCTTTGTTACATGCATATGGCTTGCTATCAAAAAATGCAAATTGTCAAGAATCAAAATGAAGTATCTAGTTTTCACACATTATATGCTTATCATGCTGTGTCACTGGTGTTGGCACTAACTGTGTGCTCAGACACTAACAAGAAACAAGCAGCTGAATTTCTTGCACATGCAAGGCGCTCACATCTCTCAGTATAAGAATGTATACTTTGCTTAATCTAGAAATACGCCTCAGGATTTCCGCTGTTTACACTAATGTCCACATGACAAAAATGAAGAGTGCCCGAAATTTGCGTTCATGAGAACAGTGCACACGCGCGTCCACATTTCACGACAGCGCGCATGTACTCATGTAACTTTTAAGCTGTTCCTTATATTGCCCTCACCGATTACAAACACCTTCGTAGCACAGAAATAACTTCTGAAAAACACACAAGATACGTGAACGAGGCAGAAAGGGCCGGCACCAAAACTCGCCCGCAAAGCTTATGCACTGTTCACTTGAGAACATATGCATATTGCATAATACGAACACTTATACACCTAGCACCACTGCGACACACTGCACGTACATATCACAGTACACTTACGCTTCGTAAAAGTAAGAACCCTAGCGCTCGAACGTTCTGTACGTGTTCGCGGTCACCAATGCGCATCGCAGCCCGCAAAACAGCTCAAACGAAGGTAGACACAAACAGCACATTACGAATGACTGCGATGAGGCGATAATGAAGCTCATCGCTACACATCGTGCCATCGCTTCTGAAACACAAGCCAGTACTGCACAAACTTGCAATCTTCGTATCGATGAAGCGCGCACACACACCTACGAACACCATATGCTGAGGAGGGCGATCGCAATCTTTTCATTTTGCCGCGTACCGAACTAGTGTCATGCTTAGAATGCAGGTGTGAGCGATGGCCTTCACGTTTGTAATGCACGTGCAAAAAACGGCCTAAAACACACGAAATCGGCGGCTTCATTCCTTCCGATCCTCGCGTAAACACAACACACATCCGTCTGTTTCCTCTGGCGATCGCACGGACTGAAGAGGTCAGGAAGAGTACAGCTGCTTGTTGTGTTAGACAAATAGCTTTGCAGGTGCTGAATAGCTCTTGCAGTGATCACAATAAACCACACAAAAAAACAAACTGCCGCGGCAGCCTAGCGGTCTAGGCCTCGCGCTCCGCTTCGCTTCGAACCAGCGCCATGTTTATGCGGCCGCCGCACGGAGGCGAAAGTTCACGACCGCCTCTCGTGACGTCACGTCGGCCATTACTGGCGAACCGCTCGCTTGCGGTGCGGCGTGCGGCCATGGGCGGTTTGAGCGTAAATCGGCCCTTACCGCATCGGTCGCGCCGGCCTGAAGTACGGCGGCGCTGTTTCGCGTATAAGCAAACTTTCCGAAGCCCCGCGTTTGGGCGCCTGTCGAGGCGATGTCATTTTACTCGGCCCGGAGGCAGGTTGATCCGTGCGTTTTCTACGTATTAGCGCCGCTGTCGACTCGGCCAATGAGCTTCTTATCGTGCGAGAATGTAGACGACCGCAATGTTTCCCACGTATATTACTGGACGATGCTTCGGTGATCTACGTATAGTGTCGACGGAAGCGGCAAGCGTGGCGGTTCAGTCAGCATGGAATGGTGGTTAGTTTACGTGGATTTGTGAACTGCTTCGTTCTGAATCCGAACCGTTCTGTGAATTTGTGAAGTGATTGTGTTCAACGAAATATTGCGTTATAAATGCTGCAATTCTCAATGAGTACGCATGTGTTCGTTGGATGAAGGCATTGCTGCGTTAAAAAAAAAAAAGACTTTTAGGGCATGGAAATGTAACAAGATAAAGCATAAAAAAATAATGTCGCATGAAGGTTTCAAGCCACAAGCTCGAATATTAGAGCAAATTTATGTACCAACCTCCATTCCCATCGTAGATGCACGGTCGCAGCGCCAGAGTTTCCTGTGGTAATTTTTGTCACAAACTGTAAGCAACTGTGGAGACCCATATACGTCATGTCTCAGTGGTCGTCAATTGTGACTGCTATGCAGAGAGAGCGTCGATTGCCTGTTCTTTATCTGAATTTTGCGTTAGCCACTTCACAACGCCTCAAGCGAACTTTTTTTTTGTGTGTGTGTGTGAATGTATCGATCCCAGTGGCATGGCCGGTAGGCTCTTGGCGCTGGGCAGAGGTCGTGGCTATGATTCCTTGCCGTGGCGGCTATAAATTCTGACGGGAAACGCAGTGTGAAATTGCTATGAGCATTTACGTTGTGAGGAAAGCACGCAAGCTCTAAATAAACCTGTGTACAGCCATCCGCCGTTGTCTCCCGTTATACGGCGATTACGACAACCACATGCAAGTGCATCGCGCGCGTCGTCGATACCTCGGGATGCCTGGGGTGTGACTCAATAGCTGCAATCGCGTGGATCGCATTTCCGACGTACTTCCGGCGTCGGCGCGTCCACACTTCGCTGTGCTATGGCAGTAATCCCGTCCACCTCCGCTGCCGATGAAAGGAAAACGATATATGCATAATGGGACACTGATCGCTTAAATGATTGCGCTCGCCTACGTCTTGGCGCGGAACCGTAACCATATTTAACGTATTTCCGATGGCTGGGTGTTCTTGTTTCTCGGCATCTCTGGTCCCTGCAGTTAAGAAGCCAACGTTTGGACCAAGGAACTTGTCTTTGTCAAGGCCGATATAGTTACATTGAAGACATCTGGTGCAACATTAGCGAGTTTTATGAATAGTGGCCGCGAAGTTAGGGGACGCTGCTGGTCAAACGTACAAAAGAACACAAAAGGTACAGGTTGTTTTTTTTTTTTTTGGTGCCAATGGTCTACTTAAGCTGTACCCTACGCGTCTACAAAATTTGTCCGAACCGTTTCAGGGGCCCCTTAAGTTCGACGCGCCGACGCCGGAAATACGCCCCATGTGGTTCCCTCACACACATGCGTCCTAAGTGCGTCCCACATTGTTTGCACTCGAGGTGTTCCGGGCAGTTAACCGCGAGGCATGCGATTCGACGTCAATTACAAGCGTGGAAAATTGCCCACTCCAGTCTTCCGAAGCAGACGCACCTGCGCTAAAGATGCGGCCCGAAATACGCTCTGTTTAGAGGCGACAGCGTGTATACAAAAAAAAAAAAGAAAGGTTAAATAGCGCCCAGACGGGTACAGGGTGTATAGCATGCGCACAGCGATGCCTGGCAAATTCGCAGTGCACGAAGCGACCTTGTGTACATATGTGTGTGTACGTGCGTACACGGCGACGACGGTGTCAAGGTTGTGACACTGGTCGTCCCTGCAAGCGCCGCGTATGCTATGCCTGCATGCAAGCAGCGCTTCTCCCCGACTCGACGCGATGCTCGGCGTGAGCCGAGTCCCTTAAAATGGCGCGGCGGCGCTCTCTCTCTCTCTCCCTCTCTCTCTCTCTCTCTCTCTCTATATATATATATATATATATATATATATATATATATATATATATATATATATATATATTGTCGCTTCTCTTGGCGGCCACAGTTTTGTCCCGCTGCCGAGGGGGGAAAGAGAGAAGGGCCCCTCGTTCGCATTTCAATGACGCTCGCGGCGCCACCATAAAGTATTCGAGTGCGCTCATTTCCTCTTAAGTGGCCGATTAAAGCGCGATAGGGCCATTTTTGCGCCGTTCCGTGAGGGATTTTGATAATGACAGTGGCGCCCTGGTATATACTAAGGTCGAGTCGAGAAGAAAAAAAAAAGGAAAAGCGGAGGAGTAGGCTTTTTTTGACGGAAGGCACACTGTAAGGAAAAGTCGGCTGCCGCTTGCAGCACATCTGTAGAAGATATACATTCTTCTCACCGTCAGTGCATGTTTGTCACAAGCATCACCGTACCGACGGTCGTATGGTCGCAGGGTCGCATGAATGACTGCGCTATGCGTTTGCTGCTGTGGAAGCGCCTACAGTCGGGCAGTTGGGAAAAAACGATTAAGAAAAATTTATACAGAAATGAAAGCAAAATTTAAGAAAATGAAACAGGAAAGAGGATACAGTCTGTATTTGATTAATAATATCGTAGACAATTAAGTGATATTTTCAATATAAACATAAAATATCTTCCAATATAGCGTCTATAAGGAACGAAACACCTGCCTGGGGCCTTTCTAAACGGGGAGATGTCAGAAAAGAAAGCTGTAGAGACAAAAAAAAAAATAGGAAGGAAGAAATTGGAGGGGAGATGAACAGTTTGCGTGGGACACCTATTTTTCTTGTTCCTCGTCTCCTACTCTGCTGTAGTGCAGAAGCAGAAAAGAAAGGAAAACGCAATAGGTGACGTTTTAAGCACGGCGGCTCTGACGCGTTTTCAGGCTTCGCAATCACTTCCGGCGTATGCAGCCCACGAAAGCATAGTCTTTGAGATCTGTTTCTGTTACTGAGTCGGGGAGGCGTTGGCAACTGTCGCTAGGGCGTGGCATGAACTTCGTAAAGGACAGAGAGTGGGCGAGGAACATTGTTTAGATGCGATATCGTTTCAATCAGAGGCAAGGTTATTTGCTAGGCTTAGCAAGCTTGGGCGCCCATGTTCGCGTAGGCTTTAGAGCGGGTGTGTGCACCACCAATATCGAGGCGCGCCGAAAACGAGGCAGTTTCCTCACAGGTTTAGCACTGGCCTTTTTCTATTTCTTCTGTCGTTCGCGTTGTGTAATTGCGGGTAGCTTTTTCTATTCATTGCTGGTTATTTCGTAGCTTAAAATGTTCGTGTGTTATGTCTATTTAAATAACTAATAACTGCATGTGAGATGTAACGTGCAAAGAGTTACGTTTCCGTCGAAATTTGCAACTTATCGCAGTCGAAAACTAATGGCATGGTAAACAGAACGACAGCGGTTAAACAAACAAACAAACAAGCAATTTTGCATTCAGTTATATATACACAAGCTTAGTCATTCTCCTTGCCTCCTCAGCCGTTTCAGCGCGCTATAAATAGCTTGCCATTTGCAGCCTCCCTCTGCCAGCTATTTAACGCCGAAACGAGTATACGTGCTGCAGCCTCTATTTTTTGCTCGTACACAGCTCGGTCTCGTCGTTTGTCACTTTTTTTTTTTCAAATTTGTTTTCCGCAACATTGCAGTCGTGCACCGCTAACCAAGCCGTCTTTCGAAGCGCTCGCTCGGCGTGCCGTCGTGTCGTGTAATCGCAGGTGTGTCGAGGGCACATATGTATGCGATGCGGATGCGTGTGTGCCGCGCATTCCGGAGAGTCTCGACGTGCTACTCAGCCATATATATATATATATATATATATATATATATATGAAGATTAGCTGTACGTTTGTCCTAGTGCACCCTTGATGCACATTCTCGTC
Organism: Dermacentor albipictus; assembly: GCF_038994185.2. NCBI lineage: Eukaryota > Metazoa > Arthropoda > Arachnida > Ixodida > Ixodidae > Dermacentor > Dermacentor albipictus. Next base: position 463,768,405 of record NC_091821.1, on the reverse strand, counting down.
AATTAGAAGTATTGAGTGCGATCGTAACCTCGTTCCCAACGTCGGTTTCGTATAGTAAGTGTATCATTTTTGTATATGTGTACCAGTTACTTACACGACGGTATTTCGTTTGTTTGTTTGTTCTGGACCGTCCCTCATGACTTCCTCACAGGTTGCGTCGGTGACGCAAGTATCAAGAAGGGAGTCGTTGCACGTTGCTCAATTTCGGCAGTCATCGGGACGCAACAAGTCACGTGCACTGTGGCGCAACTGTCGCACCGCCAGCTTGCGCGAACTGCATGCGACGTTGGGCATCGGGGAACGCGCGGTGGCCGTTGGTGCGTGTCGATCCCGCTCGGCGTTGAGCGAGGCATGAAAAAAAAAAAAAAAAGAACCGAACCTGTTCCAACCCGGTCCCGTTTGCGGTGCATGCCAGTACCGCCGAACAACGAGCGGGTTTACAAAAAAACTCATGAAGCATTCATGAGACGACGACGCGCATCTTCGCACGATAACCCGCATCCGTCCTCTGGAATGTGTTTACTGTGCGTCTCCTCCGGTTCGCCTCCGCGACACAACTTACTGACTCAACTTTTTCTCTCTCACACGCACACTTTTTTTACTGTGTGTGGCTCTCTCCGCACGACTGAGCCGCCTGCCAGCTGAATTTTCTGACTACATTTAGTTTTTTTCTTTCCACCAAACTATGACAGAGCCATCAACTGTGACAGAGTTGCGAGTCACAAGCCTGCCGCGGGCAAGGTTGAAGGCGACCGGCCTATGTGAGCGTCTTTGACTCGCTCAGACCCTCCGCCTGCCTTCGCTAGCTCACCGCAGCTTTCCTCCTCCCCTCCCCTCCCTCTCTATTACCTTCATATTCCCTCTTTCCCCTCCCCCAGAGTAGGGTAGCCAACCCGACGCATTTCTGGTTAACATCCTTGTTTTCTCTCTCTATTTCCTCCTCCTCCTCCCGCGGGCAATGCCCGTCGTACCGCGGTGGTTGTACGGTTATTGTGACGCTCCGCCGCTGAAGATGAGATCGCGGGCGCCAATCGCGTTTTCGACGGCCTGATTCCGACAATGCAAAAAAATGCCCACGTACGTATATTTCGTTGCGCGCTTAAGCATTCGGCCCGTCAGCATCACTTAAGTCTGCCATGGCGTGTCAGGCACACGCGCCGCTGTTATTTAACGGCCATTTCGTGTTTCGCCACTCAGCCAGAGGCCGCAGATGCGATTCACAATCGCAGCAACCGGATTCCCCAGGAGGCGCCGTACGAGAAACTAAAAGACTCTCGTAGCGTAAGACACAGACTGAAAGAAATTGCGAGAGCAAGTTTGCGTTTGCCTTGCACACGGTATACCGCTCACGTACATGCCGCGCCCTAGCTCGCCAGTCGCCGCTTCACGTATAGGTTGACAGACTTGCGCTTTAGCGGGGCGCGGATGCCGCGCGATTTGGTGAAGACGTGTGTGTTTGTTATGGCCCAGCATTGTGGCGACATCTAGAGCCCGCGCCAGGAATGACGGTTGCTGCCTCCGAGATCTTGGTGCATACATCTGCGTCCTTTCGCGCCTTTTCTTTGTCGTTAGTCATATGACACACTGGAGGCTTCAGACAAGTGAACAGGAACTAGCAAAAACACTAAGCTTAAACTTGCTAGCGCCAATAAATGTTCTCGCGATCACGCATCTAGGAGTCGCATATGACAGACGCAATGCTTTACGGTCTAGTGCAAACGCTACAATTTCCTATCGCAGGTATAGACATCGTGCAGAGAGCACTGAATTTACGCTAGTTATCGCCAGGTGAAGTTGCAGTAAGTTGTATACCTTTATTTTCTCGGCTAAGTTGTCAGGAAGTTGGCTAAGTTGTCAGGTCGTGAAGTCTTTCGCGTGCAAAGTTCACACTTACCTGACCTCTCGCGTCGTTTTGCGTCACGGTGATGAAGTTGACGCCGTGTAAATTTATGGCCGCAATGTTCGATTGCCCGGCAGCTCGTCCAAACCAACTGCTTCTTCGGGAGGGCAAAGACCTCGCTTTTAATCAGAATCATTATTGACCCTCATCGATCTCGCGCTTTTCCCGCGCACAGCTTTTCGTAAAGCGCGCGTACCACTGCTCGCTCTTGCGCGAAAAAAGAAAAGAAAGTATGGGCGTGAACTTTGCTGCGTCTATACATTGTATAAGCACGCTGGTCGCGACCAAGCCTTCTTGCAACAAGCAGCGTTGCCTGCATAAATTCTCAGCGCCGGTCACATTCAATTGCTTTCTGTTGTTGTTCCGGCATCCCGGCGCTGAGATACGGTCGCGAAGAAGCAGCCCAGACGTTCATTATTCCCGCGAGCCCGCTCCGACTGTGTGGGCGTCGGAGACTGTACCGTTGTTTATTTCCCGCCGTTGAGTTGTCGTCTTGAGAGGAAAGAAAACGTTCGCTAGTCCGGCAAAAACGAGATACCCTATAGAGAATGCATGGACAGTCCATTTGATCAACGCTTCTTGTAGATCGAGCTCCTAACGTCTCGAAACAGCCCACCAGGCGCGAGGTTGAAATTGTAAGGAAAGCAAAGTAAGACTCCTGCCGGCATTGCAGACGTGGAGGGAGAGTCGAGCAGCCTGCGAAAATATACGCGAGCCGTCAGAGAGAAAATACGTTAATGGCCACTTCCCGCACACACGTGGTGAACATCCGTAAACTGAACTGCGGTGCACGGACTTAAATAAACATGCCTTTAGAGCGAGCGCTGACGAAAGCAAGTTTTCGGACCGAGAAACCCCGGTGTCTTTGTTTTGGCAAGAGCATGCGCTGACCGCTATGGCTGCCGTGCAGTGGCATTAGGCTTGCTTGCAAGACAAATGAGAAGCTTCTGTTGCGCTGGTGTTAGTAGAGGATAGTTCGTACGTTCTGTCTTTTGAACCGATTCACGTTTTCTTTACTAAACGGTTGCTTTGGAGCCGTTGAACGACCGTCTCCGTTTATTACCATCTGGGGGACACCGTGCGAATGGTCTATGCATCCACGTTACGTAACCGCAGCTGTCCATGTCGCTTATATAACACTGCCTGTGCGTGTGTATTTGCGCGTCTATGTGTGCTTCTAGGGTAAACAACGTGAGCGGTATAGTACAGTTGGCTTAGCGTCCACACGAACTAACACGAAGCGCTAATCATAAACAAAAGCGGAGCAACCCCCTGCTTCAAGGGCAACAGGGGCCGCGTCTCGCGATCGTTTAGTGCTTCTTCTTTTTATGCGAAGCATATTACGAGGGCTCAACCCAGCTCCTCAGGCGCGGCGGTGACCATGAAATCACGTGACACCGTGACGTCACGACAGAGGAGAAGTGGCTTTGGCTCAACTCTTGCAAGACGGGCTGGGTGGGAATCGAACCAGGGTCTCCGGAGTGTGGGACGGAGACGCTACCACTGAGCCACGAGTACAACGCTTCAAAGCGGTACGAAAGCGCCTCTAGTGAATGCGGTGTTGCCTTAGAAACGCGCTGTTTCTAAGGCGTGCGTCTCTTGCTCAGGCGCACATTTCGTTGCCGCGCCGAACGCTGCTTTGCTCGACGCTCACCGCGTCCAATGCGGGGCGCGTAGTCGCTGCCCTGTAGCCCATTGTCTTACACCCCTTGGCGGGTCGACGGGAACGCTGTCGCGTTCCACTCTTGAAGGCGAAGCAGAGTAACGCATGAGTTGTTTCTTCGTCTAGCCGAACCAAATATAGCCAAGCAACAGCAGTTCACCAGGCTAAACAGTGGTTCAACAACTAAAATAAAGGCTAGTATGCTTCGCATCCTGGGCTTAACCTTACCTAAGCCACAGCCATTTTTTTCCCCCGCCTCCTCTCCACCGAAACTTAGCGTCGCGCCGCTTACCTCCGTGCCGCGGGAGCGAGAACGCGCGCGTGCTTCTGCGTTTCGTCTGTTCGCCGGCGAAGCAGACGGGTTCTGCGCGAGCAGACGGCGCGCGGTTCTGCTGGCTGCTTCCGCGGCCACGTGTCTGTATACATAAGCGGCAGAATCATGGAAGGAAGAGGAAGGGAATGGAAAGAAAAAAAAAGAAACCGAATAAAAGAGGCGAGGAAGCGCGAAAGGCACAGCAACAGAAACGGCAGCGCTATAAAGGGGAAATCGCGCCGCCCGAGCGACTTTACCGGCTCGTTGTCGGACGGGAGCCAGAAATGCAAGCGGGCGCGGGCACGTGAGTTGGTTGCGCAGACCGAATTACGGCGAGGATGGGCCCCCGCGTAGGAAGCCAAGGAAAAAAAAAGAAACGTATAAGAGAAACAACGGGTATGTACGGCGGTAACTCGTTCTGACCGGTCAGGGAACACGGGGCGGAGCTGCTCTTTTCTGCTGCCAGGCAGCATTAATTCCCCCCCTCCCCCTCGTCGGCGTCGCGGCGCGGAATGTGGGAAACGTGCTTTTTCGCGGCCGGTGCCACACCGCGGCGGTGAAGGAAACAGAAGAAGCGCTTGTCCGGTTTATACGTGTGAGACAAAACCGGGAGGATGGGATGCGGAGCGAGATTTCTTTTTCTCTTTTTTTTCCTTTTTCTAATGGCGCGATACCGTGCCCTGAACGATCAGGTAAGAAGCCACATACGAGGACAGCGACGAAGGCCACGCAAAACCGGTGGTATACACTCACCGAAGCGTATGTATACAGATACTCAGTGCCTTGGAAGAAAAAAGAATACGTTTCACTACGTGCACTGAACGTTGCTCGGCATGCCGGCACTTCTATAGGACTGATACTACACAAACGTTTTTAAAGTAATCTGTAGTCCTGCATCCGGCTCCGCTGCAGCGGTGTTCAGATATCGAAGCGGATTGCAAGAACCCCGCCCTTCCTTGTGCGCACATATCGACGCAAGTTGACGTACAAATCTGGTCTAGTCGGAAGTATGCATTGCCGGGAGCTCGCCTTTCGGTGAGGTAGCTAGAGCCTATAGCTGCTGAGCGACATACCGAATCAATCGTCGGGGTGGAGCATCTTTACGAAACGCGGCAGTGCTGCCTCCATCCATCGCAGCAAAAACGACCTGTATCCAAGACAAGCAGCGAACAAGCCCTCCGCTTGCGCCTGTGAGGTATACATGCCTCAACGCGCCCTTCAATTTCTCTTTTAGCCCTTGATTTTGTTTCCTGTGTGTGTGTGTGTGTGTGTTCTCCATCTTGGCTCGGCCGCATGCAGCCCGCCGTCTTTGTTTCGTCTGGCGGAAGAGTGCAGACAGACGTGGGGGGCTCGCACCACGTGGTTTTCCGTGGTGGTGCTCTTTTTCTCGCGCGGCGGTGATTATTTTCCCGGCCGATCCACGGCGCGATCGACGAAACGAAGTGCGCCTGCTCTGGCGAGAACAGCGCCGCTTTCTGACCCTCCCCCCTTCTTCAGTCCTTCTCTACCCTTGGCCGAGACGGCGGCAGCTTCAATGGGTCCTCTTTGATCGAGACTTGGCCGAACGCTGTACGCAGTCTCCGAGGGTGCGCAGATAACGCTTCACCGCCGCTTGCCCGATAAGGTCGTGACAGAGATAACGGCGGTAGCTCCCTCCCTCCCTGTCTTTCTTTATTTCTTTGTGTGTGTGTGTGGGGGGGGGGGGGCGATTTGTCATTGTTTACAACTCGACAACGAATGCCTCTGAATGCTTTGTGTCTAAAATGGCGAGTCTCTCCGCTGCAATGCGTTCGAGGGAGACTGCAGTTGCCCTCCTGCAGGTCGCAGAGACAAAGGGCTTCTCTCGAGTGGACGATGGCGGCGAGGTATGGCGAAACGCTAGCCGCCGGTGCGTGGTCGTTCGCACGAGGCATGTTTGCGCGGCTCTCGCCGAGAACGCTGTCGCGCGATCCTCCTGTTTGCGGAGAGCCTCTTGTGACGTGGCACGCAGAGCTTCCCGTGAACGTTACCAGGGAGAACTGTGGCGCTGCGCGATCCTTCAGCCGCCGCGGTAACGACGGGCAGTGTGTGTGTGTGTTTGTCTAATCTTCGGGCTCGCGTGGCTTCGGAAGCTGTCGCGGCGTCATTTATTAAGCTTCGCGTTGCTCTAAATTTTCGAGCACTCGTAGCTAATTAAGCGGAGCGAGGGAATCGCTGTATCAGCGCACGTGCATAATCACTGCAGAAAGTTGTTGCATACACAGGGCAACACTTTCTCACAAAGAAATTGCGAGCTTGCCAAGTCATCCAAAAGTCGTTTGTAGCCACAAGGAAAAAACTTTATTGGCAAGTAACTCGTTATTAACAATCATCCCCATGCCGGCTAAATAAACGCTCACAGTTGCAGCTTGCCCGACGCTAGAGCCAAAGTTCCCCCTAGTGATCTTTGTAGGAAACTTCGTGTCTAGCCCATGGCCTCGGAGATCACCCGCGCGCGGGGAGGGGGTGATTTCGTAGGCCATGTCTATGTACAGCCCGCGTTCCGGCTTCGCGTAACGCTGAGCGCACTCCTTTTGTCGCACACACATCGGATGTCGTCGTCATCGTTTGTGCGCCACGAAACAGATGCCAACAGTCCTTCCGTAAGAGAATGTTAGTGACGTTTTCGTTCACATGATGTGCACCTGCGTAAGGCCATGAAACAACCTGTATGTGTCCCAGGTGTTGACATTCGGTCACGGCATTCCATGTTTGCTTCGTGTGGCCATACTCGATGCGAACTCCGTTTCCACGATTTGTGGGTCGTCGTGTGTTCGGCCAGAAAACGTCGGCCGGAAAAAAAAAAGAAATGCGACATAGAATTGAGAACACAAAAACGACTTCGGCGGCGATTGATGTTCGCATGGATATCTCAATTTCTCCACAGATTTCTCCTTTACGAAGCAGTGGGAGTATACAGAAGCCAAAACAGTACGGGCCTCCAAAGAGATTACGTCGCCATCTAAACCGTTACTCCAGGTATTCCGGAGAACTATGCGGACGCACATATGCTATCGGTTTCGAAATTTTACAGAACACAGAATAAAAAAAAGTATATATATATCTAATGAATTCGTGCTGCATTTTCCAACTACGTGCTTGTGTTGCCTGTACAGTAGTCAATATAATTATTAATGGCACTATCTTGAGAAAGTATGTTTTTCTATTTTGTCGTAGAACCTGCACCCCGTAAACTGCTGACGCCGTCCTTACGCCGCAAAGAGGTTATCTGTGTTGCATTGTTCAAGACGACCTCACAAGATGCCGTCCCCAGCTCTCGTACCGTCCTGCAGTATTACGGCGACACAGCTACAGTTGGCCACAAAAGCTTACGGGACGCGAGGTTTACAAAAAAGCTGGCTTCCCACGAAGCCTAGGCGCGCGTATTTTCGTATAGATTCTGCAGTAGTGTTGCAACCTGCACGGTGGCCCACCGATTGAGGAGCGCCCTGCCGTAAAGGGCCCCTCACCAGGTCTGGTCATATTAAGCTGACAAGCGCAGAGCATACAACGCGCGCTAACGATCGTGTTTGCAAAGAATTACATCGGTACGCGCCGCGGAAAGAACTGAAATATCAATCCGAGCGCCGTTTTCCCTTTCCCTTGCGGCGACCGCACTCCAAGCCGGACGGTGACGTAGTCGGGTCCCTGCGCCTATGCAGTCGGGTCCGCAGTGTGACGTCGCTCGTGGGGACACGTGTCTTCGAGAATAATTCAAGGCAACATCTGTTGTTTGTGTGATCTGTTGCTTGAATTGACGAAATGAAGTTTAGAGAAATAATAAAACACACAAACGGAATGTCTGCTTGTTTTTTGTTTTACTTCGCACCGAAGCAAGAGAGATGTACTTCCCCTTCGTTTGCTTGTTCCCACGGTCGTGCAGTCACGTGCGCAGGTACAGCAACTATGCCATTTTCTACCGTGTTCCCGCGCGTGATCATGTTCGGCGATCCGCTTGTTCCGCCTCAGTATTCGTGTAGCACTTAATTATACCGCTGGTCATCTGTCCTTGTGCAGAGCGTCCAAAATCATGCGCTGCGCGAAACGGACCTATAGTCGAGAGAGTGGTTCGCTATGCAGTGGAGCTCGCCTTCTGAAATCGGGTTCGCGGCACTGAAATATTTTTATCTTGGCTATTAATGAGTCCATTTGAAAAATTATTGCGGCAGAACGCTCCCTATAGGACACGTAACAACTCCCAGCGTATATACTGGACCAGTTGGACAATCGTCCACTATCAGAACTAAAAGCTTTAGGCCAATGCTCCGAAAGAACATCCGCGTTGAAGGCCTTACTGGCATTATTAAGGTTCCTGCGGTCTACGGGGCTTCACGACAGACTCTAAGAATGCCGCCCCCTACCGCTTTGTAGTGTACGCTCTTTGTTCGTGCTTGTCTTTCTTTCTATCTCCCCCTTCCGCTCTGTTTCTCTTTTTATCCCCCTTAACCCTTCTTCCTGCGCAGGGTAGCCAACCGGAACTACCTCTGGTTAACCTCCCTGCCTTTCTCTGCGTTATTCTCTCTCTCTCTCTCTCTCCGGCGTATAACTAAAATTTGCTGTGGGGCCTGGTGAGGGGCCCTTTAACAACAGCAATGCAAATTCTTCGTGGAACCCGTATCCCGAAAACTTTTCGTGACCGACTATACTCTAATCTTTTTAAACCGCAACTAACTGTAAATGACGTTTCATCTCCCGGATTAGTCGTACGTACGTACTGGTTCCCCGCGTCACTTTTTACTTCTCTCTCTCTCTCTCTCTCCTTCTTTTTCTGCGCCAGGCACAGTACAATCGCTCGTCACGCGTGCGTCCTCAGTCTCTGTTGCCGAGGTCCTCTCTGCGCATGCGCCTTCATCGTACGCCGGCATGCCGAATCCGAGAGCCGTGTTGCGCACGCCGTCGTGCCATATATGTCCGCGCGGGTTTATCCGTGCCAAGTCACGTGTCGTGGCGACGTCGGTTGTTGTCGCGCCTCGTCCGATACGCCCGCTGACGACCAGGAGGACGACCGTGCCACCGGAGCCGCGTGGGATAGACGCCGCGCGAGCTACGGGCGCGTTTTGTTTTTCCCGGCGGCGGCTTTGTGCGCGTGAACCCACGGGGTCTCGATTTGCAAAGCCCTCCCCCCCCCCCCCCCCCCCTTTCGGTGGTGCGCGTGTACGCAGCAATATTGCAGGCGCCAAACCGGAAGCCGATATGCCTACAAGCCCAGTCGCTGCGAGACGCGCCATAGTGGCGTGATGTGCGCGCATATATGTGCCTCAAGAGTGTGAACACGAAAGGGAAGGAAGAAGTCAAGGAAGTTGTTAAACGAGTGCAGAGTAATTGAGTACGTAGTACTGGGTACGAGTGGACAAATCGGAGTCGTCGAACAGAAAGTGAGGTAATCGGAGATGGTGAATTGGGGTGCAAAAGAAGAAAAAAAAGTCCACAGAGGTTTAAATTAACGCCAAGCAAAATAATAAATAGTAATAATAAGGAGATACATTTTTACAGTAAAACAAAGGGCGGTGTCTTCTTATCTGAGACCCGAACTGTCTACCTGAGAACAAAAAAAAAAAACATACCGGAGCAAATATTGCCTACCGGACGAATCACGTAACTGCTGCAGCAAATGTTTGGAGACGACTCGGCACATTGTAGTGGAATGCGAAGTTATTCAGCCAGTAAGACCCGTGAGGAACGTCCACAGTCCAAGAAGCTTCGCGATTCAAAACGGATGGAAGTAGTAACTGGACAGCAGTCGAGTTAAACGAAAAACGTCTAGAGTACTGGTGGAGTAGAAGCAGTGAAGAGATGATGCCGAGGTCGTTGCAGGCGTGGGTGTCTGTTCAGGACATAGATATCGGCTTCATTAAAGAGAGCGAGAGAACGTAACGTATGACATAGCGAAGAGAGGGAGAAATATAGGAAGGCAGGGATGTTAACCAGTCAATAGTCTGGTTGGCTACCCTACGCTGGGAGAAGAGAGAAGGGAAAGCGACATAGCCAAAATGCTAGACTGCAATTATGTGGAAGAAGGCAGTCTGGGCGACTTATTGCCGCCTCTCCTTTTTAAGGGGTAAGTCGATAAACATCATCATACTGGTATGAAGACTTGCACGTGGACAAGTTCGCCTAAATTACGTTTTCCATGGTGTCAAATGGCTTTGCAACATGGCGAATTTGTCATGTTCCACAACAGATTGCGTTGTGATTGCGACAGTTCGCGACGATGACGCATGCCGGAGGCTTATCTTTAGCCTTGCCGTAGCTGAACAAATTTTAGTGGGAAACGGTAACTGCGCTTTAATGCAGTTTCTGTGGGAGGGAAAGAGCTGTGGCACGGAACGTTGGCTGCTGTTGTCTTGCAGTCACGCCTTCTCCAAGCAGCCTCGTTGGACGTCAATCTCTCCTTCCTTCTCAGCACATGCGAGTCTTCATTTAAAAGAGCGTTAGGTTTACTTTGCTAGCTCTACTAACATAATTTTACCAACAGGCCATCGTTGCGGTGTTCCGACAGTGCGTTAACTTAGGCAATCTGTGGCAGTGGGCCAATGTCCATTCATGTGCGACTCCACGAAAGAATGGAAATTAATAACGCGGTCTTGTGTAGTGTGTGTGTTTGTTGTCTCGTATTCCTTCAATATCAAGTATGTGCCATCTAGACTATCGGCAACTCCTTTTTATGCACGCTATATTGGTACGCTCGTGTCAGCCTTTAATTTTTAAGTTGCGTTGCTTAATTTTCCTTTATGTCTGGATATCCGGTTCATTCGGCAACTTATCTTTTTTCCAGACTTGTGCTGCAGCACGAACATTGCTAGTCAACGGTCAAAGTGTAGGCAAAAAAAAATATATATATATAGACAACTCCACAACCATAGACGAGCGCATCACTGCGATGTACTCGATCGCTCGCTGCTTCAGTCGGTGCGTTACGGATGGCGTGCTTCAAACTGCGATGTCGGGTGGCTCTTACTACCCTTTCAGTAACTACTTCGGCGAATTTTTGTTTTCTTTTTTCTTTCCCGAGAGTTCGGGTCACATTGGCATTCGTTGTGCCGTTGCTATTCCGGAGATCGTATCCCCCCCCCCTCCCCTCTCCTCATGTACGTCTGCTCGCGGCATGTTCATTTGGGCAACCAGGTCAGATGTTATACACATCGAACACGTCCGGAACTAGTCTGAAGTCACGTATATACGTGCTCTCGACTAACGTCGACACAACGTTAGCGGGCGCAGGTCGTCTGGTTTTTTCTGTCTTTTATTTTGCGCGCGTCTCTGCCGTCTCAAATGACGACTTGCCGGTTCTTCTTCTTGTTTTATTTGACCTGTGGCTTTACCTGCTTTATTTCTTTTTATCCTACCCTTCGTTCGCCTTCACCGTGAGACCGCGCCGTCTTGGAGCTGCTGCCCCTGTCGACATCTCTGCCGGTTAACTCGAATGTCTCTCATTTTCTCGACCGGGTCGTTTTTGTTCTGTGTTTCCTCGTCTCGGGGAGTCGTCGGCTTCCTTCACCTCTTTGCTTCACGGTCCGACGATGATGACAGTGGCGGCTTGGGTCCAGACCACTATACCGCCCATTCACTCACTTTCGATGGCGCCTCTCTTTCACCGTTATCGTAACGGTAAAGGGACAGTAAGTACTGGTCGGGAGAGCGACAGGACCATCGGCCTCTTCTACCGGCTGAAAGAAAGAAAAAAAGAAAGCACGACTGTAATTTAGGAAAGCTGCATCCACGCTGTGCTGCAAAGGAAGAGTGGCAACTGCCTTTGGTATATGTAAAAGGAAGAAAAGACGCGTCTACTAATTTGGTCTGGTTATTGAGGGACATACGAGAGGCAGCATAATAAATCATCACACATGCAAATGCGGGCGCACTTACACGTGCGTACTGCATGTTGGATTGACAGAGCGAAAAAAAAAAAAACCTTTGCAAGCACGCGTTTTTTTTTTCATACCGCGTCGCAGGCGTTCAAATACATTATGATTATAAAAACGAATCAGAAATCTGCCTCAGAACTATGCATGCTGCAGCGCTTTCTAGCGTCTCAGTTTGCCTTAAGCTTACATTATGAAAGAGGTCTGTGAGAGACGGATTTCTTCAAGTATTCAATTCAGTCGCAGCGACCACTCATTACCGAAGCCATTTCTGGAGGGAGGTTGGCGGTACTTACTTTAATGAAGGTGTACTGACTATGAATTAAGATGGCGCCCTGAAAGAGAAAACAAGAGTCGTTGAGTAGAGAGACCGGTGCACCAAGGGAAACAGAAGAAAAAGATATAGCGAGGGAGCGACAGAGCAAAAATGAACAAACACACACAGGCGCACACACACACACGCACACGCGCACTGACAATGACAAAAGAGAACAGCTGAATCAGCCAGGCGATGATTGACGAAGCGATAGCTTCCGCATAGAGCTGCTGATATATGTTGTTGCAGAACACGTATTGTTCATCTGCCCGATGTATTCTGTGCAAAGACACTCATTGGTACAACATTTGTCCAAGTTAATCAATCAACTTTTGTCTGGAAAAGGTTCTATCGGCACATTGGTCGGCATCTTGTCGTCGGCGTGATATTCTATAACGTTTCATCGAATTCCTACGAGGGAGTCGTCCGGTCTTCAGAGCTTGAAGAGTGTTCGTTGTTTCAAGTTGATTCACCACCGTATTTGTCCCCAGAATCAGCACTTATCGCTGGCTCTCTTTCTCTCTTTTACACCCATTTCCCTTCCCCAGTGGTGAGTAACAGGTCAGAACTTTGATTCAGTTCGACCTCTCAGCTTTTCTATCATAATGAAAGCCTCTCTTCTCTCTCTCTGTCTTTTTGTAGGACACTCTTTGGTTAGCTGTATTGATTAAATGCTACGAAACGTTCAAGTGGCTGCTGTGACTTCGCACTGCCTCTGGTATTGGGCCGCGTTGCATGCCGGACCTAAAACGCTTTTAGCGAGCACACGTATGGCGCACTGGCACCAGGACCGACCCACCATGCGAGCACCTTTGGCCTGTCCCGTGTCCAGTTTCGAGACCTGTCCAGTTTCGTTTAGCTTGCCTCCGGGATCGGCGAAGTTCACTCGGCCGAACAACCGGCCACTCAAAATGGGGAGGAGAGCCAAGTTTAGTCTTACAAATATGCTAGTATGGTATAAGCATGCTGTACGCTGCATATTCTGTTTAAGCTCGGCGAACTGATGAGCACGCGCGTTAGTTAAATCTTGCAGCGCGTCGATCATGCGGACGTACTGCACACAATACGACGTTTATGTTCTTGTTTCCATCATAGCCACCCGGTGGGTTTGAGTCATTCTTAAAAAAGAAAAAGAAGAAATCATCGTCATTATCGATTTCTTCGCCGCGTTCAGGTTTTAACCATGAATCCGTGCTTACCTGCCGATTTTTCTCTCTTAAGCGTATATTTATGCGAGTACAGTCGCACGTGGTGTGACGTGCGATCGCATCGACTAAACCATGGAGACGAAGAGGCTTCACACCGTCTACTGCAATGAGAAAGGGGTATGCGTTGCAGGGCGGAAGATCACGCGGCGTCTTTTCTCGTTTGCTCCAAGTGTAATTACCCGTGACCCATAAGGGACTACTAGCGAAACATTTCTTACGTTTACGGGTTTCTAGGTGCCAGTTACCGTTTTTTGGTATACTCACGACGTCGATGAGACCTGACCTCATGATTACAGTGAACCACTCCCGTTACTGTGATCACTGCGGTAGCCACATGCGGTCGCAGCCAGGAGGAACGCGCGCATCGTCCTTATTTATTTATTTATTTCTGTGGGCGACATCATCATACCTGGCCATATTGTCGTGCAATGTCGAGTTTTGCTGTATGTCACCGCATCGCCATGATGTTGAAGACGCCGAGCCCGGTACTTCGAGAGCAGCTTTAGTATGTCGAATCGAAATTGTGTTCTGCAACTTGCAAGTTTCCTCCTTTTACGTGCGTTGTTAAGAACGGCCCAGCTGAGGTGCAAGTTGTGCCAGCCAGTTACGACAGCGGCGGCAAGCTTTCTTGGAACGCCACCGTTACGCTCTAGCCTCGTCGCCGTTGTGGCTGAGTGCGGTCGGCGGACCAGCTATTGTTACTGAGCCGCCGCCACCGCCCTGGTCTGCCGCGAGCGGGGGAGGGCTCGCGGGAACGTAGTTCGAGGCTCCTACCCACGCGCCGTCCAAGACGCAAGACAATAGGCACCCGGCCGCGCTGCAGGGGTCAGCTCGGGGAATAAAAGGCACCTTTCCTGACACAAGCCCCGAGTTCTACAAATTGCGTCTGACGTCGGCTCCGGACCGTAAACCTCGCGCAGGGAAGTGTGTGTGTGAGTGTGTGTGTAAATCGTCCCGCAGAGAGGCGACTTGTCTACGATGACTGGACGGCCGTTTCCGTCACCTGGGTATCGGGGGAGGACCGTGTGTTTATAAACGGCTGTTGTGCGGCTGCTCAGTGTACTTTTCTCAAGCAGTCATGTTAGACTGATGTACTTTCTCTCGCAGTCATGCTAGACTGATGTAGATACTGTAAATAAACCCATATTCCTTGTTCTCGATGAGAAGCAGTCCTTCCCTTCATCAACGTCCTCAGCGTGGATAAGTTGGACGACGGCATGGGCCAGCTACCTTCTAATTCATGCCGAACTCCAATCTTGACAACGGGTTACTAGCGATGGGATTGAGTGCCCAATCCTAACAGCGTGAAATCCGTGGTATAGCTTCTACAACTTCGAAAGTACGTCCGAGTAGTCCTTGAACGCAACGTAACCAACCGCTTCAATCATGACGGGCTGTACAGTCGTTTTCTCTTGTGCAAGCCCAGCGGAATGGAACGGCTTGAAAGTTGCCCCGGTTTCATCAGTGGGCGGCTCCGCGTGCTCGAAAACCAAGGGGGGGTGGGGGTTGACGTTTCACTCCGGGTGGGCCTTCTTCACTTGTACTGTTTGCGTGTTGGCCTCGCCCACACGGCAACTGGCGCCCCGCAATTCATTATCATCCGCCGGCCCTACCCGGACACGAAAAAGTCCAGCATTTATTTGTACGTGTAGAAACCCTACACGGGCCTTTCCGAGAGTGTTAAAAGCTGGAATGTCGGCCCCTGTAGTTGCAGCCGTCGTGGGCTTACCTGAATACACGAGGCGCACCCAAAGCTGCAGAGATTGTCGGCCAATCAGGAGCGAGAACTGGTAGGACTCGTCTGCCGTCCACCGCTAATCTCGTCCCCTTTACGACATTGGCTGGACGGCTGGATCACGGACAGATTGGGTGGCGAGCAAGTGGCACAACGGGAATGTGGAGAAGCCCCTAACCTCGTTCTCGTTCCTGATTGGCAGACGTGATTTCGCCGTTCCTTTGACCGAGCCGTATACAGATTCGATGAGGTGGTGGAGTTTGTGTGTGACGAACCGGGCACGGACGCACAGCTGCGCGTGCCTTGGAGCACTTTCTTTTTTCTTCCTTCAACTGGAAAGGGTCCACTTACACTTTGAAAGCCATTCGTTGAAAGCGCCGCCTGACCGTTGCACCGCTTTGCGTGTACATACAAACCATTACAGAAGGCATCACTGAGTGCATATAGATTGCCCCGGCGCGCTCTTTCTGCAGCTCCGGGCATGCTCCAACACGAGGACATGCGTGCTCGTTTAAGAGATGCTGGGGGTGGCAGGGGGGGCATCGTCGTCATTGTGCGTCCTTCGCGTCTGCCACCTGGCTTCGACGAGTAGCGCGCGCGCGTCCTGCTTTTGCCGGCTCTTTCCCGCTGCGCCCTTCCTCTTTCCGTCCTCGTCCTCTGTGGTCTAGGCAACAGGTAAAGCGGAGAATGTGAAAGGGGGGGAGGGGGCTGAGTGGAGGGTCCGGGGCGCATTCCTGGCAACCGGCGGTCCAGAAGAAAAGAGAAAAAAGGGGGTAGCGTTTTCGCCGCTTCGCGACCCACGCGTTCGCTTGCTTCTCGCCGCCCACCAAGACGCCCCCGTATTCCTCGGCACACCACCTCCGAGTCCCCGGCGCATTATAGTATTGAGGCGAGGTAATACCTCCCCTCTGCTGTTGCTCTCTTCTCCTCCCCTTGCCCTTCCACGTTTCTTGCTCCGGGCACGTTACGACAAGAGCCCGGCACGCAACAAACACGAACACTGGACACATATAGCGCCTGCGGTGTAGTGACTCTCTCTGATGCTTGGCGTTTGTGTCCGGTTCTCCCTCCATTCAGGGGGACGACCGGGACCTTTGTTGGAACAAGCGCCAGGGGCTGTTGTTTCCTTCACAATCTCCCTCACCGGAACGGAACTCCTCTGATCGGCTGTCGCCTTCGCTGAACGCGGTACGGGCGAGTTTCGTAAGTTAGGCATGCGTGATTTGGCGAGTTTGCGGTGAGTCGCGATACAATAACGCTAACAGAGGATCGCCTGAAGAAAGGAACGGGCTGCGTAAGTACTATGTTGACGGCCCCATTTCCGGAGCGGCCTCCCAACTTTTCTTCGACGTCGATGGAGAAACGGGGAGTGAAGTGAATTGAAGGGTGGCCTTTCTGCAAAATAGTATCTTCTGTTGATGACCGGCCTAAGCTAATTTGCAGTAAAGATTGTACATACTATACAGACATACAAGTGACAAGCTAATGTTGAATTCCAATGGCGGAGTCGGAGCAGCCGATACACTCCGCGAGCGAGCACTCGACTCTGGCGTAGAGCAACCCCTCCAAATCCGCGCGTAGAACACAACCTGCGCCGCCGGAGCAAGGCGGAAGCGGAAATTCTATCGCCGAGTTACCCAGTATACCTTGCGTGTTGTCATTTCCTTCCGCTGTTTGATCCCAGCACCGCCGCACCGGTCACTTGTCTCTTTAGCGCCGTTCACCTGTTTTTTCTTGTTTTTTTTTTAAGTGCGGAATGGATATTTTGCCAAGCATGCAGCAGCTTTTGCTTCCTCGCGAGTCGTGACCGGTGGCGCCTCCCAGCAGACAAACATGGTAAAGGAAATACGTCACGCAGAGTTCCGGTCCACTCCGCCGATTTTGGCGGAGCATCTTTTTCTGCTCCACGGAGTGACTCCCGCTCTGAATCCCCTCCGACTCTCTTATTGGAACACCTTACTCCCGCCCTCACTCTGTCATTGGGACAAACTTGCTCCGAAACGAGCAGAAAAACTTGCTCCGACTCCGCCATTGGAATTCAATATAAATCTTGGCTTGACCTACGCACAGTGCAGTTCAAAGCGCTGCGTTCGACTGATTGGTTTTACTGACTTCGCCAGAGACCCTGTAGCGCCTGCTGTAAGTGCAGTCCTCATCACCCTAACGTCTTTCCTCTGTGCCTTCCCGTTCCCGGAGACGAGGCAGGCGTTGGAATCATTGCGGTGACCAGTTGCTCGCATGTTTCCTCTCCTGTTACCATCGTGCATCTTCTGTTTGATGTGTTGTAGAACAACGAAGTAATAACAACGCCCCGTGACAATGAGAAAATGTGAGCTGCGCAGCAGAAATATCGGAAAAGCTCGACTCATCCGCTAACTATGGACGCTTTCTTCCGTTGAACACAACCGGTGATGTTCCGTCATACCCAAGGCGCCAATTCTTTGACAGTGGGGTGACTTGGGTGGTCAGTGACGCCACTTTACCCGGAACGTCACAATTGTCGCGCACGTGCATGACTCTGCAGCTGCTTTTGTCGTAGAAGCGGCGAAGAAAACATCGCGACAGTTCCGGCGAGGGTCGAAACTATAATCGTTGCCTTCTCTTCGGCTTCCGCACTGGCGCCTGGTTCCGGTGACCGATTAGTGCGGGGGGCGCAGATCGTTTCCGATATTCTGAGCGTCGTTGGCGGTAATTGATCTTCTCGGCACCGCTGGGGTGTTTGTACGCAAGCAGGAAGGAAGGGATTATCCGCAGCCTCCCGGCTTAAGTGCAGGTATCGTTCGGTACACGTGACAGCACGCGTTCAAAAGAGCTGTCCTTCAACTCGACGCGGCCTTGCCTCGATGGCCGGCCGTTGTGAATGGACAGCTCTTTCCAGCGGCAAATTGGCGCGCCGTTCGCCCCTTTTGGCGGGCTGCCCATTCAGGAGTGGCGCGCTGCCTTTCGGTTGAAAGAGCTTCTCGACCGCTTATTAGGCGCGAAAAGAGATAGCTTGTTTGCGGCACGTTGACCCCTAGCTTCGAAAGTCCCGACGAAAGAAAGGGTTAGTAACGGGCGCAGACTTGTGGCTGGTACGCGAACGCAACGCACAAAGCGCGGCTTATTCTCCGGCGCCCGTTGACCCGCGTGAAAGAGAGAGACACTGCGGACGAGTGCGGGCACGTTCGCTCATGCCCATCGGGTGTTTCGTAAACGCTGTGAAGAAGAATGGCGGCGACAACAACAACAGCTCCTCCCGCATTGAAAGAGAGAGAAATGAACGCGCGCAGTCAACCACGGGCGCATCACATTCTGGCGCCGCCCTTCTCCTCGGCGTATATAAGCGCGAGCGACGCGTGGCAGATGACCGCAAGAGCCCCATCGCTCTTCTTCCATCGACCTTGGAGAGAATCGGGCAGGGCTGGCTCGCTGGGTGGTGATTGCGTCCTGTCAGGGAGGGCATCGCTACCCGCTGGTAAGGTTCGAGCGCCGCGGTGGTGCCCGATGATGACGTCGTCGCCCCCCTTTGCCGCGCCGCGCCCGTGGCGTTTCTCCCCGTACTCCGCTTTTGCCCTCGAAAACGCTCGTTGACCCCTGGCCACCGAGTCCTCCTCCCATCCCTCGCCGAAGGCGCCTCGGTGTCTCCGCAGCGGCGCCTCGTTGCGTGCCGATGCCTGCCGGTCAGCCGTTGCGAAGCGCACCGCTGCTTCGGCGAGAATGCGGAGAATGCCCGCTTCCGGTAGCTGCCGCAGGTGAGACGGCAGGGCCCGTATATACCGGACACGCTCGGGCTATATGCCCGGGAGGTGCGGCTCGGTGAAAAGAAATGGGCGGTTGTGTGGTGCGCCCCCCCCCCCCCTCCCACAACCCCCAGCTTCGTCTTCTGGCTCTTTCCTTTCTTTTTTCTCGCTTAGATGCTGCTGTGATTCGGCCTTCGTGGAAAGACGGGCGCACGGGTGGGTCCGTGAAGGACCTCAGCGCACCGGACGTACGGCGTTTGTCAAAAATTTCGAAGCCAATACGAGCATGACCGGACCTGCTCGTCGTGCCTCGTGCGTCGCACCGTCGTGGAATGTTGCGGAGATCGTTGCAGCCCTATGTGTGCCGGAAACGGTAGCGATGTGCGCTGACTGGTCAGTCGTACTGAATTGCGATCAAAGCATTACACTGCACACACGATGGGACAACCGACACGCAGCGCCATTCCTTTGTCTGTCCATGTGTCCCAGTGTGGCTCTGTACTTCATCTCTGTTCCATTTCTGTCGGAGCACCAGGCCTTCCACATGAAAACCTGCTGCAGCGCACGGCGACAGGCATTTGCAGCGCCGGGTGACTTCGAAATTTCGCCCGACAAAGGCTGTGTGTTACGGGATCGGCTTGTGGGAATCTGTATTATCGGATGCATCTGGAAGGGCTTTAATGGCACAGTTGTCTCGTGCTAGAAGAGTACAAGGTGTCGAAGTGGAAAAGGCCCCGAGTGATCCCCTAAAAGGGCGTTCGGACACGCTGAAGGAGGAGCTCGCGATTGAAGTGAGCGCAGCGCGTCTTCGACCACGTGGTGAAAATCACTTATTCACGCACATAATGAATGCACCGATCATATATATCGCATGTACGCTTAACATCGTGTGCTTGGTACGTTTTGGTGGTGTGCTGCGTATAGGCTTCTAGGCTGAACCATCGAACTGTCGATGGCAACTCTCTGCCTGCACATTTCATTTATCCGTGGTAAAAATCAAAGAGCGGTGCCACCTAAATTAATTATTCAGAAAAAAAAAGATGTGTACGCGTGCCTGACTGTTCTGTCATAGTCATTACGGTCTCTGCTATTCTAATTATTTTTATTGGCGTATCGCATGTACCAAGCAGTTCTCACCGTGTGTTGTAAGTAACCGTTCGTGTCTTGATATAAGGGTCTCGCACGTCAGCGTTTGGAAATGATTGATGAACGCCCCTTTTGTCCGTGTGCATAGGCCTGATAGCCATCCCTTCTGCAGTGTTGTGATTTGGTTGGGACAACGTCAAATAGTTGGCTTGAAAGCGGGCAGAACGTCTTACTGGGAAAATTAATTACCTTACGAGGTATTACGTGCAAAACAACGGATCTGATTGTGAGGCACGCCGTAGTGGGGGACTCCAGATCAGTTTGGACCACCTGGGCATCCGTACCGTGCACCCAATGCACGGTACAGACGTTTCTGCATTTCCTCCCCCCCCCCCCCCTATCGATTACCAAAAACCGCATTCAACAGATTTCACAATCACGCATCAGACGCCACGTCAAAACACGTGTCTGCCGCCTTAGGAAGTAGACGTACGCGTCAACGTCATCGGATCCGTCAGTCTACGCATCGTAAAGTAGGCCGCTTGGAGTGTTCACCGCACCACACAGCGCTTTGCCATATGGTCTCTTTCTTTTTCTTTTTAGTTATTTTCCCCCCGCGTAGTTCAACTTCACAGGCCATGTATAAACCTGCTGGGACCTTCTGGAATTCCGATGGGAACTTGTTCGAAATTTGCCGAGTGGCTTGCTTGTTCAGATATAGTCCTAATCTAAATCGCCTTATTCTTCTGTATACATTTCAGTGGGTAACACGTGTGCGCCAAAACCACACGATTGGTCGGACGGTGAGCGCTGAAAAAAAAAAAAAAATTGCTGTCCGAGCTGCCCCGGAGCCTCGTCAGGAACCATGTCGTAAATCTTGCCGGGAACTTAATTGTTCTAAGGTCGTTGGATGCGCTGTCGGCAAACAACGACTTGTACGAGGGATCGGACGCTTTCCATACGTGCCGCGATTTTGCCCTTCCCGACGAGGTTGCTAAGCAGAAAGCGGGCCATTTCCGGCTTAGTTCGACCGGGAGTGTGTTGCGCCATCTTCCTTCACGGTTGTTGCGCGGCAGGTTTCCAGGATCAAGGACGCACGTGGTGTCGCCAGTCACCGCTGCTACGTTTTGGAGCAAATACGGAGCACAGAATAGAGAATAAACGCACACATGACTCGGCCAGAAGATGTGGAATAGCAGTGACGAAACGCCGCTGTTGCCAGCAGCGGTGTACTGCTCAAATGAATGCGTCTCAAACTAGTGGACCGCCGGCAAATTGGCGCCTATGGCGAGCCTCGTGAGCGCCGACTTTGCGTTTGATTAAAAGGTTACTCTTTTCATTAATGAATTCATCGTCCTCTGTTAAAGGATTGCGCGAATTTATCATTAAATACGCATATTTCTGGTAGCCTCGACGCGCCTATATCATCGTCCCTTCATTTTACCTTTGTTCCTGCACGGTCGTTATATATATATATATATATATATATATATATATATATATATATATATATATATATATATATATATATATATATATATATATATATATATATATATATTGCACTTAGTACTTCGATCTCCAATTCAAAGAGCAGTTGCCCTTCGCGATGCCCTTGAGAGCAGTCAGTCGGCTCCACTGCATCACTCGTCGCCCGGATCGTCTGCGCCGTTCGACGGGGATCAAATGTCGCGGTGTTAATCGGTTGCCCTTGTTCGCCTCCCTCGGGCATCCGTCCCGTCAACACCGAGTGACTCGATTCGGAACGTTCCATTGTTTCGCGGCCACATGGCCAGGCAGACAGGTTCCAGACGGAGCGGGCGGTCGACTGAAGGGTTCGCACGGCGGGCAGCTGCGAAAAGGGGGGCAGCCTTCGACACGCGATCCGGATTGCTGGCACGCTTCTTGCTGCTGCCGCCGCCGCCGGCGTAGCGTGCGCTGGTGGTGCGGCGGGCGAAGAAAGCGCGATCGTTTATACGTTGCGCATTTGCGCGCGCGTTCCGATGCATTTGCGCGCGCGCTCTGGGACGCAGTCGGCGCTGTCGTTGCCACGGGCAAGCCGACACCGCGCAGCGCGCGCCGATATGCAATGCCGCTGCGCTGCGTCGCCTCGTTTACAAAAAAATAATAAAAAAATGGAAAGAATAAATGCGCCCGTCAGAAGTCGGGCGTCGTCGTCCGCAAGCCGTCTGCTCTGCGCTTGTGCTGCTTCCTCCTCGGCGTCGTCCCTCTCCGGCGCGAAAAGACAAAAGGGAGAAGAATTGAAGGAGAGCACGTCCGAGTCGCGTCGAGAGACGTCTGCGACGTTGGAGCGCCCCCGCCATCCGAGACGCGTCGCCTTTCAAGACCCCTCTTCCTCCCGCAGACGGCGTGACGTACGCCCCCGCGGCGCACACGCCGGGCTTGCGCTTGCGGTGTCTCCGCCGCGTCAATTAACGAAGGGGCGACGGTTTCGCCCGCCGCGCCCCTGCAGAGTTTCGGCCTTGGCGGCGGCGACGTCGATCGCGTTTCTAGCGCGAGACGCCGTCACGGGACCGGGCTGGCGGAGGGACCTAGCGAGAGTGAGTGACTGGGGCAAGCGAGGCAAGCAGCCAGCGCTAGGCTTCGACGCAGCGAGCGCGCTAGGCTTCTTGGCCGTCACGCGTCGCCGCGCCCGACGACGACACTCGTATACCCTCGTCACTTGCTGCCCCTCGATTGCGTCACCTTGACAGCCCTCCCCCCGTGCGGCCCTTGCTTCGCTTGATGTCGAGCGCGCATTCGACGGCATCATCGCTTTCGGGCTCCTCGGCTCTCTCTGCTTATGGAGGGCCGAACGGGGCGCACCGACGGAGGACACGCAGATGCCGTCGAGAGACGCGGGTTTGTCGTGACGCCATGCGCAGCACGCCTTCTCACTGCGATGCGATGTGCGCGCCTCGCTGTGAAGAAAGTCTCGGTATAACGAAAACGCGCCGAGAGTCGCGCTGTGCCGCAGTCTTCGATCAAAGTGCGGGTTTATCTCTAGATGCCATGCAAGCCTATACTCCGATCCCGAGGACAGGGGAAATGCGCCACAGGAAAGCGATAAAATATGAGACTGGTTTAGCAGTTCCTTCTCAATTTTCGTATGTATGCGAAATGATCTCATTTGTGCAGCCAGCGAATCAGTGCACGTGAATGAAATTGGTTGCATCCAACAGACTTATGTGAAATCGTTAAACCGATACATGACCTTTGGTTACGTGAACTCCTGCGTATACGCCAGATTTGCACGCCTTTAACAGTCTCTCAGACATACCTTACAAAGTTTCTACATCTCTTCTAATACATGTTCTTAAAAAAAAATCCTACGTTTGTATTTGCTGAGCAGTTTATCAAGCTGTAGATCCCTTGTTTGATTTGGTGTGTAATTCTTTTTTTTTTACGAGTGGTGAGTGCTTCTGACGAAACCTCAAGGGATATACGCAAATTTTACTTCCTCAGTCGCTTTACTTGAATTTATTTTCTTCTAATGCAATCAAGTATAACTTACAACAGTTTATAAACAGCTTATATATTTCGGCGTTATACACTGTTATGACCACCGAGATCTCCAGTTAAGGCTCCTTTTCTTAAAACGCGACAATTTTAAAAGTCAAAACAGTTGCCGAAAACTGCGGCACGGACTGTCTCGAACATCACTTCGAAACTGACGACAGCGCTGACTGTGCTTGACCCCCGAGTAGCACTTTGCGTCAACGCGTACGAACTCTAGCTGGGTAGTTTTCGCCAGGAAGTGTCATGTGCTTGTTTCGCCACTCTTCGTCTTGGACGAGACGGCAATCTTATTTTTAGGCTTTTGCGGCGTGTAGTGATAGTGACACACCAAGGCGCCAAGTTTTGCGGAGGGGGACACTTGATCATGACGATTTATTTTCAAGGATGTCATTTTTACGCTTTTCTTGCAATTGCGCGATTCCCTTTCACAAGTTGCACGGGTACATCGCGGTGCAATATTGCACGCCAAAAGGCGCAAGCTTCTTCGCCTCTTTGCAGCATCCCGGTGGGGGGGGGGGGGGGGTGAGGGGGGAGGGCGGACTTGGGAGTCGTGTAATGCCCGCCAACATCCTGCGGTGATTGGCACAGCGTCCGGTTTGACGAATCCTTCTTTTCCGGCGCTGTGTTGTCGGAAGTCTGACTAGCCAGGCAAATTGCTTTCTTTTCGCTTTGCGCATTTCATTTTTTGCCTCGGGAAGTGTCAGGAACGTGTCAGTTTGTCTTTTACTTCGAAACGGCGCACGTATGACGAAGCTATGAGTTTTAAGGGTTAAATAAGCGAGTGAGTAAATAGACGACGGTGGCGGCGTCGTCGATCACAACAACAACGTATTTGGTTGGTTTATCTGTTATAAAACGTATGGTCTTTCCAGCGAGAGCTTCCCGGGGCGTCGGCATATACGGCCCACTGGACTGTTTTGAATATGCGTGAGCCCCCCCTCAAAGGCGCTATAGAATCTGCATCACGTGTCTTTGTATTTGCGATCAACGGTTCAAAAAGGAGGGGCTGCTGTCCGCCTGATATAAAGGACACGATCTGTATTGCCCTTTCTTTATATACGTATCGCATTGTTTTGTCCTGATAGAAGAAAAATGACTTGTATATTATCCGGCTCCTGTGTTTTTTTTCTTCTAATTTATGTATAACTAGTTAGCATTCAAAACGTTCTTGTTTGTGTTTTTTCTCGTGAGTCCCATGCCCACCTACCTGCTTGTGGCCTCATAATCAGAGTGAACAACCGCGACGACGAGCAGGAATATACCACAGGAAGAAATCCTGCTGAGCATCTAAGTTTGAGGTTTCATTGTAACGAGGCTAAATTTCTATATATGAGCTAGGGCTGTTTTGGCGGTATCTCGTTTTGTGCATACGGCGCCGTGAACCGGAAAGAATTGACCACTTCATCCTGGATTGTCGGCGATTTTCCTCACTACGGAGGAGGAGGTTGCTCGAGAGCCATGCCTGCAAAGCTAGCTTGTCCTTGGCACGAATGTCCCCGTCCTGCCTTCCTTTAGAGCTTGCGCGTTGGGGTAGAGCCACCGGAATGTTCGCAATGCGATAAAATACTTTACGCTTGACGCCTGTTACGTTTCGCCTACGACGCGCGGTATAGCCGGCGCGGATGCAACGGACGCCGGGGCTTCGTTCAAAGCGGCGGACATTTTGGCCCGTTCGGCGCTGCCGCGACGCCTCCCCGCCAAGCGCGTCCAGGCATGTTTCGATGCCACGTGTGTTCGTGTGTGCGTGTGTGTGTGTGTGCATGTTGGCGCCCACGCTTGTCAAAGCGCGGCAGCCGGGGAGAGGAGCTCCCCAAGTGTGAAGCGAGGAGGTCTGACCGGCGCCGTCCCGGCGGATGCGTCACTACACTCGTCTCAACATGTCTCTCAGCTTGTCCGTGCCCCGCCGTCACGTGGCCTCATTCCGTGACGTTCCTTCTTGCCCTCAACTCCGAGAGTATAAAAGAAGCTGCCCCCGGACGCCAGGAAAGTGGCTCCGATTTCTTCTGTTGAGTAACGTGCTCTCCCGTCTCTCCACTTCGGTCGACTTAACCGGCCGCTCTTTTGCGATGCTACAAGTTGTTCTGTTAGCAGTCGACTCATGCTTTGCCAGGACCTTCGGATGCTTCCAGTTGTGCCCCAGGCCGCCAGGCCAACGCTACCCTTGGGGCTTGCGACCCAGTTGCAACAACGGGCGTCAGCGCTGAGATTCCAACACGCCCATCGGCTGCCTTCATAATAAAGTAAATGTATATTATTGAACCATTCTTGGATTCACCGTAGCATGGCGACCGTTGCACTTTGAACACCGAGCATTAATGCATTTTTACCCAGTAGTTTTTCTCGTTTTGTTTCCTTTGAACTAAACATCTCATTTTTCTGGAAGCAGCCCAATTGTTGGCCGATCTCCCACGGTGGGTATGTGCCACTTGTTCAGAAGAACAACAGCAAAAAAAAGGAGCCTTACCACTCTGCGAAGGTGCATGACCAGCGAAGCTGTTTGGCACACGACACAGAGATGACTCATAAATTTGAACAAAGGCACGAACTCACTTAGCGTGATTTATACATTCGCGTGAACAACGGGACCGGCGCTCCGCGGAGCCAGAGGAAACTAGACACGCGTGACGTTTCGACGGGAGCGCCTCCAGGGTAGAGCGGAAGGAGAGGGAAGGAGACACGCAAGCGCTTGGAACGCCGACAATGAGAGGGCGGTGCGAACGTAGACATGACCGACGCGGGTCAAAATGTAGTACCTATTCTCGTGCGCTAAATATCTGATACGGGTTCAGTTTGGACCCGAGATATTAAACTTACTTTTGTAAGTTGGCTGGCGGAGTGCTGTGTAGCCTGCTTCACCTCCGCCGTTGATTCGGCCCGGTATTGCGCTATCTCCGGGATCGGCCCACAGTTTTCGCGCGCGCAAAACAGAAATGCACAGAACGCTAGCCATAAACGGCTTCGCTGTAAAACAAACAAACACCACCACCATCACCAGCTGCAGCTGTACGTATAGCGTCACAAACATCGCCGGCAATCGCGCCGTCCCAGCGACCGTTGTCAGGCGTGACGGACGTTGAGCGCTCGGCGACCGTTATGCGAGCGCGGGCCGGCATGTCCCTGAAAATCCTGTCACGAGACGTGCACGCGTGTCAAGGCTAACGACGGGAAGAGGTGAGAATGTAGGACACAGCGGTTAAGTTACGCGCACGGACGAGAAACTATATTTGAAGGAACGATGAAATTGGTTGTTGGTCGGTGCTCTAAACTTGCAAAAAGAAAAAAAAAGCGACAAGGTCGCCGCAGTTGCCTCACAGAGTTGAATAAACCCGTTTCCGTTGTTTTAGGTATCGTTAACGAGAGACGTATTAAGTTTCGTCGTTAGGCTTCCGTTTGCTCATTCATTCATTCATTCATTCATTCATTCATTCATTCATTCATTCATTCCGAAATGTGCGTTGCATTGGTAGAACACGTGCACGTAGACTCCGCTACTTGATTTCATCTGGGATGCTGTGCCCAGACCACGAACAAAAGAACGACAAAGACGAGAATGTAGATCAACACACATGTTGCAAGCTATGTGAAGCGAATTTTTAGCCAAGTTGTACGCAATGTAAAAGCTTTGTAACTGGCGGCAATGCATAGAATTTTGTTTACTTTCGTGCTATGGAACTGTAGTCTCATCCAATATGCATGCTTGTCCTCCTGAAAGGTGACAACCTTATTGTCATCTGTTTTTTCATATGCGTCTTTACCACATCGATCACAAGCTATGCCGAAATGCCAACTCCAACGCAGGTGGATGCCCAGTGGTAGTCTCCGTGCACGCGTCGATGTCACGAGAACGAAGCCAATACGCGATGCTTGACGAGTAACGAATGGCGGTCAGAGCCTCCTGCACAGAATAGAACGGCACGCAGGAAGGAACATTTAGGGATTCTGTACCTCCTGTGTCGCAGTGGCACATGCCGTATGGCTAAATCGAGGAAAATAATATAAAAATTATGGGCTTTTACGTGCCAAAACCACTTTCTGATTATGAGGCACGCCGTAGTGGAGGACTCCGGAAGTTTCGACCACCTGGGGTTCTTTAACGTGCACCTAAATCTAAGTACACGGGTGTTTTCGCATTTCGCCCCCATCGGAATGCGGCCGCCGTGGCCGGGATTCGATCCCGCGACCTCGTGCTCAGCAGCCCAACACCATGGCCACTGAGCAACCACGGCGGGTGGGAAAATAATATAGATACCATAATACGTTAAATGTAATCAATTAGAGCTACCCGTGAGCTGGCAGCATTTTACAGGCTTTATGTCGGACTTGCTTTTACGCTGGTCAACGGTGCGCTTACTTGCACTGCTTTGCCGGCCAGCATAGAATTGTTATAGAACCCGTTCGCTGCTACTTCAATTTGGCGACCATGTAGTCTTCGTATATATATCCGCCTAGATACTGACTGACACAGCAACCACGCCAAACCCAATAGGGCTGACTGCCACCCCCCCCCCCCCCCCGCCCTTCCTTCAAATGAAGCTTCACTTTTAAGAATAATCGCCGACGTCATTGGTCTCTCGTTCTTATTTTTTTTAATGGATTCTGCGGTTTTACGTGCCAAAACGACGATTTGATTATGAGGCACGCCGTAGTTGGAGATCCCGGATTAATTTTGATGACTTGGGGGGTCTTGCCCTCAATGCTTTCTTTCTTTTGTTCTTACGTGGCTACATGTGAAACACAAAATGAACCGCTTGTTGCACAGTGTGCAACTTCCGACCTGGCGTTTGGCCGCGACCTTCGTTCCGAATGTGTTCCATCTTGACGATTATTGCCCTTTCCCGTTGCCTGCGCCGGACCGGGCCGTGAATCAGACAGCCACCCTCTGTGAGTCCAATGAGGGAGCGTGAGTGAGCTTTATGCCCCGTAGCAACGCCCCCCTTCCCTCCCTATTCTTTCCAGCGAAAAGAAGCGGCCTCTGCTCGCTAATTAAGCGGGACCACCGACGCTCGTCGCCGATTGAACACCCTCTCTCCTTATTTTCAGCCTCCTCCTCCTCCACCCTTCCTTTAATCTAACAGCCCCGTCTGGAGCGATGATTCCCTTCTCCCTCGCTTCCTGGTTAAAAGTATGCTACGAGAAGGAAAGTACACGAAGACCGCTATAAAGGAGGGGGGTGGGGGAGAGAGGTGAGGTTGAAGTGAGGTCAGCGGCGGAAGAAGAGACGCCAGTGGCTTCTTTTTCGTCGGCTGCTTCTCCGAAACGCTGGAAGGGGGAGAAGATGATGCGCGCGGCATCATCGTCGTCGTCCTGCTGCTCCTCCCGGAATGCCGGCAGCGATGACTCGCAGCGCGTCCGCTTTGGCACGCGCGCGCTTTTCGCACCGCGAAGGAGGCGCTGGTGGCCTGAGAGTGGGAAAGGTGTGGGGGAGGGGTGTACGCGTTGCGTTGGGTGTTGCCCGCGCTTCGGAGCCCCAGCTGGAGGGCACCACACACGCGCTCAGTCACCGCTGCGCTGGGGGTGGCTGGCGGCGAGAAGGCGCGAGGGATCGTGGGCGGCGGATGGGGCTCATTGCGACAGCCCGCCATCCTCGACCGCGGCGGAAAGGGGGGGAAGAATGCGTGTTGGAGGGTGCGCTCGCAGTCGCGGGGGTTTGGACCGATTACGAAGACGGCAACGAGCGGACGATTAGGGGCGCCCGTAGTGCAGTGTGTATACGTGCTCTCGTTGTCTAATTGCGCCGGCGACACACGTGTATACTGTACTACACTCCCACAGCGCCGTCTAGTGCCCCGTTGCGTGCCGCGCTACGACGACACGCGGATTAGGGATACGCGGCTCTTTTGACCGCGCGAGAGAGAAGGAAGGCCGGACACGCGCGTTACCACGAAGGAGACTACGATCGGCGCCACCACTTAGTGTTCAGAGCGTCTATTTTTTTTTTTTTTTGGTTGTAAAGGTGGCGTTCCCTCCTGTGTTTCTTTCTTGTGTGTTTCTTTCTTGGCACGACGGAGCTCCGCCGCTGTCATCGCGAAGGCTGGGAGGAAGGGAGGGAGGGGTAGGGGGTGGGAGGAGGCGGGCATAGATGAAGGGCGTTACGCGAGAAAAGTTACCGCCGTTATTTCGGGATTCTGACGAGCGCGGCGATGGCACGCGATGTTACGAACTTCAACCGGTGCCGCCAGTGTTACGACATCCAACCGGTGCCGCCAGTGTTACGAACTTCAACCGCTGCACCACGATAACGGCTTTGTGGTCCCGTAGCGCTCGTCACCCGTTTCGTGACAGAGCGTTGGTAGCGAAGACTCCGAGCCTGGCGTCGATGAGAATAACAAAAGGGACTTTATACATTATATACAGGTTATCATACAGGACATGAACGGATCGGCACTGGGGCCGAGAGCTCACACAAACGCGACTGTTCTCGCACGACGGCGTCCGGCGAAAACGCGTGACACATCTCACCCCAGTCG
Organism: Dermacentor albipictus; assembly: GCF_038994185.2. Lineage (NCBI taxonomy): Eukaryota > Metazoa > Arthropoda > Arachnida > Ixodida > Ixodidae > Dermacentor > Dermacentor albipictus. The sequence continues at coordinate 463,738,599 of NC_091821.1, read as the reverse complement.
GGAGCGACCCTCTCTCCAGGTGGGGTCGGCGGATCCTGTTTTCGAGCGGCGTGTCACTGCTTTTATAATCCCCGAGGCCCATTGTCACTCAAACGGCCCAATACAAAGCCAGCACACGACGGTCGTCCGAGGGGTCCAACCAGCGACCGCGCTGGCCACCCGGTTCAAAGTTCGCGCGCGCGGTGACCTCCAGGCAAGGGAGGTGCGGCGCCGGGCCGTCGGGCACACGCGGACACGTCAAAACACGCTGCTCCGCCGAGGCTTCTCCCGCACGAAGGCGCAGCATCTTGACTTGTGAAGGGAGAATTATGGCGCTCGCAGGATAGATTCTGCATCTTGCAGATTCGGGATCCGGGCTTGTGGTAATGGCACAACAGCATCCCCGCCCTCAGATAAGGCGCCGGGAAGACGAGCTGCCTCCACGTGGCTCGGATGCCAGGCGCGCACGTTCGTCAGGCTCGTCCAAGTTCACGTCCAGTGTCGGGACGCCAGGTAACCTCACGTGCCCAGGTCCGACTCGCCAGGACAGGAGCTCTGCTCACCACGTCGTCGCCAAGGCACCTTGACCAGCTCCGCTCGGGTCGTTCCTAAGACCTTGCTTCTCGCCACTGGTCCCGCTTGGTCGTTCTGCAGCTTGCAAAACCGACCGGCAAAAGGCAACACCCAACACGAACAAGTGCCCTCTGTCTCCCGTCAAACACCAGACAAGGCCATAATTCAAATCAACCTAACTAAATTGCTATCCCCTTTTTGCTCCCGCTGCAACAGGAGGCAGGTGTACGATCCAGTACACAAGGCTCAAACAACCAGTTTTCAAATTAACAACGCAACAAAATAGAAACAATTATTAATCAGCAATAATAATTACAAATAGAATGGTCCCCTTAAAATCGCTTTGGACCGAAAACATACTACTGAGGAAGCAAATGAGGTCATTCATTTTTCCCGGCGATATTTTCGCGGAATCCGAAGCTGCTTATATTTGCGACCCTGCTTATCCGTGTAGCGGCGGTACAATAAGCCAGATTCCTTGCCAAATGAAACCCCCTTTTCTTTCACTCCCCGTTTGACGCTCTTCCTCAGATCGGCTAGTGAACAATCTTCCTGTTGTTCGCGAATCCGAGTTTCCCTTTCAACTGCAGCCTGCTCCTGCCAGCTGGCGGAAACCGGAGTGAGTGCGGAGCCCGCGTCGCCTAATTTCGGCGTCGAGTCTCTATCGCGGCTAGCACTGCCCGCGTCACTCCCACTCACTTCCAGGACCCGCTCGTCTAGGCCAGCCTCCGAGCTCTGCCTCTCCCGTGACTGCTCGCCACTCAAGTTACCGTGATCGGTCCGTGTGCCGCACCGCCTTTCGCTCACCGACGCTAAGTCAAGTTCCCTCGACAGCGGGCGCGCTTTGGATCGCGTGGGGGCCATGTACGCCACGTCGGCAAAGAATGATTTGCCCTGATCCCTCAGCAGCTGCTCCGAGCTATTTGAGAAGAGGTAGGAAAATTGCTCCGGGAGGGCGGCTGACACAGCGGCTTCGGTGTTAAGTTTCCCAAATTCTCCTTCAATGCTAACCGTTGCGATCGGTAAACAGACACTCTCCTTCTCGGCCACTTGCCGTATCCTAACGCACTCTCCCGTAAAATCACTCGAGGAGACGAAAGACGGGTGAACAACGTCCATAGTTGCTGCAGAGTCCCGCAGTGCTCGGCACTTCTTGCCGTTTACCTTAATTTCCTGCACATAGGGCTCCAATAGACGTATGTTTTTGTGAGTTTCCTGTATCGTTGCAAAAGCAATTCTCTCTGGGCAGCTTGCAGCGATGTGCCCTTGCTTTTTGCAATTGTAGCAGGTTAACGGTCTCCGTTTTTCAAAAGAACGCGTCATTTCGTTTCGCTGTTTCGGACCATCGTCATCATTCTGAGATGCATTCTGTCCATCCCTTACAGTTTCTTTGGGAAGGGACTCGTCGTCCCGAAACTCGCGACGCGTGATTTCCTTCCGTTCGTCGGGCTTCCCGTAAAACCCATCTCTTCTATCTGCTTTTTCTATGCGCACTGCCTTGCTGTGCAAGCTGCGGCGGGTGTAATACTCTTCCGCTAACTCTGCTGCCTTGTTTAGCTTAACCTCCTTTAGCCTATCTTGCAGCCAGAGCCGGACATCCTCATCAATGCAACGGTAGAACTGCTCCAACGCGATGCATTCGACAATTTTGTCGCGGTCGTCGTACACCTCTTCGCCCTTCAGCCATTCCACCAGGTCGGCTTTTAGACGAAACGCGAAGTCAACATTCGACTCCTTACCCTTTTTTGCATACCGGAACCTCTGCCGGAAAGCTTCGGGCGACAATTTGTACTTCCGCAGTAGCGCTTCCTTCACATCACTGTAGCTCTCAAACGCCTCTTTCGATAAGCAAGTTATTACGTCTGATGCCTCCCCAGGAAGCAACGGTAACAGATTCTGTGCCCAGAGGGATCGCTCAATGCTATTCCGTTCGCACACGTGCTCAAATTTCACGAGGTATTTGGCCATATCCTCTCCGACGACAAAGGGTGGAAGTTGATCGCGTATTCTTGGAACATTAGAAGTGAGACTAGGCGCTGGCGAGCTATTTCGGGTCTCCAACTCTTTCATTTTAAGCTCGTGCTCACGTCGCTCCCTCTCTCTCCTCTCCTCCTTTTCCTCCTCGCGAAGTTCCTTTTTTCTCCTTTCCTCCCGACGTTCATTGATATCCGCCCAGGCCTCAGCGGCTTCCTCAGCCGTTACGTCCCCAGTCCTCATGACCTCAAGGATCGCATTCTTTCTTTTGGTCGAGCCCAACTCAATGCCCAACTCCTCACAAATTTCGAGAAGTTCCTTCACCTTGTACTTCTCCATCGTTCACACTGTCCTCCTGCTGTTTACCCTTTTTGAATATACCTGCCGTACGCTACTATAACACTACTAGTAAGACATATGCAAGTATTTCACACACTGCCCTGTTTACCCCCTTAGCATCCCCTGGTTTTCAAAACACTCTTACTAGGCTTGAAACACACAAGGTTATCACAATGCAACACCAAATCCTTCCCTAAGCTACTATAACCTGTGTCAAAGAAAGTCTGGTGTTTGAGGTAAACTTCAGGCACTCACCGCGCCGAGGTAGCTGATGCCGGTCAATCCCGTAGCTGCCATCCAGTGTTACGAACTTCAACCGGTGCCGCCAGTGTTACGACATCCAACCGGTGCCGCCAGTGTTACGAACTTCAACCGCTGCACCACGATAACGGCTTTGTGGTCCCGTAGCGCTCGTCACCCGTTTCGTGACAGAGCGTTGGTAGCGAAGACTCCGAGCCTGGCGTCGATGAGAATAACAAAAGGGACTTTATACATTATATACAGGTTATCATACAGGACATGAACGGATCGGCACTGGGGCCGAGAGCTCACACAAACGCGACTGTTCTCGCACGACGGCGTCCGGCGAAAACGCGTGACACATCTCACCCCAGTCGGGAGCGACCCTCTCTCCAGGTGGGGTCGGCGGATCCTGTTTTCGAGCGGCGTGTCACTGCTTTTATAATCCCCGAGGCCCATTGTCACTCAAACGGCCCAATACAAAGCCAGCACACGACGGTCGTCCGAGGGGTCCAACCAGCGACCGCGCTGGCCACCCGGTTCAAAGTTCGCGCGCGCGGTGACCTCCAGGCAAGGGAGGTGCGGCGCCGGGCCGTCGGGCACACGCGGACACGTCAAAACACGCTGCTCCGCCGAGGCTTCTCCCGCACGAAGGCGCAGCATCTTGACTTGTGAAGGGAGAATTATGGCGCTCGCAGGATAGATTCTGCATCTTGCAGATTCGGGATCCGGGCTTGTGGTAATGGCACAACAGCGACTAATGCTCGCAAAGTCGTGACACTCGCCCTTATTTGACGTGCTTCACGCTTTCCAATTGGACGGGGTTGCTTGCGCGGTCATCCTTTTCAGATACTGCTGTACAGCGAAGCTGGCTCGGAGGTTGGGTTGTGACGCAGCGGCTGGCAGCGTCTATACGATGGTGTGTCAGGGCTTTGCCTTGGTGTGTCTGGCTCTTCCAGAAAGGGTGCAAGCCTCTCTCTGTTCTGTCTTTAGCGTGACGAAGTGTTGTTGACGTTCACATCGCCTTGAGTCTGCGGCTCGGCGTTCTTTCGTCGTATTTAGCGGCATGTGCGCTGTTTGTAAAGTTTTCGACGTATCAACTTTCCCGAATGGCCTGATGTGTTTATCCTTGATAGTTGCGGGTGAATATAGTTGTCTGCTCAATATACCAGGTCTGCCGCTTGTATGCGTGGAAGCTAAACAGTGACTAAGCCGTTTATACCCGTGTGGTACCATTTATTTTATTTTCCAGATTGAAATAGAGGGCTTCTTACTGCTACCGCTAATAGTTTGTTCACCCGAGAGTTCCTGACTGCTTCCCTGGTTAAAGGCACCAAACACATAATTCATGTTGATTGGTAGCGTAATGACAAAAACTACGTCTATCACCGGTACCGTTATCGCAATAACAGTGGCGCGCCGCACAAGTTTGGTAATTTTGCTATCGTTTCGGCCCAGGGGAAGAAGCATCCGGAACTGCGTTTTTCCAAACTCGGTTTACAGCAAAACTGTTAGCCTCCACTTGGTCAGGATTTTTCGTGGCGCGCTCACTCGTAAACGGAAGTTGTAGAAGGGGTTTGTGTTTGTCTTTCCGCGTAACAAAATTGTTTTCTCGTACATTCGAATTACAGTCCGATGCTTACATGTCTGTACACTGTGAGCGAGTCGTACTTTACGAATTTTCTGATACATTTTGCTTTGAGAAAGTCAATTACTTCAATAACACACTTGCGCTTGGCGGAGGGCCTACAAGAATGAAGACGTCTGCTGTGCCAACGGTACCGCCGCCTATAGCGGCCGTGGCGACCCCAGACAGACGTCAAACGGCAGCTGGAAAATGGCTTTGCTTTTCAGTTTCCGTGTAAGAGATTTATGTTTTCTCGTACATTCGAACAACAATCCTGGCAAGCTAGCTCAGATGGTAGAACACTATCTCTAGTAGCCCACGTTCACAGAGAGAAAATTTTTTTTTCTTCCGCTATTCTCCCGCACTTTGTTTTTTCGTGCAAGCCGTTCGACCTCCTGCTTTCCCAGATAACCACTGTGACGGTGGCCAAATATCTGACCGCCAGTGTTGTGTTCATGCGAAACGCGGATCACTTTGAACGGTGAGACCGCGGAGTCTCCATCTATAAATCGTGTAAGGAAAAGGAAGCAAAACGAAGTATCTTACTTTACTCAACTCTCATCGTGGTGCAATTTGACTTTCTTACACGTAGAAGGGCTCTGTTGTTTTCTTTTTTCCGTATGTAGGCGCTCGGGAGTTATTGCGGACTATCGGACGCGAATTGTTGCTGTCCTTGGCACACCTCCGGGCACGCTTCGTTGGCGAAGACCTTCATAGTTTTCTATTTCCTTTGCCATTAATTGTCTCGCTCAGCGCTCGATACAAAGAAAGTATGTTTCGCTAATGATTTCACTTGCGCTCATTTGGACGTGATAAAGGGCTACGTAGTTTTTCTTGATGTACCTTATTTTCATATTGTTCGACCCGAAGTTGCCACCAATTAGGTTACTAGAATGAGAGGGGCGAAGACAAAGAAAACGGGCTATACCTGCTCGCTGCGGTAGCCTAGTATATAGGGTGTCCCACGTAAATTGAGCCAAACAGTAAAAATATGCGAATACCACGTAGCCGAACAGATCCAAGGTAGTATTGTTTGCCTTCGCTTGGAGGTACTCTAATATTTTTTTCTCGTTCCGCCTAATTGTGCAATTAGTTTTAATAATCTTCTCAAATAATATAATTAGGTTAAAGGTGTCAATTAGAAAATTGTAGAGTGACATGAGAAACTCCCGATAGAGCTTCCCGTTGCTCGATACGTGCTACATAAAAGTGCTTTTCCGAGGGAAAGAAGCCCGCGAATACACGCAAACTGCCTCGAGCGGGCAGTTGCGCGGCCATTTTGCGTGTATTTGCGGGCTGCTTTCACGCTTGGAAAAAAACATTCATGTCGCACGCATCGAGAACTCGAGCAACAGAAAGCTCTATGGGATTTTTTCATGATGCTCTACAGTTTTCTCATTTACATTTTTCATCTAGTTATACTATTTGAGAAGTTGATTGATTAACTAAGACTGATTATGTAATTAGACAGAATGAAAAATAACCTGAGTATCTCCAAGCGACGGTAAACATTACCTTGGTTCTGTCCAGCTACGTGACATTTGCATATTGTTAATGTTTGGCCACAGTTACGTGGGACACCCTGTATAGTTATGGCGTTGCGGCACTGAGCTTGAAGTCGCGGGTTCGCTTCCGGTAGCGGTGGCCGCATTTCGACGTGCGCGAAATACAAGGGTGAAAAAAAAAGCAAGAAAAAAAAAGAAACGTTCGTGCACTTACATTTACGTGCGCGTTAAAGAACCTGCGCTGGTCAAAATTAATCCGCAGTCCCCCTCTGCGTCGTGCCTCATAATCAGATCGTCGTTCAGGCGCGTATAAAACCCCAGAATTTCTTTCTTTTTTAATGACGAGCAGTTTTGTTGGAAGGAGGACTATTTCGGCTTTGTCGTGGGACTTTCTACGAACACCGTTATTTTCAAGCTCTCTAAGGGGAGGGGAAGAAAGTGAATGGAGGAATTGATGAAGGAATCAATTCGGTAACGACTCGGCGTGAGCGCCTGTGTGCTAGGGTCGTTTTTTTTTACGACAAAATAAAAGGAAAGAAAAAACTGAGAAATCACTTTAACGGCGCACGCCCGCAAACCTTCCCCGCACTTTACAAAGGGGACCAATGCTCTTAGCAGGCAGAAGATGATGAATCTAGCCACAACTCTCACCATTACAGCTTTAGCCGCGTCTCCTGCAGCAACTATGACATTACGTCGTCGTCTGTACACGTCGCCGTAGTTTCAGACGTTGACGCAGCTCATCGCTAACGCGCCGCGCGCGTCATATACGAAGCTGCGGCATTGGTCTGCACGCCGATTTGGATACCCGCAGACGAGCGAGCCATAGGCGATTTCGCCAGCGTGTTGACACGGTGCCCAACTTTTTTTATTCTCAAGGTTCTGCGTCCGGCGAGTCGAAGCGGTCTCCTCTTCCAGTATAACGCACGCTCCGTTGGCTGCACGCGGGCGTCACGGTTCAAGGCGAACGCCCTTCGCCAACCTGCCGTCCCGCTCTGCAGCCCGGGACCTTTATTGCTTTTTTTTTTAATGCAATGCGCCGTAGCCATACACGCTAGCAGCCGTACAGGGAATATATACGCGCTTCATTTTTTTCTCATTTTCCTTTCTTTAGTTCTCTCTCTTTCTTCAGTAACCACGCCTCGTTGTGCACACACAGGTACAGGGAGATGTTCGCGGAGAACCAGTCGGGTTACCTTGGATCTCGCAGACCCGCCTACGCGCACAAATCATGCTCGCTGCCTCCGGTGTGTAGCATGCGGGCAAGACGCAGGCAATCGTATGCATGGCGCCATTTATAAACTACACGTGTTAACCTCGGTTAAGCGCCAGCCACCGCTTTAGTTTTCTTTTTCCTGTTTTTTTTTGTTTTTTACGATAAGTTTTGACGTGTTGGCCTCGCGCTATTTCTGCTATCTGCAGCATAGAATGAAGAACGGCGTTGCGGCTGTCTGTTGTGATGGCTTGATTGCGCGTAGTTTCCCGCAGCAAAAATAATGCGTTAGTGTATGGTCCACTTGGGTCCTTTCGAATGCGAGCTGTTCAGACTGTTTTTGATTATGTGGGGTGTCTTTTTTTTTTGTTCTTTAGCCCCTTTATGGGAGTCAGACTTTTTAGCAAAGCCCGATGTATCTGTACTAGCCATCTGGGAGCCTTTCGCGCATACGCAGAGGCTCTGGAGCACGTGCCAGCGCGAGACAAATTTTGTTATAAATTAGGGCATTGACTTGTGGAAAAATCATGTTGCGAGTAACGCACACGGGTGGAATTAAATGTGGAGCTATTGGCAGCCTTATTCTGTGCTCAATGGATTGGCAAGGATAGCCAAGGGGATTGACACCGCCCTGTGATGTTCAGTGTTAATGTAACGTAAACTGGGTGGAAATCGCAACGCTTCGTATGCCCAAATACTTGGAAGATACTACGCCAAATCGACTGTGTCTCCGGCTGCCTATAGTCGTCACTGTAAAAATTTTGGTGTCAATGCTAGAACCGGTATAGGTGTATAGTATGTGAGCAAGTCAGCTCACGTTCCAGAATAAAGAAAGACAAAGGTGGCACGAAACGGTGCGAAGAGGAACAAAATACAAGACCTAATTTAACCTAACCTTGACCCAGCGTTCGCTAAGGATAAGAGGATGCCAGCCTTCTGATGGCTGTTCGCTATTCGACCTCAGCGTCGATAAAGTTCCAGCAGCAAGAACCTCGCAAAGAAAAAAAAAAAGCTTGTGGCACTGCGTCACTTGCAACGGTGAGAGCGTCCTGCGTCTTTTTTCGCCCCCGACCGCTTTGTTCGAAAATCGAGCTCGCGTCGATGGCGGGCGGTGCATAGACATCGCGCGCGAGCCAGGCACTGCGAGACTGCGTGCTCAGCTGGAGCGGGATCATCGGCCCCGTAGCGGGCGCATGCGCAGTCAGAAGCTCGCGCCACGGCCGTGGCAGAACTCGTGGGCGGCACGGCCACTGCGCGGGCGGGTGGAAGGAGCGGCAAGCGGGCACAACTAGGCACAACTGGGCCGGGTTGCCACGGCACGCAGCTGCTGCGCTGTGGGCAGATTCCCTCCCGCGCCCGCTTTCTCTCTTCCGCGACTGTTTCAGCTGCAGTGGCGAAATTTTAGCAGCGCGCGTATGCGGGCTGGCGTGTGGCGAATCCATTGAGATCGTGTTGCGAGACTTTCAACGACGCTGCAAATCTCGCCGACGTACGGAGAGGGGAGGAGATTGTCGAGGAGCGCGCGATATTTCGTGTCCCTGGCGTTTCTGTCTTCGCTGGTCTTGGCGGAACGTATAGTTTCGGGATGGGGGACGTTCGGGGTGACGATCAGTCATTTTTGTTTTTCGTCACGTCTTGAGAATCGGGGACACCCCTTTGATGCATCTGTTACCCATCACTCGCGCAAGTTAAAGGGCAACGGAATGCCGGCCGTCCTTCATGTATTGCCCCCACCACTGCCTACCACTCTCCCGCTTTATTTCTTCCTTTCTTTCTTTTTTTTTTTAACGCTAAGACGCAATGCGCAGACGATAGTTGGGAGTCAAAGACTATGCGTTTTTTTAGTTTTTATTTTATCCGTCTGTTTCTTTTTTCGGTGTATTTATGCCTAGTAGATGCCTTCCTCTCACAGATCCCGAGTTGCTTTCTCCAGTGGATAAATTCCTTGCTGAACCCTTCTATTTCGCTTTGCGAAAAGGAGTGATTGACCTGAGTACTCGCAACTTTTGTTGTGTTGTGAAGAGCATATGCGGCCAAGAGGCTCTGCGCCGTGTCTTCGAAGCCCTGTGTACAGTAAAACAAACTGTTCGTAACTTCAGAAACTGACTTTGCAAGGCGTTCGCCGACAGCTTGTTCATTCGCAGCTGAATCGGTTGTGCGCTCGCACTGGAAGATTGCAGTCACGTACAGACGAAGGCAGGTATCAGGCATTAGAGGGACGCTTGATGGGAATATTATGTTAAGCTACATGAATAGTAAATTACGCTTTTACCAAGAAGCCACGCACAGCCTGAGAAGATGGGGCCTCGGTAAATCAGAAGCAGCACTAAACCAAACACGGCTGCCGACGCTGTTAACTGAGAGCGAGAGAGAGAATTTATTTCAAAGAAGGCAGAGAGGTCTGCCTGAACTAACGCGCTCTAGCCTGCTACTCTACACAGAGGAAAGGGAAACGGGGACACAAAACTGATGAGGGATGATGATGACGTAGGAAGAGGGATGCACAACGGCGAAAGCAAGTTCAACATTCTGATAAACATTCAGATCTCATCCACGAAGCCACTAACGGGTTCCATATCTCGTCTGTACTCTAGTTCAAGTGAACTTGGAGATAAGGGCGCTAAGACAAAGCTGGTGTGTGGGTCTCCTCTGCGTGAGCAGCACAGGCGCCAAGCAAACGCTTTGCAGCATGTAAGAAGTGCGATAAGCGTCTCCAGTACGGCTAGGCACCTGCAGGGCACATTTAGCGGCCGGATTCTGGCGACCACCGAGAATCACGCGCATTGACTCTACCAGGTGCTTCAGCATTTTCTGAACGCTTTTCTTGTCATTGCATCCGTCTCCTTGCTTGCCCGCAGTTCCCGCCGATAAAATAAATGCAACAGATTTCGTGCAAATCGTTTCAGCGCTTGTCTTATCGCAGCGTTTCACTTTTGTGGGAATATGGAAGCCGGGAGGGGGCCCCGCGCGTGATCTCAACCCGACGGATACAACGATAGCGTCAATGCTCTAACGGTAGTCGAATGTACATCGCGTCCGGAAGCTAAAGGCTGTGTGTCGTTCGCGTGGTTACGCCACATAAACTGCTCTCGTGTTCCTAAGCACTTCAAGTTTCCCCCATTCTTCGCGTTATCTTAGTGTAGTTGCATTTCGGCATTATGAGTAGCCGGCGCCGCTGGCAGGCATCTGCGCATATTTAGCAGCACTAATGCATTAATAATAAAAATAATGAAAACGTGTTTGTTTGCTTCGCTGCATGGTAGTGGTGCCCTGCGGCGAAGACGGACTCGCAGCGCCTAAAGAGACTGACAACAGTTGGAAGCGGGCCTCTACGTTACCACATTTCGCAATGGTGGAAATGTAGGCCCGGTTTTATGTAATAAACTCGGAATAATGGCTTTAAATTGGTTTAATATATTTTTAATGGTATCCGAATCGTATACATAAATCTATTTAAATGTAGTGTGACATGAGAGAAAATGCGATGAAAATTTTGTCATTGATATGGTCTATAAATTGATACTTTTGGTTATTGTCCGACACAATGCTTTGTAGATTAACAATTAAGTTTCTTTGTTATCTTTTCGACTTTGCATCTTTAACTGTTTTCTTAATCTGCAAACTTGTTTTTTTTTTTACTTGGTGAGGGTGCAGGGGAGGTCGGAGAAGCGAAGAGCAGTTTCCACTGTGCTGCAGAACCAAGTGAGGGACCACATAAAATCGATTGTCGAATTTCCATTGTCTTTTTTTTTTTTCGTGCAGTATGAGGGCTGTTAAAAGCGTCATTATGGGCGTTGCTTGGAATGCGAAGAGGTACTGCGCCAAGCTATATATGCTTGGCACTTAACGTCCCAGCACAGCTACGGGGCTCCGGTTTAAAGCGATGGCGAAGCACCCCGGCGATGGCAACGAGACGCGCGAGCCTCGCGTACCCGAGGCCCATACGGTGCCGTGTATAAGGGGGGCAGCCGGATACGACATTCCGAGCGTTCCCCAGCACGCGGGCGACTGTGGCCATTCCGCGGAACGCAGTATGCGCGCTGCGTGTAATGTGAATGGGGAATATACGCGTTGTAGCGCGCGGCGAGGGCATACAACGAGCGGCAACCACGCCGCCGCATGCGGCTGCCGCAGTTGCGCGCGGGTTTTTTGTGTTCTGTGCGCACTTGGCCGCCGTGTGGGCTTTCGGGCATCGTTGTGTATGTGCGTGCTTGTGCGTGCGTGGCTCGCACAGACGGTTGGCCGCCTCGATCGGCAGCAGCTGTTGCGTCTGGCTCGGCCGCGCGTGTGAGGTTCGTTCGCGCCGGCTTCGAACACGCCGCCTGCCGCGGCAGACTGTGCGGCTGGCCCGCGTGCGAGAATGAAGAGAGAGAGAGAGAGCGGGAGAGAGAGAGCTTATATTGGGTGCGCTGCCTCATTTTCGCAGTCCTGGGTGCGCGCGCGCCGGGAGGCAAAAAAATGAATAAACGGGTGGAGTGTGTTCTAACGCCAGCGGCAATGTGTGTACGGGCGTCCGAGCCAGCGAGCGGGCGCTCCAGCTTTAAATGTCTGAATGAATGAATGCATGAATGAACGAATTCTGGTGTTTTACGTGCCAAAAACCACAATTTGATTGTGAGGCACGTGGTAGCGGGGGCCTCCAGACTAATTTCGACTACAGGGGGATCGTTAACGTGCCCCCAATGCACGGGACGCGGGCGTTTTTTTGCGTTTCGGCTTAGAGGTCTAGTTCTCCTGGCTGCGGATTAATAGCGTTACTGACTACACAGCGCACCGGGGCGTTTCCGTTGGGGTGGCATTATGCGGCAGCGGGTTGTCGCTCCACTGTCCGTGCTCTGCAGCGGCTACCGTTGGTTCAGCTGCACTACGTCACGACGTTGGTGTGCACGAACGCTTTCTATCGTGATTTGGATTTGGCGGGTCGTTGCGCGCGCGGTCTACAATTAAAAGCAATCAGATTGTGCTGCGAGTGCCGTGCTTTCATTCGAGAGTTAAGAAGCAAGAGTCGGGACTCCTCCCTCTCCCGCGCTCAGAATCGTTCGTGCTTGCACTCCTCACAAGGCAACGTGTCGTCACTTTGTCACCGATCACGCCATACACGAAGTGCAATGTGCGCTCAGTGAATCGTTTTGACGTTCCAGGCGTTGATCGCTAGGAAATGGGATGGGATCTGCAGCCGCGATGACGCAGCACATGGGGCGCTGTGCTGCTAAGAGCTAGGACGCCTGTTCGAATCCCACCAGAGGTGCCGAACGCATTCCGATCAGCGAAACGTCGTGTGCCGATCTTTTGGCGCACGTTCAAGATCCGGAGCCCCTCCCCCCCTATGTGACTTTTCTCATCGTCCCTGAATTTATTTGTGACGCCAACGTATATCATTCGGTTAGGGCGGGTCTACGTGTCATGTAAGGCAAGGCCTCGAACCAGGTCGTCCTGTGCAGAATAATATTACGACTTGGTATGCGCGGTTATCTGCAATGAGGTCCTTTACTGGGTGCCGTGCCAGGAGTAAACTGCCTGAACGGCATACCTCAGGTGTAATTTAAGGTGAACCACTCTTGAGGCAATCCCATTTCAAGGTATACACTTTAATGCAACGCTTAATCTGTGTAGACCGGTTACGTGCGTTTTGTTTTCCTTCTAAACTTCATTTTTTTCTTCACTTAGCGCAAGAGAGTTGAGAAAGTAGCGGAAGCAATAGAAGGTCGAACATATATATATATTTTTTTGTATGTGTCTGAGGGAGAGGGGTGTGTGGACCGACACTAGCACGACAGTCGGTTCCCCTCCTTCCCTTTATAGAATTTTGTGGCCGGAACCGCAGCACTGTTTGTCTGTTTATGTACGCCAAATATTTTAAATACTTTTCTTTTTCCTTTTTCGCATTTTGACCTTTCTTGCGAAGGAACAGTGCTCAAAGCTTGACATGTTTAGTGTCTGACTTCCTTAGAATGTTGTATAGACCTTCTTTATACCAATAAGCTATTAACTGGACGTGATCAGACGCTGTCCATAATCTATTAAGTCGCGGGAACGTGTGCAGGACAAGTGCCGCCACCTGTCTCACCGTTGCCTTCTACTGTGCCCTCCCCTTCTTTCTTTCTTTTTTTTTTGGGGGGGGGGAGCCTTTTTTAACATGTAATAGTGGCGACATTGCTATTTTAAAAGGGTAATTTACTAGTATAACTTAACATAATAGTGTTGCGCTTTAGCGTCCTTTGAACATAGTGGACAACGCTTTTGTTATACAAAGCGCAGTTCTTGAGCACGGTTTCCTAGCCGTGGTTTCACCGCGCCGATGCACTTACTGCGGCCTACTAACGCACACTGTCTGGTTGCTCTTTGTGTCGCTGCAGGCGGGTCTCTGACGCTGTGTCCGCTGGCCTCGGGCCTCAACACGTGCTGCACACAAGACACCGAGCTGAGGCTACGAGAGGCCGCCTGGGACCACTTCCGGTTCCGGCTCAGGGACGCCACGGCACCGCTGCGACGCTTCCTGGACGACAGCCTGGCCCTCTTCCGCGGTGAGCTTGCGCGCGCCTGCGGTCTCTTAAATTTCGCGTCATCGACTCGTGATAGGAATGAGAGTGTACGATTTCTAATTTTGTCTATTGCAGGTCTATTCCTTTCGTTTATTGCGCGTTTTTTGCGTTCGTCTATTAGAGGATTCTCGCTTTCGTTCCTTAAAGGTTTTCGCTGTTGTGTATTAGAGATTTTTTGTTTGTTTGACCATGCTTTCTCTTTGTTTTTATTGTTATCGGTGTTCAGAATGGAGTCTTTTTTTTCTTTTTTTTTGTTACGCTGTCTCGCGGCTTGCTGCCAATACACTTGGCTGAGGACCGCCTCAAGCTTTCTCGGCTATATAAACGATGCAGGCCTGCCAGTCTCTTTGATTCCTATCCCTATTATCTTTTTGGCACGAAGTACTATATGATAGTTAGGTTATTGTTAGGCGTTCAGCGACTAAAATATAGATCGCCAGATACGATCTCTCTCCGATATTCTGGCGCAGACCGTCGGGTGTCTTTGCGCGAAGCTTTTCTTGCTTGCTTCTTTTTTACTTTTTACAGTTAATACCTGATTAAAAAGCGCTTTGCTTGCGTTACGAGGACATTAACGGGTAGGTAATTCATTTAACCGCGCTCTTACAAGCATCGATTTGCTTCACTAGGTGGCCTATATTTGGCGGTAGCATGTATACTGCAGGCTTCGCAAATTTGTAGGCGCTCTTGATCCTACCGGATGTGTTCGTTCATTTAAACCCATTCGTACGCCGAGGTCAACAGCGCAGCGCGACAGTGACAGCTGTTATTAGCAGCTTTTTTTTTTACTTTCTTCCGTACTTTCCTGTACCAGTCCCGCAGGCTTCGACACTTGTCGCGGGAGAGCACGCCTCGGCAAATAACCCGCCACGTCCCCGCAGGTCATGCACGTACAAAGCCGGAGACACGTGGTCGTAAACTCTGGGCACCATTTATTGCGGCCATGCTGGCGACAGTGGCGTACAACGATACAGTGGGGGTGGTACAACGCGCATTAGGCGTTGATACCCTTGGATGATTTGTTTCATCTTGCTAGGAACGTTTCCGCATGTAGACGAAGGCTTAGCATAGCGTCGTCGCACTCCGGAGAAAGTCCCCGAGATTGACGGCTCATGAGCAGCGAGAGGTGGACTCGAGGTGGGTAAGTGCTAGCGCGGCTGGGCGCGCCACGCTAATTAATCAATGTTGCGGAGGCGAACACGCGCCGTGCACTTGGGTGATCCGCGAAGGCGCTCGTTCAGGCATCGACTCCAGTGCTGCGACGCTGTACAGCTGAGATAACAGGGCGCGCGTTAGCAGATATAGGCGTGGCGGAGTGCTCCGCTATGCAGCTGAAGGATTCGCGCGCGTTTTTCATTTTTTTTTTCACTTTAGAACGAGTGGTTGAGCGCGAGGTGTGGGGTGCGGTAATATAACTTCACAGGCGAAACGACAAGGACGGTAGGGGACCCCCGGCCGTTCCGCTTGGCCAGCTCGCAAGTACTGCCGGATAAAACGTTTTCTGTGTCAGCCGATTTCAGGTGTACCACGTTGCTCTTTTCTTTAAACGCTGATTGGCTTGAGCCAGAGGGCAGAATGCCCGTCGCTGCAGTGGGCTGTCGCGTTTATTTGCGCATAATAATGATAATAAGAATATGCTCAGCGGCACAGGTGAAGTGAACCGTACGGGTGGTTAAGCTATAGTATGGAACAGTAAAACATGGCTGGTGTGCGCAATGAGCTCTACGAGTACGACTTACGGGGTTTTGAATATGTAACCTCTCACGCGTTCCGTTCGTCAGGTACCGAGCCAAACGCTGACGGCACTTGGAATAGCTGTTTGTCCTACAGCGCAGCAAAGCACGATGGTGGCCCCTATCCTTGCTGAAAGTGGGGAGGAGCCGGAACACCTCCCTCCTATATAATCCGGTGTCCTCGTTGGGACCTGGTGTCACTTGCTGTCGTGTGCGGGAGTTATTCTACGCTGGAGTCCATTAAATTAACGCGTTACATTCTGTGTCAAATTCAAGACACCGGGATTTACTTCGCGGTACGGAGCTAGGAGTGCGAGTGGTGGGCCATGTGGGCATGTTAGTAGGGCGTCATATACGATGGACCGAAGGCGCACAGCCTTGTTGCTCCTCGGTTCATTGCGTCCTCGGCGTTATCCGTTTCTGTGCGTGTTATGACAGCGTTCGGATTATATCGCACTCGATAACTGTGGGTCGAGTGGAGTCATTACCGGCAGCTTTCGCGCGGCCAGGCCTGGTTGTAGCTATAGCAACGCTTACCGTCTTTCTTGGTGGGGATCATGACCGATAGAGCAGATTTCAATGTCTGTGGTTGCGAACAAACAGGACAAACACCTTCTAAGCTACTTGCCTTCCTTTAGAACATGAACAGCTTTCCCTACGCACCGCGCTAAACCGAGGCGATGGATCTCGGGACGATCGTCTCGCATATTTCGGCTGCAGAAGGTCACGAAAGCGCTGCTGCGGTTATTCTAGACTGAGCCGACCGTCTGTGGCAATTCACTAAGGCTCCGAATACGTCGGCGACTCTAACGCGCATCAACTCTTTCTCTTTATTATAGGATTCCCCCTGTTTCCCGTTCCCCCAGGGCTGGGTTAACCTTCCTGCTTTTTATTTATCATGTTCTTATTTCCTTTTAAAAGCAACAGGGCGAAGGGTGGGAGTCTCCGCATTGACAGCAGCGCCAAAGTACGGTACGATGATTTTTGTACTGCGGTTACCGAGCTGTTGCAATCTGAGCTAATCCGCTTATAGGCGAAGGGGCGGACAACGCGGAAGTTACGTAAGGCTGTTTCGACGTAGCGCGATGAGTTCACCGCCCGGAACCGACTCTGCAGCAGGGATGACGGCGGCCCTTTTTATAGGTAAGGCGGCACCGCCAATTTCGGCCCGGCACTGCGCTATCGTGTTTCTTGCCGAAAGCTACGGAGTTTCGACGTCCCGTAGGCACGCGGTGAGCGCGTCCATCAAACAAGATGGCGCGCCCCGCCGCAGGCCGGCTGCGGGCTAAACGCGGCCCAGCCACGTCGTCGGGATCGGGTCGGGCCCGCGCCGTCGCGGGAATGTCGGAATTGAGATAACACGGAGTGGCCGGCGCGGTGGGCCACCGACGCTCATGCCGGACCGGGGTGGGCGGCTGTGCCTATACGTCGAGCAAAATAAGGAAAAGAAAAAGCGGAAAGAGAGACAGAGAAAACAAGAAAAGAGGAACTGGACGGTCGACTCCCGCGGGCGCGGTGTAGGAGAGAGACACCCGACAAATCGAGGAACTCTTCGGCGCGCCGCGCGAGAAGAGATTACGCGCGGGCCCTCCTCCTGGGAATGCCGTGCTCGTCCTGTCGCGCTCGGTGCCTTTTCTTTTACCTTCGGCCGCTCGGGCGTGGGAAGGAAAGAAAGAGAAGCGGAAAGGAGGGAAGCGCCGCTGTTGCGACGTGTTGTAGGAGCGCGCTGGGAACCGCATTCCGCGGATTCTGAGCGATCGCCTCTTAATCCCGGCGTCACCCGTTTATAGTTAAGCCTCCGCGCCGGTCGACGACCTCCCCCCTTTTCTTTTTCGCCGTGCCGAGGTGCCACCGTCGCCGGGGGCCTAGCTACGCCGTGCAGTCGGGTGTCTGCGCGGGCGTCTCCCAGCGCCGATGTCCTCCACGCGGCGTCCTCGAGGCGCCGGTGAGACGTAGAGTGAAGACATTCACGGCGGACACACGATGTCTCGGCGACCGGTCGCTTACATTTTCCTTAATGCGTGCCAGCTGTAAACGCCATCGAAATGAATCGTTACCAACTCGGCCGAGTTTCAACACTTCTGCGCTATATTATGAACGATGTTTGGTGTTGGAACGATACTGGAGTTTGGTGTATCTGCTGCGAGGCTTTCTTCTGGGATTTTCTCCGAGGTACAGTCTGGTACATACTGAGCTTTAAAACATTTTGCTTTTGTTACCGTTCTACTGTCACTCCATATCGGCAACCGCAGGCTGCGCGTGCGCAGTATTTGACCGCCCGTGCGTACTTGGCGCAAAATGGTAAAGGGTAACGGTATAATAGTAAAGCTATGTTAACATGCTTCATTACGATCTTGACTCCGTAAGCACTTATATAAGTGAGGCCTTTCTGGGAGGGGTCGCGAAGCGACCTTGCTTATAGCGCCGGTATAACATGGACACGTAATAAATTAATTTAAAGTAAAATAATTTAAATTAACTGGATTCCAAGGGAAGGGAAGCGTAGCAGGGGGCGACAGAAAGTTAGGTGGGCGGATGAGATTAAGAAGTTCGCAGGGACGAAATGGCCACAATTAGTACATGACCGGGGTAGTTGGAGAAGTATGGGAGAGGCCTTTGCCCTGCAGTGGGCGTAACCAGGCTCATGATGATGATGACGATGATGAACTTAAATTTAATTTCGCGGTTTCACGTACCAAAGCCACAATGTGATTATGATGCACACCGTAGTGGAGGACTCTGGATTAATTTTTACCCTCTGGCGGGGTTCCTTAACGTGCACCCAATGCAAGATCCTTGCATTTTGCCTCCATTGAAATGCGGCCGCTGTTTCCGGAATTTGATCCCACGATCTCGTGCTTGGTAAGGCAATGCCAAAGCCACTAAGCAGACGCTGCCGGTCATGGTGGCGTATTCGCAGGGACAGCGTTTGGCGCATTATATGTGTGCAGATGACTGGTTACGTCTGAGAAACTGCTCCGTTCTGCAACAAGATGATTCAAAGGCACATACATGTTATTAACGCGTCAATGTTGTACTGACAGATCACGTACGAAGATAATACATGCATCAGTCGCCTTCTTTTTGTTTTCTTTGTTGTTTGGTAACGTAATCCGTCGCTGTGAATCACGGCGGATAAACAAGGCGCATTGAAGTCAGTCGCGAACTGATCTCGAAAATGCGGAGCCGCTGGTGGGATTTCTTTCAGTGCCCCTTTAGTCTATCTACAACAAAGATTACACGGTAACGTCCTTTGTTACGTAAATACTTCCGAAATCTGAACTGTCGCTTGAAAAAAAAAAAAAAATACACGTAAGGTGGGCTTCTCCTGAGAAAGCATACTATTGCGGAGAAGCCAGCTTTTACGAGTGGGTTTGAACGGTCTGCGACTGCACGCACGCACGCAGTGAGCTTCTGAGGCATGCGCATGAACAGTAGACAGTGGAATTGCCCCTGTAAAATACACACTGTGTAACTGTCACCTCTTGCGCGTTATGACAATGAGGACGTCTCCTTGCGTGCCACGGTGACGGTCACGTGCTGCGAATTTCGCATCGTCCTGCGTGACTTTACCAGCTTGACATTTGTTATATATTACGAAGCGCGACGAGCAGCCTCTGTCTTGATTTCCATATTTCTTTACCCCTGGCTTTGATGGACGTGCGAGCGCTTCAGTGAACATTTACAAAGTATTCTTTCAATGTTCTGTGTTTGTTAATTTCGCGGTGACGGGTTGGTTACGGTAAAAAAAAGAATGAAAAGCATGATTCTAATTCTTGTTTTTTATTCGTGCCAAAACTCGCACGCAGGTACATCACTGTGACGTCAATGATTTCAAACTATTGTCCCGTATAATGGCCATTGTGATGCAGTGAATGTTCTCAAAACATGCTAAATTTGGTCCTTGGCTCCATCAAAATACGATGTAGTCCCATATCGGCCGCTAAAAAGACAATTACCTAGACTCGGCCGAACGGCGTCGAAATTCGTGGCGTCACGATGAATTGGTGCGGGTTATTCATGGCGCGTCGGGCGCTCGCATTTCGTCCTTGCCACTTTTTTCTGGCTCATGAAACATCGCTTCTCGGCTAAAGAGTGGCTTTCTCGGTATTATACGACCGTAATTTACCAACACAAATCAATTTACTTTTCTCTTTAGGGTTTTTTTAAGTGCTCCCCCCCCCACCCATGTTTTTTTTTTTTTTTGCCAACACCGACCTTAGATGTTGTGCACAACATCCGATGCTCGCTTTAGGCTCGCCGCCGGGCCGTTTCGTCGCACACTTTGAAGCCGCCTGTACGCGTCCCCAAGTCGAGACCGGCTCCTGCGTGTTTACAAGTCAACTTCTAAACGCTAACACCCCCACCTCCCGCACCCCAGCTTCTCCCGGTTCTTACGTTTGTAAAGGAAAACCACTGTTTTGCTTGCAACGTTCGTGTCGAGGAAGTTCCCGGTGCGAGGCAGCGCTCTCGTTATGCGTGGACGAGTCTCTGGACTGTCGCGTCGCGGTTGCAGCACGTGGAGAGATGCGCGCGCAGGTCCTGCGGTGCCAGTTGCTGGAGGCGCCGTGGAAAACAACGCGGACCTTGGGCTGCGGCGACCCACTCGGCGGCGGAACTGTACTAATAACTTTGAATTTATTAAATGCGAAATCAGCTGCTAGGTTAGAGTAGGCGGGTTGTTAGAATAAAAAGGAAATGTAATCTTGAGCGCGTGCACGAATGAAAAGTAAGGCGATAACTCGCAGCACAACGAAAATCGAACTAAGCACTTCACGGAAGAAGGTCGATGATGTTATCGCGGTGATGACAACCCGCCGTGGTTGCTCAGTGGCTATGGTGTTGGGCTGCTGAGCACGAGGTCGCGGGATCGAATCCCGGCCACGTCGGCCGCATTTTGATGGGGGCGACAACACCCGTGTACTTAGACTTGGGTGCACGTTAAGGAACCCCAGGTGGTCGAAATTTCCGGAGTCCACCACTACGGCGTGCCTCATAATCAGTAAGTGGTTTCAGCTCGTAAAACCCCATAAGTAAATTTTTAATTAATCGCGGTGATGGCGATGAAATTAAGGTAAGTGTCGCGTCTGCCTGCTCAGGGGGATTCTCCAAGAGTCGGGTGGATTTCATAAACGTACCAGAAGGACCAATTTAAGGTAATTACTGTAATAACAAAAATAATTAGATGAACACAAGTAAAGTGTATCTTTTCCGTTTATAGTCATTCTACATGAACAAAAGCGCAACTCGTTACCAATGCTATCACCGATGAAAGAGATAAAATTCGCGAACTAATGTCGCTGTGTAGGGTGATATATATATATATATTGACGCAGCTCAACACACCCGCAGAACAGGAGTGGTCCAGTGGCATGTCAAGCTGTGTCGCAGTGGAAGGTAGCGTGTCTTCTTTCTAATCTTATACGTATTGTTTTTGTTTTTTAGCGCCTTTAATCAGGAGGACCGTGTCGATGATAAAGCAGTCCGCGCGGCTAGAAAAAGTGGACCAACTGAAATGCTGTGAAGGCAGCAGTCAAACAAGCTAGGCATCGTAGCGACTCTCCCCGACGTGTGTCGTCAGCCACTAGTCGCAGTTCCGGGAACAGTTCGCTTAATTATGGCTGCTGATATTGTTATTGGGAGCCAGGTGAACAATTTTAATGCGAAAGCATTATGTGCCCCATTACGCCAAAATCCGTTGGCGTGGGCGTGACCGAAAGATCGTACCAACAACAGCCGACGGCGCATAGAGTAAGAACACGTAAGAAAATGCTCGGATAGACGTCAAATTTCTCAGGGAGGTTCCTGTAAACAAAGTAAATGATGACTTTGAAAAGAAAATTTTTGTACATTTCGGTCTGGGTGGGAATCAAACAAGGGTCTCCGGGTTGCGAGACGATAAGGTTTCCCGCGCCGCGGTGGCTCCATGCTTCTGGCTAACTAAAGGCGTGGCCTTGCGCGTGCGTCATTCGGCACGTGACGGCGCAAAGAATGAGGAGGGGCTGGCGCTACGTCATGCTTGTAAAACGAGCCTGTTCATGACGTTCCGAGTTCTATAAACGGTATAAAGCTTTCGCATATTCCCACACGTAAGCAGTTTTAAGTGTCTGCGGAAGTATTTCTAAAAGGAAGATGACGGTGATGGAACTCTGTCAATTGAGAGCAGACGAACTTGTCTGGTCGCCTTCCCTGCGCGACTGAGGAAACCGTGTGGCATGGCCGCCTGCCTTGCCCTGTTCGCCATCTGACGCTGGCCATATGGGTTGAGGCTGGTGAGCTGGTTCCCCCACTGCTCCGGTATGTAGGGTGGGGAGAAAGGGAATTTCGTCAGTTTGGTCTCATTCCTATACCATGTGGTTCGGGGTGTTTGGTGTGCGGCAGAATTTTCAGTGCGCGTTCGTAAAGTATGGGCGAAACAAGATTGTATTTCGTTCCGTGTGGGAAAGTGCTAATTTGCAGTTGTAAGTCATGGCGGCCTCTTTCGAGAGCTTCGTATGAAAAAATAAAAAATAAGAGCGCACGGAAAAACATAAATGCAAGAAAGACGAGGGACCAGTCCTTCCTTCTGTCGACTTTCTTTCGCTCTTCTTTTCCTTATTTAAGCGTATTCCCATCCATTTTTCTGAACGTGTACCAACTCGTGCAACAGTTTACCTTGCTGGCTTCCGGCAATCACCTAAAGTACAGTCTGAAAGGTGAATTGATAGCAATAGCAAAGTATTAGGTAGTTACACGATGTAAGCATCAAAATTAGCTGTCATTTTTTTCACTTACGAAGAATCCTTGCGTAAAAACTTACGAACAACTCACGAAGTAAAAATGTTTTTTCCTAATTCGGTTCCAGGTTGTTAAAAGGGCATTGCCCATTTGGCCGCGGTTGTGGCTATCGCGAGCTCCCTGTCGCCCAGGCACTGAACCGAACGAATCTTAAACCTTTTGGTTCAGAGAAACAATGGGCGGGTGAAGTCGAAAGAGAACGACAAAATGCGGGCGTTCTTACTGAATTTCCAACGTTCCGCACCCTCCCTTTCAGAGCTGGTCTGCAGGAGGGCATCGCCGGGACATTCACAACGGTACGCGCGGCGTCCGGTCATCCGGCGACCGGTTGTGTGCCGCATGGGAGACGCACACCGTGTGAACGCGTCTTTCTCTGCGTCCACCGCGTTATTTTTTCTTTTTCTTCTTTTCTACTCAGAATTGCGCTTCTCGAACGCCGTCGTTCGGCGGAGCCACCCCACAACGCGTAACGAAGACGGTGGCTCGGGCGAAGTATTAATAAGACGTCGTGGGAATGGACCGCACACGACCGTGACCGGAAAAACATAAGAAGTAAATAAGGGTACAGGAAACAGTGCAATTTCCTTGACAGACGCAATTGGAATAATTACCTCTCCGCCACGTTAAAGAGCCTCCTCCGTAATATACCTTTCGTCGAAGCCGCAGTTTATCCTTTATTTTATTACTCGTTTTTCGTCTGCGTCTCGTAGGCGCTCTTCCCTTTCGTTACGGCAGCACGTGCGCGCAGTAAATATGCTGGAGGCGGAAACGCATCTCGCGTTAGTCTGCAGCACGTGCAGTGCATACGTTGCTCGAGCAGCGGAGCGTTATAACCGCGCTGCGCTTAGCTCGTTCCTCCTTCTTTCTTTATTTTTATTTTTCATCAGCTGCGTTTGCCAACGTGCTGCAGTCTTCCTTGCGAGAGAAAACTGGCCAATCGCCGTTCTCGGCTTGCTTTAGGCAACAGAAAGGGTTGGCGCCCCCACGAGGACGCAGGAAAGGCATTGGAAACGCAACAGCTAGCAGAAAAGAGTGCTTCGTTATCCTGCTTGATATACTTGGGTATTTTATGGGCACGAGGCTATCGCCTTTTCCTTCTCTACTCGTATATGGCAGTTATAGCCGCTTCCCTAACAAGCGGTCGAATTCAAGAAGCGTCTCGCTCGTAACGGCTGTTTGCTATTGGCCAGCCGCCTTCGTAAATAGTGATGCAGTCATAATGGGAACAGCGCGAACAAGACGACGATGGAGTGAAAGGACACAGGACGAGCGCTGTCCCGTGTCCTTTCACTCCGTCGTGCGCTCTTGTGCGCGCTGTTCCCATTATGAATGTGTACCAACTCGCCCAACTTTCCACTTTAATACAGTGATGCAAACTTAGATGCATAGATGCAAACAAATAGATTGATAGAAAGATAGATAGTCCCCGGACAATGTCTTTGTCAGTACAATTCTGGTTTTAATTAAACACAGAAATGTCCAGGAGCTCCAGAACATTTCTGTACTGAAGTATAATCCTGAACAACGCGACCAACACCGAGATTGGTTGGCGCCGTCCCTTAGAAATAGTTCTGGCGTAAGAACGTTTGTCGATAGGGGTTACGTAAGAGCATTTTTTTATTTTTTATTCTATTTTCCCATCGTCACTGGCTGCCATGACACCACGTTATCGCCTGGTGTTTACCACTCGTTGCAGTGGGCGATTTGAAAAGGATAGAATAGGAGGAAAAGGATGTCCGCACAATACGGCTCAAGGAGCCGAATTCACAAAACTTTTCGTTCGTAAGTGCTGTTTGCCATCGGCCGGCTGCCTTTGCTAGGACACTGTACGTTGACGTCAATCCGCGATCAGTCCTTATCGAGAGACGGAGAGATAAAGAAAGACTGAAGCTTGGCGATCATGCGACTATCCTGTAGGTTGTCAGGTTGGCGGAGAGTACAAGACGTACAGAAGACGAGTGGTCACCATTTGGTCAGAACCTGGCATACGCCGTGGAATTGTACGAATTGTTGGAAGCAGTGGCCGAGTTGTTTGAAGTTAGAAACAAACGGACAAGCAAGCAAGCAATTAAACGTTCACTTCACTGCTGGACCGTAGCCACTGATTTAACAAGTGACCAGCAGCGCATGTTTCCCGCAGCGGCTGACCCCCGATGACCTGTCCTGAAAGGACAGTGTGCACTGCAGGCACCAGTGACCGGAGTGTGCGCAGCGCCAGCGGATCTCGAAGTCGTCTTGGAACTAATGAAGCGACAGCGAGCGCTTGCCAGTTGGCACGCAGTGTTGCGTGAGAAGCTACCTTCGCATTTTGTATTTAATGACCAGCAGGAAAACGCGGTTACGAAGAGCTTCCGGCGCTTGCCATCTCTGTCTTTCGTGTGATTTGCGTGTAAGGTCTCGCAGCACATTTGCCTGCAACCCCGCGCGTGTGTCTGCGGGAGTTTGCATATGCATTGCCGCCAGTTGAGACAAATGTCTGATCACGAAGGAGCCCATTCGTTGGGGGTTTGAACGACCACTTGGCGGGCGTCGACGTCACGCGCGGAGTAGAACTCTGGGACTGTGCTTGCAGTGCGTCCCTCGCGCAAGTCGCTGGCACGAGCCGTGGGAATTCAGTAACACACCGCGGAGTTCATGCGCGGGTGGTGCTCTTGCTGTACCGCAGCCAACGGGCGTGCTCTCTCACGCACTCTCACACCGAGCCCAACTCGCACGACCACGGACGGCATCGTGGTCGTCGTGATGGCTGGGATGCCGCAGTCAGCCACCGGTGCGCTGGCTTATGGCACCCCGGACCTGTGCTGCCAGACACTGCGGCGCGGCCCTCGGAACGCAACGTTGGCGGCCGGCCAGCAACTGCGCTATGGCGGCTGCTCACGGTGGCGGCTTTTTTCAGCGGCGGTGGCGGCGCGAGAACCCAACTTTAGCCGCGCTCGGCCCCAGTTCGTCTCTTCGCGGGTCCATGGCCGCCGCAGTGCTCGATCCGCAGGCAGCAGACGTGCGGTCTTCGGGCGCTTTTTCTTTCATCCTTCGCCACCGGGACGGCGGCGCGCAGTTTTTTTTTCTTCGTTCCCTCACCCTTCTCGGGGCGTCGTTTCTTTGCGGGGCTCGAACGTGTCTCGGCGTTCGTTTGTTTGCCCGCGAAGCGAGCGTTCGCGCATGGAGGAATGCGAGCGCGTTACAGCTTCCGCGTCATCGCCTGCCTTGCATGCGCCTGCTTACTTTGGTTTCGAGCGGGGCGAGCCACCTCTTCCCACTCTTCCTCCCGCGGCGACGTCTTCGTCGCGGTGCGGTTTCAAGCTTCCATACCGTTCCAGCTTCGTCACGCGGTTACGGCTCCGGACGCAGTCTGCGTTCCGACCGGTCCAGGAAAAAAAAAGGCTTTCGGCAGGCGCTGAGAGAAAAGATTCCGGCGCGCACCGAGACCCCTCCGCGGAGCGGCGGGGGTTGTTTCTTGGCCAAACTTACTACAACTGTCCCCCAGAAGAGAGCGACAACTATTTTGCATCTCTGTACGCTGGCTGCTGGTTTTGCGCAGCCAACCGTGTCTGTCGTGGACGTGGCGGATGCGGGGCCCGTCTATTGTCGACGCTGGTTACGTTGGTTGTTATTGCGCATTCTTTCCGCTAGTGCGTTGGGCGGGCAGGAGGCGCGCATAAGTTCCAAGCCGCACGGGATCGCCTGGTCTTCCCAGCAACTTGGTTATAGTTAGAAGGCAAGCAGCAACAACTATCTGCTGCACGCATAAACAAACGCACCGCAGTCGGGTGTTGGTCGGGGTTATCTGCCTGAACGCGGTAGCACGGGTTCGAAAGAGAAAACCCTCCTCTACGACGCCGAAAGAACTTCCTGGTCGCGTGGTTGCGGAAATAATCATTCCACTCAACCGTATTCTCAACAAGATATAAGAGAAAAAAGAAAAGCTTAGCAGGTTTCCCTGAACTATTGTGTCCTTGCAAGCTTACTAAACGTTGGGGTAAAGAGAGAGGGGAAGAAAAGGAGCGGGAGAAGGGGAAGATTACGGGGAGGATAAGGACAGAAATGTAGGTGCGCATAAAAAAGAACTAAAATGACACTGTAAGCACTTATTACAGTCGCATATCCAGTTCACTTTCACAAATACAAAAAAAAAGAAAGGAAAGAGCCACGATAGTCTTCGTGGCCAGAAAACACTACGCTGTGTGCCTGCATCGGATGCGAGTGAAATGCTAAGCGTCCAGCGCACGATTGTTCCCAGCCAGAATACCTCGCCGTTGCCGGGTGATTTAATCTAAACGAAACCGACACACACAGAAAAGAAAGAAAGAAAGAAAAAGAACTTGGCTGTTTAGGCATGCTTTACAGCACGCAGCTGATATGCGGCGCATCCGGCGGGCGGAAGTCCATATTTAGGGACAATCTCTTCAGGTCGTGGCTTATCTGCAACAATGCCTTCTCCTGCCAGGTGGGTCTCTCGTTCACGTGTAATGTTAGGTGCACTTGTTTGCAGCAGTTCTCGGTTGCGTCGTCATACTCCTTATCGCGGCGAATATGGGAGCACGACGGGCGCTCGAGGAACTGTGCATTTCGCCGCGTGACCCCAGAGTGATCATACGTTCCAGCTACGGCTTCCGGAGCTGTACTCCTCCGGGTGCACCGGTACAGAGACAGTCGCAGACGAAGCAGGCGTCCCAGCTTGCATCATCGCCGTAGTCACAACACCACAGCGACGGTAACGCGTATGAAATCCGCCCTTGACGTTACGTTGTTTACTACGAAAACTGCCCGGGAGATTTGACGCCTTATAATACTTTCTTCCATAAGATGTACTTCGACAACCAATACATTGACGTTCTTTTTTGTAGCTCCTCCGCAATTCGTATCGCGTACGCCGCCTGTGTCATGCGCGAAAGGTTTTCGTTTCCTAGCTAGTACAAAACTGCATTTTTTTTTCTTTTTTAAGTTAAACCAGCTGCCCCATGACTATTGCGAGTATCGCGAATGAGTGTCGTTTTAAGCATTGCATAACTAATCCCATTGCACTTCAAGAACTTAACACAGTCTTGTGTGTAATTGCATTCCGATCTTTTTGAAGTTGCAGTGTTAGGCTTTTTATATTTGTATTATTGCGTAATGTCGTTACGTCTTTAATTACTCTGCGTTGTCAAACAAAAAAATTGTTTTGTACCGTATTTATGTAGACACGCGTGTTTCATGGCTAACGTCCCCTCCGCCCTCTATAATTGCGACTGTTTATGAGGCTAAAAACGAAGGAATTGAAATGAGATGAAACATCAGACGAGACAAGTTTTCTCTACGTACGGCTTCGGTCCCTCTTAGGGCCCATTGCGACGTGAAGTACGCCATTAGTGTGAGCTTGTGGACGCAAACTCGTTGGCCTTCCCAATTTTCTGCGCACGCTTTCAGCGGATGAAATAATCTTCAGCGGTAGTCAGCGTGCAGACCAAACCCCAAACGCCTCCCTCCCCACCTTCGTGATATCCGGCTCTTGCGGCTTCTGTTTTGGCTTGCGTCTCTATCTGTGGCCCCATTAAACGAGCGAGCGTCGAGATGCACGAGGGATTCTCCTAATTAAAACGAGCGTAAGATGTCTATATACGCCGCGTCCGTGGGGGACATTCAACGCTTGATGTCAAGTTAATGAGAAAAAAAAAAGCAGTGAGAAGGAGGAGGAGGATGACGCAGTGGAAGAGAAGGGCGTGGCGTCGTGGTATTTGGGCATGTAGGTCCTTGGGGACCACCCAGATCAGCCGACCCACACCGGCGAGTCGCAGATGTCGCTTGTCACTCGATGAAAAGCAAGAACACTGGCTGCGCAGCCGGTGGAAGTCGTCTGCTGCGAGTCGTCCGGTTCGACCAGAGTTGGGTTGCCTGGCAGCGCCCTCTTCTGGGCGACGATATTTCCGTGGGCTTCGTTGCTTGCTGAAAATAGTCCTCGCGTGAAGAATTTGGGCTTATAGGAGCTTAGGCTTCAAAGAACGAAAAAAGATCGCGAGAAGGGTTCGTCTTGCTCATGCGTTCCCTACTTTCCGTTGGAAGTCTTCTGATGTTGAAAGAATGCAAGAGAAAGTTCGAACGAGTTTATACGGACAAGTTCCAGGATTAGCTGAAGAATTCACTGTGATCTATTATAGAAACAATTTGCGGTACCATGGTTGTTGCGGCTTGTGCGCTACTTGTAAGGTGAAATGACTTTAACATATGTACCTCTGAAAAAGCGCGTGCTTAGAGCAAGTTTTTAGAATATAAGCGTGCTGGTGTCTCCCCGTCTTCTCCCTCACTTTTTTTTCTCTTCTTTTTTTTGATGGTGTGTCCGCGTGATTCTGCGAATTTTCGCAGGTTGCAGGTATGATGTTGTGAAACTTGTGCTATTTGATATTTGATGTTGTTCTGCGTTACCTTGTAGAAATTTGCGGCAAGTAACTCGAGCCGTACATGATTGACCGTGCTTGAGCTCGTGACCTTCAAAAGCACAAACATCGAAAGCTCGCTTAACAAAACTGATCACTGCAGTGTGGCATACGTTTTTTTTTTCTTAACCTGTAGGGGTGAATGAAAGGAAACTGTATAGCGGGCTATTTACCACCCATAAATGTCTTCATAACTACAATGAAAGAATCGCCCATTAACGGGGGTCATTTCTTTACGTCAACATTTATTGCTTTGACATAATATAAGCAGGAGTTGTGCGCGGGAATATTGCTCAGGTGCACAGTTTCGATACCTTCCCACCTTCCTGTCATCCAAGCGGTACCAATCAGACATTAGGTCACATGCAGTGTGCTTATGGCTATATAAATAAATAAATAAATAAATAAATAAATAAATAAATAAATAAATAAATGAAGGAAAATTTGGGAGCCCGCTTAAATCCGTGTAGTGAATGGCGAGCCTATTTCGAGACATCGACTTTTTCGACCCGATACCCGGTGCTGTCGCGAGGTGACCCAATTTCCTTGTGGCTTCCGGCCTATAGCTCCGTGCTGTTTCTGCCAGCCTGGCCATCGCGTTTCGGCGCGCGCCTCCTGCAGGGCGAATAATAATTAGATATAATTAGAGAGCTTCGGCAGCGCTCCGTATGCGGGTCCGCCGCCTTCCCTGTGCATTGCCGCCCCGTCCGCACAGATGCCGTATAGCCCCGAACGCCAGAGTATGGCCGAAATACTTAGAAGTCGCGTCAGTCCAAAATATCATAGCAGATGTGTCTGACACTTGTGACCGTTTCTTCGTTATACCATTTCCCCGGCCTATTCACGTGGTGTGTACTTTCGCATCCAATCAATATGGCCCGCGTGTCGGTGCCGTTTTCTTGTGCCTGGGTAATATCTCGCTCTTTTATTTGAACTCGGCAGAGCTGGTGATCGTAGGCATTGGAGACTCTCGTGTGTTCACATATGTACGCACCTGCAGCTTCCTCGTGTGCGCGCATATAGTGATCTGACTACTCTGTTGCTTTCGCCACACAAAAGCGGACGACGCTCGCCATGACTCGGCCGTTTATTTTTATGCGAAGCATATTACGAGAGCTCAACCCAGCTCCTCAGGCGCGGCGGTGTCGCCTTGAAACCACGTGACACCGTGACGTCACGACAGAGGAGAAGTGGCTTTGGCTCAACTCTTGCAAGACGGGCTGGGTGGGAATCGAACCAGGGTCTCTGGAGTGTGGGACGGAGACGCTACCACTGAGCCACGAGTACGATGCTTCAAAGCGGTACAAAAGGGCCTCTAGTGAATGCGGTGTTGCCTTAGAAACGAGCTGTTTCTAAGGCGTGCGTCTCTTGCTCAGGCGCACATTTCGTTGCCGCGCCGAACGCTGCTTTGCTCGACGCTCACCGCGCCCAATGCGGGGCGCGTAGTCGCTGCCCTGTAGCCCATTGTCTTACACCCCTTGGCGGGTCGACGGGAACGCTGTCGCGTTCCACTCTTGAAGGCGAAGCAGTAATGCATGAGTTGTTTCTTCGTCTAGCCGAACCAAATATAGCCAAGAAACAGCAGTTCACCAGGCTAAACAGTGGTTCAACAACTAAAATAAAGGCTAGTATGCTTCGCATCCTGGGCTTAACCTTACCTAAGCCACAGCCATTTTTTTTTCTGCAGTGCAGGAAATTGGGAAGGAAGGAAAGAAAGAAAGAAAGGAAGAAAGGAAGAGAAAGAGGCACAGTGCTTTGACAGAAACGGTCGAAGTCGAGACGCGCCGCGCGCTCCAGGGGAAGGCGACGTCGTCGATCATATGCACGCAACCCCTCCCCTTTTCCATCCACCCTCCCTTCGCCGGATCGAGGGAAATTGATTTCTCCTCTTTTTTTTCCCCCGCCGCGAACTTTCGCTTCGGAACGAGATCCAGTGAAGCGCTTCTCTTTGCTTACCTTTCCGTGAGGCATGCGCGAACTTTTTTCCCCCGCAGAAAAACCGTTCCTGTAGCTGCGCCAGCCAAACACCAATTTTCCGATCCGGGTGAGCGGCGAGACGGCAGTGCTCGAATCTCTCGCGAGTATTTGCTTTGTTAGGCAGCTTACCGGTTCGTTTATAAGTTTTTGTTTATTTTAACACTGTAAAGCCGTGCCAGTCAGTCGTTTGATTATGCCCGCGAAGTTGTTTTCCCTCGCTGAAGCCGTGTTTTCATTGCATGAAACTATGGCTATGCCTCTACGCGGAACCATGGGAAAGAAAGACTAAAAGCGCCCAGAATTCGCTTAATTATACGTCTGGATTTTCGCCGAACTGTGTACGACCGTCTGCGCCCTGCTCTGCGTAGAAAAAAACATAAGCAGGGGGAGGGAGCGAAGCGATATAGTGATGGAACGGGCCATGCGGGTGTGTGCCCGAGAATTAAAAAAAAACAAAAAAAACAAGAAGGAATTGCGGAAAGCGAAGTTGATGATCGTAACGTTATTTTTACTGTTGTAAGTGCGAGTCGAAAGAACCGACGAGAAAAAATAAATAAATGAATGAAAGGCTTACTCCAGCCGCGCTGCATTGCAGTCTGCGTCCTCGCATTTAGATTTTCTGTCCGCATTACCGCCCCTGTCGCCGGTCACGTCGCCAGTATAGACCGTTTTATTGAAATCGCCGCCATTTTGCGATCGCAGCGCCGTCTGTCCTGCGGCGCCATGCTGGTATGTGGGATCACGCTGGAGGATGCATGGCGAACGTGCTGTTGACGACGAGTGGCAAGTTTTCGCGCTTTCGCGAGAGGTGTCAACAAGTTGTTTGGAATGGGAAACTTTTTGGCGTGTCCTTACTAAGCTTTTAGCTTCGATATAGCCGCAATATGGAACGGCAACGGACCTAGAGGCGCACCTGCAGCTGCTCTGCGCACGATAGGAATAGGAGGCGAGTGAAGTTTGAACATTGTGGATACGTAACCTATACATGTCACATATTATTATTGAATGTCTAGCCTTGAACTATGTTAAGGTATCATTCAGGCGACAACAATCAGAGGTGTCTCCATGTGTCATGCGGTGGGCCGTACCAGCGTACATCCCAATTCAGGTATAACTGCGAAGCTCCGAGAAAACACGCTTTGCTAGTTTTCGCGCTCCTAAAATTTACGTGGTACGAGTTTCGTCTAAATATTGTTTATTGGCACTCGGGCATCAACTTTTACAAAAATAAAGAACTGTGAAATAATTCGATCGATAGGGCTGTTAACACGGATAAAATGAGCTTATGATAGTGGCTGCGAATATGCCGCGATCAACCAGACCCACGCGACGCGTTGAAAGGTGATGGGCACTCTTAGGTCTCGAATGGTACCTGTGCGTGCAAAGGCAACTCGCCTACTCGAGATAACTGAAAAAAACTACTCTTTCAACAGCAACTTTATTTTCTGCAGCAATACAGCGCGCGATGAGCGGCGTCGACAACTTGCCGGCAAGATACGGAAGCACGGGTGAAACCCATGCGAATTATGGCCAGCCTGCATATACGGTAGGCGTGGCTTTGGTTACAGAATGGAAAAGAACACATCTTCATTTCTTACTCGGCACTTTATTACTTTCGCAATAGTTGACCGACTCGACCTTTCTCTCATACCCCAGTTTGATCATGGATGCCCAGTTCCGAGTTCGTCGCCGAGCGCCCACTGGGACCAAAACTTTCCGAACATACACGCGATGGCATCAAGTCCTTTCTGCTTATGCTGGCAATACAAAGCGGACGATACTCTGCTATCACAGCGGCACTGTCCACGAAGTCGCCGCGGCTCGATGGAGAGAGAAAGCAAGGACAGGAAAGGCAGGGAGGTCAACCAGAAGAGCACCCGGTTTGCTACCCTACACTGGGGGTGGGGGAAAGGGGAATAGAAAGAAGAAAAAGGGAGAGAGTAAGCACTGAATGCATGTGGGAAGGACACTACACACAGGGGCACTAAAGCGGTCTCTTAAGCAAGTACACTTCAAGTATTGCACTAGTGCACATCGATGGAAATAGACACTATGATTACGCCCTCGTATCCCGTCCGGATAACCGAGTACGACACACCTGCCGCGGCGCGAGGTTCACGCGCATAGCTTTCGCCATCGCTGTCACAGCGCAAGCGCAGCACCTACACTGTGAACATGCATTAGCCCAGGAACCTTTTTTCAAGCCTCCTTACCTTTCTCCCCTTGAATGTCTCGTTCCGCTCTGTGTCGAAGATAAAAGCGGCACACCGGCTTCGTCTCAAACATTCTAAAGCTAGTCCAATGTTTGGTAAGCGTCGTAGCTATAGGACGTTTTTCGGGGCTCCCGTTTAGCTCGTACCTGATGTTCCGGAGCTCAGGATACTGAGATGTTCGGAGCAACGAACTTTAGTACAGCCCGGCCTGATAGGGGCCCCGATGCATGGTCCGGCGACGGGTCCGGCTGTTACCGCCATCGGTTTTGAAACGGCGCGGAAGCACGGAGCGACGCGGGCAAGCGCTGTTGCGATGTGCACCTGGCCACGAAATATTATGGACCATAAAATCTGATAAAAAGCTAAATATCTCCGCGTCCTCGCAACGCAGCCTGGTATTTGCATTTCAGACCTTGACTAGAATATGCTAATGACATTGTCGTATGCAGTTTTACTGGCTACTGCTACAGACTTCTCGGGAATTGTGCGCGTTTCCTGAGGTCCCGTGGTCCGTAAACTTTAGTGGCCGGGTGTACGTACCTCGACGCGTGAATCGCCACCTTGTTGAACTACGATTTACAACCGGCGAATTTTTGTGGGGAGAATAAAAAGGGAGAAAAAACGAGAATTAGGAGGACAGCGATCCCGTCACGCGCTGGTGGCTTTGAGTCATTTCACGCGGTAAATACACAAGCACGGGTTTTCACCGCTGGACCGTGCGGTCGAGTGACGAAGCGTAGCGTTTCAGTGCGTTAATTTAATTTATTTCGTCGACGTGTTGACTGTATGTTTCGCACCTGATCGAACCACGGGCTTCCAGACGCGGATCACGACAGTGGTAACAGCGTACGGTTTACGCATGCGTCAGCGCATTTTGTTGCTACAGCAGCTCGGAAGTGAAAACAGCACGGCTCTGATTATATTCAGACCTTTTTTAGCGCGCCGTGGAGCACTTCCGCGAGATGTTTACCAGGCTGTATTGGTCTGGCAATTTATGCTTTCCGGGAACGATGGCGCTGTTCTCTTGTTTTCGTCGGTCGCCTCGCTTCGTGTCGAGGAGTCGTGCGGGGCCGCTCGAATGAAGAAATCCCGGACAGGAGCTGAAAGCGTGGCTTGTAATTCCTGTTAAGTTAGTAAGGGACGTGTGCCGATTATGGGCGTGCGTTCATCCTGCACATGAGACTGCTCGTAGCGTACATAAAAACTTGACTTTGTGACATTGTACCATTATATTGGAAATGGAAAAGCGCGTAAAATATATTTGTTGGAGGCGACTCCAATGGGGAAGCTGGGTAGATATTTTCGGTGCTCGATTCGCGCATCGCAAATGACATGGTCCGCCATGTGACAGTATGCGCCCGACTGTAAAAGGTGCGATCGAATGCGTCGGGCTGCGACAGCGCGCAGGAGGGGGAGGGAGCGGGGAGAGAAGGCGCCTTGTCGTCGTGAAGAGCGCGGTGACACTTATTAAGGACCGCAGACGCGAAAACGTCAGGAACGGCAACGATTGCGGCGAGCCCTGTTGTTGCGGATGCCTTGTTGACTGACGTTGAGAGAGGATGGTTTATTATAGGAAAGGCAGACAAATCGACCTGACCTACGATCCTCCGGCCTGC
The DNA here is from genome assembly GCF_038994185.2 of Dermacentor albipictus. Lineage (NCBI taxonomy): Eukaryota > Metazoa > Arthropoda > Arachnida > Ixodida > Ixodidae > Dermacentor > Dermacentor albipictus. Next base: position 463,703,881 of record NC_091821.1, on the reverse strand, counting down.
ACAGTGGAAGGAGGTAGGAGCTGGTCAAAAGACAATTTCGATGAGGACGCGATGTTCACTTCTTGAAACAGCCGTGGCCAGTTGCCAGAACAGGCGTCCTTGATGCTGCTACTGTTGCTACCCTACACTGGGGGTGGGGAAAGGGTAATAGAAAGAAGAAAAAGGGAGAGAGTAAGCACTGTATGCGTGTGGGAAGGACACTACACACAGGGACACTATAAACTGTCTCTTAAGCAGGTGCACTTAAAGTATTGCACTAGTGCACATCGATGGAAATAGACACTATGAGTACGCCCTCGTATCCGCCCTCGCATATATATATATATATATATGCTGTTAAGTAGAAGCGATGACTGAACGTCGTGAAATAATGGACTCACAAAGTGTGGCTTCACGATTGGGACATTTTTGTGTCCTCTGTGTTTCCCTGAGCACAACTCTTATTTCGAGCTGTCTTGTAATAGCTGGTGGAGCGAGAATCGTGTGTCGTGCGGGCTCGTTGAAGAAGGAAGGAGATTGCAGACGGTGCCGGCGGTTTATGAGCCGCTTCCTCTGCTACCCTTTGGCTTTGTTACTTCTCTTTTTTGTTCCCTGCTATACGCCAACTGCAGCCACGAGGCAATAGGTATATATATATATATATATATATATATATATATATATATATATATATATATATATATATATATATATATATATATATATATACAGCCGGCACGGCAGTGTGTTTTGACGGTAGTTTCCGCCGCTTCCAGGAAAGCGAGGCGCGCATACACGTTGTCTGACCGTGGAGGTTCTTGTCTAGGTGCTTTTAGGAGGCTTGCGTTCGCGAGATTAGCATGTGCGAGCTCGTGAAAAATGGAAAGTGTTTTGTTGCGGCGGGGATGTGAAATGGAAAGGCCGCACGGTAATCCAGGCATTCGAAAAGAAGAGGGAAGGAAGGAAAGACGTCCCCCATGCTTTCTAATGCGAAGCCTTCTCTGCGTGCGGGTACCAGAGAACACGCACTGTATTATAGACACCTTTTTATAAAGAGACCACAGTTTACCAGAGGCGCCCTCGCGGTGCGTTTCGGCGTTTTCTGACCCATCGTGTTACGCTAAACTCAGACGGGCATTGCGCTGTTACAACTGAGAGTTCGGAACGTCGTGCGCAGGGCGTAGATAATTTCTTTTGCGTGTGTTCAGCTATAAAGATCACGACATCCCGTGATAGAGAAAGAGAGAGAATATATTTACTCCGAAAAAAAAAAAGGCGGAGAGTCGGCCGGTGGAGCTTTGTCTATGACCTATGAAGGGGAAGGGAAAAGCAGGCGTTAAACGGGCCATACGCCTATAGGCATTGCTTCAGCATATTCGCTTTCTTCTCGACTCATATATGCTCTCACCGTGACTCTGCGTATGGTTTATGTTGTCGCGGCGTAAATTACGGAGCGTTCATTTCGCTTTCAAGACCGAGCTACTTGCTGCATATGTGTGCGACGACTCGACGGCAACCCTGCATGAGCCCTGTGACTCCGTGCCCGGTACTAGGAGCACTTGAGGTGACATGGTTCTCTGTCATTAAATGGTGGCTACCCGCCGTGGTTGCTTAGTGGCGATGGGGTTGGACTGCTAAGCACGAGGTAGCGGGATCGAATCCCAGCCACACCGGCCGCATTTTGATGAGGGCGAAATTCGAAAACACTCGTGAACTTAGACATAGGTCCACGTCAAAGAACTGCAGGTGGTCCGAATTTCCGGAGTCCCCCCGACTACGGCGTGCCTCATAATCAGAGCGAGGTTTTGGTACGTAAAACTTTATAATCAGTTTTTTTATTATTGATATTAAACGGGGATGCAAATGTGCTACGCACTTTAAAGGCTCCCTGGAACGGGTTGGACAAATTTTGTACACGTGTAGGGTGCAGCTACAGTAAAACGTTCGCGCCACAATTTAAGCGAAGCGTCTCATATTAAGAGAGCTGCAAACGATTACAAGTTACCCTCCTTCATAGTCGTCCACTTTCTCCTCAACTCGTTCGCCGAGTGATCGGGGTTAAGCTCCGCCTTCTCTGGCTCTGCGTCATGACGTGAAGTCGCGTGGTGTATTTCCGGTTGTCTTGGAGCCAGTATGCCATGCAGTATGCGAAACCTCTCCAACCTCTCCGCGCCGAGTCGTCGGGCGCATCTGACGACTCGGCGTGGCCTCGGCTAATCGTGTGACGAGAAACAGCGGCAACTGAACGCGCGTATCGAACAACGATCTCCGATCGCTCCCGGTGCGCTTATTCCTATTGTTACTGTGCATATTTATTGACGAAGTTTAATAAACAGGCTGAAGTAAGCGAAAGTCTGCTTTCGAATTTCGATAATTATTACGTACTTCCCGAAGAAGCCGACTATCGTCTTGCTTATGCTCGGCCGCGGTCGCCCGCGTAGCAATCGAACTTTGGCCACTCTGCTTATCGGTGTCGTAGCCGGCGGGTCTCGCTGATTTCGGCTAGTTTTGAATGCTTAACTAGCGCCAAACCGCGCGAAATTTAAGGCCAGACCACACGTATACGCTTGCCAGCGCTCGCTCACTAAAGGCCTCTCCCGGTTAGACGCATTGGCAGACTTATCGATAGCGATTTAAAATGCGCAAGTTGGATGTGGCTACTATCCGACGGTCAAGCTGGTGAAGGACAAAGCCTGTCCGCGCCACTACGTATAGCACGGTCAGACTGGAGCACGTGAACGCGAGCACGTGCTCGTGCACAAAGCAAACGCTGCGCATATGCACTACAGTAGCTGCGGTCTGCTACGTAGCGCAGATACCGCGGCCCCCGCGGGGTGCCGCGACAAGTCCACTGGCTGAGCGCACTACGGCTCGCTGAGGTCAACCGCGTTTGGCCTGCGTTTGGGGCTGCCGAAATCGGTAGTATATTGGCGTATACGTTAACACCCAAGATCAAATATTAACTGACTGTCACGCTGACTTTGAGTAGTCGGCACGCTTTAGGCACGCCCCAGTGCGCCGTAGCCTTCGCAGGGCAGGGCATCGAAGAAGGAGCGGCAGCGCCGCGAAGGGTGTGTTTGATTGCCAAATAACTCTGCTTCGGCTGAACGTGTTGAAGTCCTTTTTTGGAAGCGCATTGCTGAAATAGCCTATTTTACCTTCAAATGCATTTCTCCACTTCGATAAAGAGTGGTTCAGGGTCCCCTTCATGATCAGAAGGACATATATCCTAACGACTCAGTATGTTTTACCTCGGCCGCAGGATAAAAAAAAAAAAGAGGTACCTTTTCTTTTTTTTATCCAGCGGCCGTGGTTTTACATAGCAGCGGTAGAACAGCTGTGCCAATTGCGCCAAACTTCGCCGGGATCGAGCGATACTTTGCGCCATCCTGCGCCAAAACGGCAATTTAGCGGAAAATCGTGCTGAGCCTGCGCCAAAGCATGCATAAACGCGCAACCCTCCTTACGTGGATCCTTCGCAGCAAGCAAAACTGTCATCAAAAGGAGCAGCACGCTATCATCATCATCACAAGAAAAAGCAGGGGCCTGTTCATGGTTTTTCACTCATCAGTGATAAACCCTATGGACCGGTTCATCATTCGCGCATTTTTCTCTGACGGACGTACAACGTAGTGCCGCTTTGCCGGCTTGCAGGCGCTTTATTTCGGTGTTCATCGAACCTACGTGGTACCGCGGAGTTTGACGAAGGAGGATGTCACATTCTAGGATTAAAGATAAACTTTTGCGATGTGTATGGGTGATAGCGAGGCTTTATAAAAGAGCCGCTGCGATCAGAATCGCACGTGGTGCATAGTTAAAGGGAAGCTGAAGAGTCTGTCGAATTCAATAAGACGCTCATATACGGATGCGGGAACCTTATAAACCATATAGGTAAAATTGGGTTTTTCTTTCAATTAGGAACGACGTAATCGTCGGTTGAAATTGCGCTGTAGCTCCGACCCCGTTGAGTGAGCGAGCGGAGCGGAGACCGGAAACCGCGGTGTTGTGACGTAAACTCTACTGTTTCGTTCGTTCGCAGCGTCCGCAGCGTCCGCGACCGTGCCTGACCGCGCTTGTTTCTGCGTGCGTGCCATCGTAATCTGCTTCGATCGACCCTGCATTCCTTTGTTGGTGTGTCTGCGTGTATGTAGAGTGGTAGTCAACGTGCGTGGTAGTCAACGTGAGTGGTAGTCAACGTGAGTGGTAGTCAACAGATGAAGGTCACTGCACGTACTACATGAACCGGGAAGCTTTTCACGCGTTTAAACCGTCTTTGTAGATTGCCGACAGCTTTGGACAGCGCACAAATGCCGACGATCGCATCCCCGCTCACGTTCCACGAGGAGGCATGCAGGAACACAACACTACAGTTGTTTGACCGGAAACGAGCTCACTAGATCGGCGAAAGATAGGCGAGATCACTAGATCGCTTTGCAAAAAAACATACTCACCAAAGAGCATTTCCAACGCGAGGAGATCCCAAGACTTTGCTTTCGTTCGCGTCGAAAGCACTGCTCGCACCAGCATCGTTTGCTTCTTCGAGAGGCCGGCTCTTCGCAATCGGCTCGTACATGTAGGGAGTAACGCCGAACTCCTCAGAAAAACGCGGTCTCTCTAAATTTTCCATTACCGTCTCAGAAAAACAGCACAAAACTACCTGGCACCGCGCTTCGTGTGTAGCGGCAGCTGTCGGTTACTAGAGTTGACGTCACGAGGCGCACCGGCCAATCACAGGCGGAAACGAGACGCTCGAGCTGGGCGTGTCCGCTGCTGCGCTTTTCGTCGAAATAAAATATATTTGCGCTTTCTTTCGCTCAATTTCAATACGATATTCGAATTCGGAGGGTTGAAAACCATTATGTACAGATGTTCACTCATTTTTTCTGGAAAACCTTTCAGCTTCCCTTTAAGGACGGTATTAGCTGGCGCAACACGGCGAGAGCCGCCACTTCGATGGATGCCGCCATGTTCGTTGACGCAATACTTTAGCGCCGAATTTGTGTCGCTGCGCTACTTCGGTGAAAAAGCGTCGCCGACGCAAACACAGTACCGTATTTTCGCGTCCCGCATGCGCAGTGGTGCTGACGCTACCTTTCTTTTTCTTTTTTTGCGGCCGCATGATATCGTATTCAGTGCAGGCGCGGGTACACATTCAATCGGTCTTGCACTGAGCTTTCACCCACAAGCCGTGACTGTCGCACCGTGTTGCATTTTGGGTTAACACACACGCGTTTGTCGACGATTTGTCTGTGGTGCCTTCTCTGCGCCGTATCGACGAACCCGTGCGTCGCGTCCTTTTTTGACCGCGCTTACAGCGTAAGCCTTGCACAAACCCATCTCCACAACGTAAAAACTATATCAGTTAATATTTGCGTGGTACATGGTGAACACGTGCTTTGGATCCTGCGCCAGAAGTGCTTGCTGCTGCGCCAAATCGGCCCTTTGCCTGCGCCAGGCCCTGCGCCGAAAGTTGAAATGGCTGTTTCATTACTGACAAAATCGTAAATATCGTTCCAGGATTCGGCTAATAAGAAGTGCGCGAGGAAGGCGCTTAAAGTTAAGCTAAGTCGTTTGGCTTGACTTCTCGAAGCTGCATATGCAGCGGGCTATGTGGGGCGCAATGGCGGAGGGCTCTTCGTTGATAGACTGGATGACAGGCCATTTACGGAAGCGAAGATTTTGGGAGCCTGGCCTCACAGTTCAAAAGCCCAGAAAGCACTTCGAGCGAATTTTTCGCTACCTGAGGGCAACAGACTTGAGTGCCCGACTATAGACATCCTACACCCGAGTTCTCTCTCTCTCTCTCTCTCTTTCACTCCCCATTCCCCTCCCCACGTGTAGGGTAGCAAACTGGACTGTCTGGTTAACCTCCCTGCCTTTCCGTCTTCCCTTCTCTCTCTCTCTCTCTCTCTCTCTATCTCTCTCCGTTGATTTCGATTTGGTCGGGTTCATCAGCGTGCACCCACGCAAAGCATAGCGTATGAGTGTTTCCTAACTCCGCCTCCATCCATCGAAATGCGGCCGTCGCGGTCGAGAATCGAACCCACGACCTCCCGTTTAGCATCAGAACACTAGAACCACATGGCGGGTCAGAAGGTTTTGTGGCCATGTGCCGCACAATGTACTCCAGATGAAACAATAGGAAATAGCGACCGCGCGCCCGTACGCGCGCACTTAACCCCCCCCCCCCCCGCCCACTTGTTACCTACCTACCACACACACACGCACGCACGCACGACCCGTTACATTATCGGATAGCGTATGGGAACGAGTGCAAGATACCGTCGTCCCTGTGCAGTGCGTCTCGACGCCGAAATAGAGACGTTCGGCGAACTTATTGACTCCTTAAACAAACGACGTGCCTTTCGAAAGCAGATGTCGCAACCACCTCCTCCTCGTCGGAGCCTGCCTGTGATGTCCAGATGTCGGGAAGAAGAGAGAGCCGTGGCGCACAGCACGTGACGGTGTGGATGCGCCCTCTCCGGCGGTTCAAGGGCCCGCCGGGAATGCACTCGCGACCACGGGAGCGGCAACGGCGGTCGCGCGTAGGTGCGCGCACTCGCACCGCGCTGTGCGGTCGTCCTTCGGGGTCCGGTTCCCGCGGCGGCGGCGGCTTCGGCCAACTGGTTCTCCCCCCGGTGCGCGCACCGGCCAGGTTAAAGGGAGGGGGGGGGTGCGCCAAGTGACAGCCATGGCGCCACCGCGCCGCCCGTCTGCGACGCGATAACGCCGTATAGAGATGCTGCTGCGGCTTCCTTTCCCCATACGGCTGCCGCTGCACTGTGACGACGGCGACGCGGCGTGCGTAGTTTATAGTGGGACGTCAGTGGCGGGGGAACAGAGAGAGCTCGGCGAGCGTTCGCTCCGACCCGTGGCCAGTGTCGACGGCCTTCGGCCTCGGGATTTCGTTCCGGATCGCTGCAGGCCCTCGTCGTCCCACTGTGCTTGTTGCGCCCGGTGGTCGCGGATGGGCAGCTGGGTGGCTGGGCAGTGCATCCAAGTACCGGCAAACGGGCCGCTGTCCGCCAGACTAGAACCGCCGTATTTTATCGGTTCTTTCGCTGTGCTCCTGCTGGTCGGAAAAGAGACGCGCTCAGCCGGCGCTGCTATCCGATCTACTGCACGTGGGCGCGTTGCCGTTACGCGGGCGCTTTCCCTTTCCCGTCCGCCAGGCGCTTTCTTTTTCGCACGGAAGCGTTTTCCTCAACGCACCCAAGAGAGTTAATTGTCCCTCAGTCATTATTCGGGTGCTTAAGCGTAGCGCCGTCTGCGCGATCCGCTCCTCCCTTCCCCCCCCAGGCACTCACGTATGCGTATACGCGCGGCTGACGTGTGGCGCGTTTTTTAAGCCCGAGGCTGTAGCTTAGTGAGCGGAGGATAGTTGACGCTATGGCAATCTGCGTTTCGTATTTCTATGCTTCGGGGCGGTTTAGTGAGCCAAGGCAGGTAATGCTGGCGGCATTCCTTATCCTCGAAGGCGGCCACGTTGTGGCAGCATATCGCAGCAGGGGCTGCTGAAGCACCGCGATAAAGCACTGCGATAAAGCATTGCGCTACCGTCCGTGTCCGCGTACCCATGTTTTTTTTTTTCTCGTTCTTCGCTGTGCTTTGATAGCTTAGAATTTCATTTGTACGCTAAATGGCTTCGTGTGTCGCCTTTCTCGACACTTTCTCGACAGTGTGCAAGTGCGTCGTGTTACAAAAAGTCAGACAGGCGCGTACCCCCTTTTAGGTAGCCACGTGCACTTGTAATGCAGTGATGCCGCACCTAGGCATCCCATTTCGATCGGGGAGCGAGAACGTGGGTATAACTCACTTTGGCTATCTGTGTGGCTAGTTCTTCTGAGCAGCTGCTCAGGTCGAGTCAGAACAGTTCAGACAGCATTATGACCGCGCCTATGTAGCTCTTGTTGGAAATGTCTGTAGATTTGAACAGTTGCTTCACGTGGCTTTGCCAGAGGCCAGTCGAGCAACTGTTGACCGATACGTAATAATTATGCTGTTTTGTAGGTTTGTCCGAGATACGCCGGCTTCGCACTGTTATGATGCAACGTTTGATTATGTGGATATGTTATTTTAGTAACAGAGTTTGAAATGCAGAAACTTTGGAGAGCATGAATCTTCTTTTGCGTCTCGCGTAAAGTTAATGGCGATATAGAAAGCCGAACTAAAAACGGGGTTAGTTGGTAATTGATCATCGTAAAACAGTAGCACGCACAAGGAACGAAGGACACAGGTCAGCGCTTGTTTGTGTCTTTCATACATGTGTCCTTTCTCCTTTCTGTATGTGCCCTTCGCTACAGTTTTTCTTCTCTTTCCTACCTGTCTATTCTTCTCCTTTCCCCTCTCCCCAAGTGTAGGGTAGCCATCTGGGCACGCCCTTGGGTTAACATCACTACCTTTCCCTCTTCGTTTCTCTCTCTCTCTCTTTACAGTTTTATCCTGCATAAAAAAAAATTAAGAAGGTATTTGAAGCGGACACACCATAGCACCAGGTTATTTCTAAGCTTCTTATTCGGAAACTCGGTGACGGCAACCAAAATAAGCGCGAACTCAACAGCTTGCGTCGCGCTTGTGAGCTTTAGCGAATAAACGATTCCCGAGAGGAGTACGAAGTCGGGCGTGCTGGATGCGTGAACAGTTCATACACACTTCGGTCAGTTATGTTTCGTAGGGAGCGAGATCGCTGTGTAACGTTAGATATTATTTCGAAGTCCATCCGACATACAAGCAAATCTTAATGCTGTTTCACTTACAAACTATACCACGTTACAAGCTATCGCAGCTGACAAGTAGTAATGGTATTCTCTCGAGGGATTTATAGTAAAGAATCACGCTAGTGTTCTGGCTGCATGTCGTGAACGCCTAACAAATGGGAAGAGATTTGTGCCCCCACCCCACCCCACCCCACCCCACCCCAAACAGCTTTCTTTTTCTCATGCCCTCATACGAAAGCCAGGAAAAGAAAAAAAAAAGCTTGTCTATTTTTGCGCCATGTATATTTACGGTTTTGACGAATAATTATCTTAGGAAGAGACAGACCGCGTGGTCGTTAATTAGTTTACTTGGTTAAGGTACACAAGCTCATTAATAACAATTTCGGCTACACTACGAGAAGGCAAACCTGCCACTATATAAAAGTCGAAGTTGGTGCAGTCCAATTTCACGCGGACGCCACTACGCGCCGCCGCCGCCAGGTTCGAATTTACAGGCTATATAGGTTTGTTGCTCACGCTCCGGTGCCCCTTCCACGAAAAAAAAAAAACAAAAAAACAGACCACTCACGCCCACAAAGTGAGTGTGCTAATCCACAAAGAACCGCGCTATACGCTCTTGTGTTCAGCTTGAACTAGTCGAGCATGGAGACCTAGACTACGGACCAATCTGTATAGTTATCAGGGGTAGGCACATCGGCTCGGTTGCAAATTAAAATGTTCGTGACCCGAAACTCGCATCTGTTGATCTTGCTTCCGTAAAACGTTCACGATCGACGTCCTCCTACGACCTCACCCCCTCCCCCCCCACCTCTCCCTCCTCAAACCCTCCCACTTTCTCCGTGGTTGCAGTTGTGAAAGCAATTAAACTAACCGACAGACGCGTCACGCATTCGCCACGCAAGAAAACGCCGCCTAATCTGTGCACCTAGAAAAATAAAGGGGACGTCAAGGAGAGAGAGAGAAACGTGGGTAAATAAACGCAGCCGCCGTGTGTAGTGGAGCTCCTGTCGATAGTTACGATCGCACATTCGATCGAGTAAAAAAAAGAAAGTGCCGCAGAATTTCGCCGCGTTCAATGACACCGCGACACGTCCGCCGAGCGTGCCGTCGTCGATGGAGGCACCGCCGTCGCACCCAGCACACACACAAGAGAGGAGGGGCTCCACAAGATGTGGCATGCAGGTCCTTATCTGCTGAGGCCAGCTAGCGGCGATAAGAACCGGCTCGGCTGTAAATTAAAATATTTTGCGGCCATCGATCCGCGCCCTTTGGGGCGCCAAGTATACTGTACAAAATTTGTCGTCCGACTGTCCGTGTACGTGTCTCTCTGATTTTGCGCTTTCGTACTGTGCGACTTTTTTTTTTTTTTTGCTTGCAGCCTAAACGTAGAGTAATGTAGTGAACTGCAATACGGCGAAGCGTGCGATGTTTGCCTGTCGAACTAAGTCTTATCGCTGTACAAATGACCGACAGGTGGCAAGACTTCCCTGGCTTGCTTGCGCTTTATAAGCCGGCGCGATTGTTTCTTCGGGTATATGCGCGCTGCCTGTTATGCACTACTCGGAGTCGTTGCTCTTTATGCGGTTTATTTTTGTGACCTGCAGTGCGTCTTTATAAACACCTATCGGTATTCGCAAACCACGTCGAGCATTTTTCCAGTTTCGTCAGAGTTTTTGGAAGCGTATTCGTTGCGCATAGTCCAGGCGACGGGATGTAAAATAATTGACTCGCTACCGATATCGTGCTCCCATTATACTGCAGCACTTGTTTCGGGAAGTGAGGACTGCAACCCGCCGCGAAATGCATTCCTTTTCCAGTTTGTTCGCACTGTGCACAGCTGCTGCGGGGAAAGACGTTGACTGGAACAGCACACGGCACGTTTCAACTCCGCATTTCTGAAAACTGGTTTCAGGAATAAAGTTTCTGGCACAAGTTTCGGCCTGACTTATAACGTGACTTCCGAAGTCACTCATTAAGAGGTAACTTAGTAATGCATCGAGTGTAAATGACAGGCGATTATCCCGTAAACTCGGGTGTCCGTTTGCTAGCTGGTTCGGCAAACGTTGTCATTTCCTCTCAGACCAGCGCATTTAATTATTCCGAGAGAATAGCCGCCGAAACATGCGACTGGAGCGTACTCTACGGCAACTTTGCTTGCGCACTTCTGTGTGCATCCTTTCTAGCGGGAAATCAGGCTTGAGTCACGGTGATATCCCGATGGCCGCGCTTTTCCGGGGATTTTCTTCGGCATTCAATGAATTATCCGCGCAACAACCTAGTCACTGTTGAATGCCCACGCTTTGCGAATCAGTGCTTCATTTGTCGGTAAGCAAAGGGGATGTTAGAGCCGGTTTTCCCTGTTTAAATGGGAATCCATTCGCGCTCGAGTAGTCGCCGATTTCTGCCTGGAGAAGGCAGTAGCCTGCAGAGAACGTTTCTGTTTTCACTGTGACGTGTGCGCTGAAGGCCGCTTTCAAGGAGCGGATAGAACCCTGGCAGTGCTGGACCGCGGAGACAGACGGAAGAATGGCCACATTCCCGGTGGCAGGTACCCATTGGCGGCGTCTATACGGGCATGCATGACCCACTGGCTCAAGTTGGCCCCTCGGCAAGAAAGCAGAAGCCGGCAGCTGCGAACTGGAGGGAAGACACAAAGAAAGAAAAGGCTGCAAAGAAATTACCTGACACACCATCACCAATGAAATACTACTACTACTACTACTACTACTACTACTACTACTACTACTACTACTGTTCCGCCACGTTATTTCGGTTGACGTCGTTGCAGGAGTGCTGCTCCGATGCAGCAGTCGAGGGGGCTGCGTACGCTACGTACCATAGTGGCGCGTACGGTCCTCTTCGTCGCGGTGTGCCCACGCGAACCGCCTCCGCGCGGGGCTGTTCGGAGCCGCTTCCGCCGCCGTCGCCCTTTGCGCGTTGGCGGCGGCCGACCAGCTGGCCGCGGGATCTGCGGCCCGGCGAAGTCCCAGCGGCGCGGTGCCACCTCGCGCTCCTGCGCTACAGCTTCGCTCGCCGGCGCCGTCGTGTGACCCCGTCACGTCGTCCCGCCTTCGCGTGCCATCTGCTGGCTCGATTGTCGATTCTGGAGAGAGTGAAGGAAAGATAAAGGCTTGGATTTTAGCCGGAAAAGCGTCTGGTCGGCTACCCCACTGCGGGTAAAGCGAAAAGCGGAACAAAAAGATGTGAGACGAGGACGCGGCAAGTGCGTGAACGCGCATGCACGGGCAGCACCGTTGACGGTGCTCGCGCAGGCCACTTCTCCAAAGAGCAGCGCAGTGCCTTCACTGCCGCGTGGGCCGGCGAGCGTTGGAGACGGGTGTCCCAGTTACGCCGTCTGCACGGAGACAGGACGTTCGTCCGGTATGCCTAATGCGCTGGAGAGTAATTGCCCTTGCAGGACACATCGAGGACGGTAGCACAATAAGCGCTCTTCGCAGGCGCAGACACCGCGCGTAAGTGGCACTGTCGGTCGGGGAAATTAGTGTTGTGTATGCCTTTGTGAGAGCACTCCATTCTAGATTTCTCTGTAACGTGCCAGAAGACGCTGAACACATCGTTTACTGCGTTCTTTACTGCATGCGTACTGGAAGACAACACAGATTTCTGTGTTGTTCCGTCTTTCTTTTTCTGTGTCGTCTGCATGCAGCTGCTATACCATGGATAAGCGGCTCTGAATTTGCCCAGCGGTTACTTTTTGAACGTCAGCCTGTAAACCGAGACACCAAACTTTATCCCACCCTGTTCAGGGGCTCCGTTGCGTGTTGGCGCTTGGTCATGACATCCTTTATCCTTTTTTCGGCTGTCAAGTTGGAAAGCAGATGATGTAGCCTCCTCGAGCTCGAGAGCTTACGCGCTCTTAGCAAAGCTTGTAGTGCATAGCACATACTTATAGACAGCGATAAATTTAAGGGGGGGACGGGGACGGTTTCGCATGCGGAAAGCGCAACATGGAACCGTGCGCATGCGCTCATTCCACCACTGGACTGCCTGTGTTTGCGTCCGGTATGCCATGCCGTTTGTGCGCGGGCTCTTTACTCAGCCACGAACGGCTATCAATTAAAATTAAATTACGGGGTTTCACGTGCAAAAACTACTATTTGGTTGTGAGGCACGCCGTAGTGGAGGACTCCGGAATAGTTTGGACCACTAGAGGTTCTTTAACGATCTCCTCAATCTATGTACACGGGTGTTTTCGCAATTCGCCTCCATCTAAATGCGGCCGCCATGGCCGGCATTCGATCCCGCGGCCTCGTGCTGTAGCAGCCCAACACCATAGCTACTAAGGAACCACTGCGCGCGGGTAACGGCTATTACAGGTCACTTAATAAGGCCACGGGTCATTCAATGCTCATCAGCAGCAGACAAATAGCTGTCTAACCTCGTTAATACCACGGTACTTCTCAAAGGCCCGTGGAACTTGCCTTGTTTTTGTTACTGATATGTCACCTACGTGTGACGGCCGACGATATTATTCATGAAGATCATGCCGTGTTTGCCGTGCCGCAAAATATGCCGCATCTGTTCTTTTGTGAAGTACAACTCCAAGCGTTAGCGCCAGACGCAGAGTACATCTAGTGCGCCCTTCATTTGTGGGATCAAGGCAAACTATCTGTACGAAGGTATACAATACCCTCGTATTCTCGAACGATCCTCGTCTCAAAGTTCTTCCTCCACTCCGTGGACGGATGGAATACCGAGTTGAACACAGCGCCACCCCTCGATCGAATGATGAATGTACTAGTCTTCTCAAGATTGCGTGGTGTGGGAATGTAGAACACTGAGAACTTCTGTCGAAGGGTGGCGATAGGACTTCTCACTGGTCGGGAAGAGGTTGACAGAGTCATTGCAAATGCAGTGGTACAATGTAGTGATAGATGTATTGAATACGAAAGTTAAGATGGAGATCAGCTAGGCGAATGGCTATATAGTGTTAGCTATAGTGAAGTCTGATTAAAGCAAGCAGGCTAGGTGACCATTTGTCGCCGCCCCGTATCAAAGGGGATGTCAATAAACGATCATCATCATTAAGTCGAGGTGGAGTGAAGCAGCGTTCTATATAGAATGTGGCGCTTGGTTGCATTGCTCAATTTTGAATCAGCGGACAATACGAATACGCGCTTCAGTGAGAATAAGAATGCGCCCAAAACCATCTTGTGTGACCTCGCACTTAGGTTGCCCTGTTAATCTATCCCGTCAATTGTCACTCCGACAATGCGGACGGTTGTGATGGTGTAGAAATCTCATTTGGATGTGTGTCATGGCAGGTTCTCGCGTGTACGTCGTGGTTTCACAGCTTGTGTGGCACAACGCGAGAAATTTAGTAGAAAAAATGCTGAGTTGTTTGCCTCTTTTCTGCGCAAATGGTGGTTTGTGTCGGAGGAGTAGCGCTGGCCCCGTGCCACGTGGCCAACGACGGAAAGGCCTCGAAGTGCGCAGTTCATAAAACAATGTGTCTCGTCCCGAAGGTCTCACACCACACCACCGACACACACACACACACGCACACACGCGCGCGCACGCACACACACGCACGCACACGCACACACCACGGCAATCTTGAGAAGACTAGTAGCTTCTTCATTCGATGGGCGGCGCTGTGTTTAACTCGGTGCTCCATACGCGGTCATGCGGGAAGGGATTTCTTTCGGGCAGAAAACCTGCGACAAAAAGTGGCGTCGGGGTGGAGGCGATCCTTTTCGCCCTCGTTCGTACGTGCGCGAAGGTGCGCGGATTTGATGCTGAAGACGAGACTGTGAAGCCACTCTCGTAGGTTTATTATATTATGATGTTTAACGTATAGAATCATAAAGAGTTTGTCACGAGGGATGCTGCAGCACAGGGGAGTGACTCCGCATTAATTCCTACTCTCGGGGCTTATTCTTTAATGTGTGCACGAATCTATAGCTACACTATGGCGTTGTTTAAAGATTTCGCCATCCATTGAAAGGCGACAGCGACAGCCGGGAGTGGAGCCCGTAGTGTCGTGCTTATAGCTGTGCAACGCCCTAACCACTAAGCTATATAGCTATACACGGCAGGTAGGACACCAATATACACGTTGGCACAATGAAAGGCGTGAAAGCGACCTGAATGCGTCTGGGAAATTGAAGCACGCGCCGCTGTGTATGGACGGTGTGTAGAGAACGGTGTGGAGAGCCGCATTGTCATTTAATGAACTCGCAACTTCGACACGCTGATAATTAGCCCTATAAAAAGGTGGCCACGTCATCCCACTACGGCGGCACGCGCTCCGCAGATGGCGTTGCCATGCCTTTCCGTGAGAAGCGTCCCCCCCCCCTCCCCCAAATTTGGTTGAGTTTCAGGTCCCGCTGACGCTCCACGGTGATTGAATCGGCGAAATACGGTATCAGAAACACGTTGCGCGTACATGTGATCGATGCGGCTCCGTGCTGAGACTTCAGCGGGGCCTAGAGCATTTAATTTAATGCAGGCCTAGATTCGAGACACTGAAAGGATGCTTTGGACACGAGCATATGAGCTCCTATAATCGCACCTTTACTGTACCTACATCCTCATCACCCCCCTTTTTTCTCTCTCCTCTTGCCATTCCCTTCCCCTCCCTCAGGCTAACCTCTCCGCCGTTTCCCCAATAAATTCTCCTCGCTCTCGCTCTATCTCGAGCGGAGAAGAGCTGTGTCGCTGACATTATTGCATCAAAAATTTTCATTAATGCGCAACAACTCGCCGCATCGTACTCAGCTCATTCGCAGAGATTCGTTTTGTGCTTCAAACATTTGCATTAAGAGAACACTCGAAAAATGCCTTCGCGAGCGCCTGCTACGGAGGATGTGCTTTAATTGCAGCTGTGCCGGCCGCCGTCTTCTCCGCTGTGCCGCTATTCACCGTCCACGTGCAGATATGTGTGCTGTCGAAGTTCCAGAGCTTCGAAGAGCGAGTCTGGAGGGTCTCCTTGGCCGAGAAGTCTGGCACAGCCTTCGCTGTCCGTGGGCACAAGGGAGTCGATGTCTTTTCAAGCCGAGATTTTACGACCCGCAAAATGCCGCACCGGTTCTTGCCCCGTACTTCCCGAACGCCCTCTGTAGTGTTTTCGCATCGCACGACGTCTCTCCGCGGTCTCGACAGCAGCGTGCCTTCGAAAGCCTTGGGAAGGCACCCCTGCAGGCACTGCGAGGTGCGGTGTACTAAACGTGGAAATGAAACGACCAGATTTGTACTAGAGGGGCACTAAAGAGCGCTAAACTACGGGAAAGACCGCGGTGATGGGAGCAGAGTACCAAGAATGTGTTCTCGCCTAATTCAAAGGAGCAGAATGCAATAAGGACGGTTAAGCACGTCATACCGGTACTGCAACCCACAATTAAGGATTACGATGTGCATTATCGACGTATACCTTTTCAACACAGTGAAAAAGCACTTTGTCCCCGCGTCAGGACTGCAAGTGTACGCTGATTTAATACGTTCTGTTGCAATCATCTTGTTCTAGGCTCGCAAATAAAGGGGAAAAAATAAAGAGAACTAAAAACAAACAAACGAATAATTACAATGAATGAGCACACCCCAGGGAGTCGGGTTACGACAGCGTGTTTTGCCAAACGACGTTTGCGGCGCCACTGCTGTTTCTTTTTTTTTGTTCTTTTTCCGAGAACAAACAAAGCTCAACTGATTAAGAGAAGAATGAGCTGACGGGGAGGCCATTGTGAACGCGGCGTTCACGCCGTATACACGATCCCGCTAATTGGCTTGTCACTTGTCGAAGTGACTGCGGTTCGTGGGTGTGTGTATGTATGGGGGAATTGTTCACGGATGCGCTGCTGGATCTGTCTTCTTCTTCCATCTTCTTGCTGACTGAGAGCCCCGGAATCGACGTCGTCCTCGCCGCTCGCCAACTGCGCGACGCGTACTGGGGCTCCATATTCTCACGGCGACCCACGTCGCCAAGCCCGTAGCCAAGCCCATAGCCAAGCCCTTGCCGCTCTGCGGCTTCACTGCTGCTCGCACGCACTGTCCTTCTGTACGGACGCTAGATGTGTCGCTTTCCTCGCTATATGCTTTTTTTTTCTCCCGTCGAAATAGCTATAAATGGTAAAGGGGCAGGGCATTTGCCACTCACTTTTTTTTTTCTAAGCTTCAGTCACAAGTCGTTGTGGTAATTATCATATTAGCGGTGGCAATACACCAACAGGCACATGGAAATGGACAATCGCCTGTTTCCGCTTTACGTTGCTTAAACTGTGTTTACTTCTAGCCTCTCAAAGCGAGCCTGTATAAACCTCGACCGGTGGTGAACCGCTGTAAATAACAATAAAAAAAAAAACAGGAAAGAGAGTCCTCGCGTACCCGGAACGCCAAATACTTATAATATGTCTAATACGCGCCTTGGTTTTACCCAGTGTATCCGCTGGCTCTGGTGCTCCCCTGCTTTCCTTTAAGTCTGTAGAGCAGTGTCTGGATGAAGTCACTCGAGACCCTTCGAATTTATTCGTCATCCGCACCGTGTAGTTCGTGGCAGGGTGTTCTAATTGAACAGCTGCCCGAGCATTCCCGTTGCGCATACCAGCTTGTCGTAAGTAAGCAGTGTTCGCTCTGCGCACCACGCAGAAACGGTGTACGTGTTCGAAAATCGGCGACTTGTGGCTGCGCATACGCGTGTTCTACAAGTTTCCGTCGAGTTCGCAGAAGTTTGCAGCTTTATTAGCGACGCGAACTGATCGGCGTACGCTTTGATCGCCTATATAAGTGGCTCAATGCGTCCAACCGTCTCTTTCCGAAACCCAAAAAAAACTCCGTCTTTCTTTTCTTTCCCCCTTCCTTTCTTCGTTTCTAGTGTTACTTGCATCCGCGTGTCGCTCTCGGGTATTCCGAATATCGGACGATGACAACGATGCCAGCTGCGGTAATCCGGACTCGCCGCGGTGGCTGCATGCTCAACAAGATGGACACGATATCGCGCCCTTTCGCTCGCGGGCGCATTCAATTCGGCGCGGGACATGTCGATAAGGAGAGCGAGAGCAAGGCTGTGGGAATGGCAATGAGGCCTTCGGCTGGCAGTGGCAGATAGTGCGGCAGGACTCTGCGGGGGATCGCGAGGAAGGGTGGGGGGGAGGTTATAAGGTAGATCGGTGCTGCCAACGAGAGAGTCCGGCCGCTCTGCGGCAACGCGGGCGCGGCGCGACACACCGTCGGCGGCAACCGGGGCCGACCGATGAAGAAGAGGAGGCGCACCGCGAGGAGGAGGTCAGCAGCGTGAGACGGGAAGGTGCGGCGGGGAATGCGCGGAACGCCGCCGCCGCGTCCGTCGACTCTGACTTGGGACTTTTTTTTATTTTATCCTCACCCCGCCGCCGCGCAACGCAGAGGATGCCTAGGAGCCGGATTAGACACCACCCTCTCTTCCTTACTACGCCCGTCCCCCTCTCTCTGTGTCTACCTAGTTTAGTATTGTTCTAACTTGGCCGCCCCGGACTCGGAGAAAGGGGCTCCGAAGAGGAGGAGAGAGGTTAAGTCCGCCTCGTCATCGCGCCTCAATGTGTTTCTCGCCGCCGCGGCTGGTTATAGCTGTTTGCTGCTGCTGCTGCTGCTTGACTGGTCGCCGCCGCCACCGGGAGAAGTTCCGGCGATATGGGCATCGAACCCTCGCCGGAGAGTGTGAACGGACTGTGGAATGCTGCGGCGACCGACTTGGGACGGACGTCGGGGCGCGCCTTTGCTCTTGCTTTTCTCTCTCTCTCTCTCGCGTGCCATCTCGCTCTCATTTTGCCTGCCAGTTGCGTGAGAGTAATAAAAGGACTGTAGCCATCTCCTTTAGCCAAATAGTAAAGGATGCGAAGGAGGCGGATTTAAGCCGGCGCGGTCACTCGTGCCGGTGTAAATTTACTGCGCGATAAATTCCTGCATTCCTGCACCAGTCTATCGATGTAACGCTGCTGTAACAAAATTAACTTTTTTCTGTTCTAGACAGGTCACTGGAATGGTGTTTATTACTGGTAACATTGTAGCGCTAGAGAAGCGTGTGTCAGAAGTGTTCCTCGCTTTCCGTAGAAGAGTTCTTGCGAATACATGTAGCTCAGTAACGTGAACGTCATTGTATCTTCCTAACGAAAATGTCGGGAAAATTAAGAAAACTCCTTGCCTCCCTTGTTTTCGTATATCGCCCTTTTCTGTGTATGGTCCATGTGCACGCGAAACTTAATTTTAATTTTGAAACTTCTTTGAACACTAAGTGACGACTGCCTACTGTGGCTTGTAGTGTAGCAGTGGCTATTTATTTATTTATTTGCCATGGTTAACCGTCATCGCTATCATTGCACTACATATCATGCTTAAACAGCTGAGACGTTTATGATTGCTTTGTACGGCATGATTAAAGAGTACCTTGGTAATGTCCATGCAGAACTAATGCCAAGCGATTGTGTGTGTGTGTGTGTGTGTGTGTGTGTGTGTGTTTGTGTTTGTGTTTGTGTGTGTGTGTGTGTGTGTGTGTGTGTGTGTGTGTGTGTGTGTGTGTGTGTGTTTCTCTGGATGTGCTGGTGCTACTGATGATGGCAGCGCAGGTCCCAGTTACTGCAGGTCGCCTTCCGAGGTCGAAATTATGTGCAGATATTTGAAACAGTTCTTTGTATTTTGTGTGAGTTCCGTTTCATGTGGGATGTGGGGATTCGCCTTCACTTCGAAATTTCCTGTGCGTTTTGTATCCGTGATCATGTTAGCAGTAACAGTTGCCTTCAGTAACGGTAAATGTGGTGATCATAATCAGAATATAATCGACGACAGCATTGGCTCACTGGAAGGTAAAGACCAGTGTCTATCCAATTACCCCTGTCCTACGTCGCCGGAAACCGATGTGTAGGTTGCAGATGTCTTTATCGTAACTGTACCGAGCTCGGGTCGTCCTTCCATTTGCATTCATTCGTTACTCGGTACAGTGGATGACGGCTTCTGCGCAGTTGGAAGCGCAGCCCCCGTCATCTACAGTAAGTCTTCATTTACCCGCCAAATGAATTAAAGTAGCCTTCTATATTATTATGTACCAATACAAACGGGCCTATATATTTAATTATTGCATACTGCGGTCCCATGACAAAGCGAGGGGAGCATAGCGAAGAACAAATCATAATATAAACCGAAACTATAGCAAAAAAAACTGAAAGTATAGTCAACATATGGTTCAGCAATCATCATAGCGAAGCAGATATATGCTAAATACCATGCAACACACGAAAGCGAAACTAAAGTGCAATTGTGCACAAAAGCTTGCGACATACGAATTCCACGGCAGTGCCATGGCGCTTCTAATTGAATGGATCACTGTTTGCGTCGCAAGAAGCTATAACGGATTAAAACGTGGTCTTAGAATTTAAGGGTACATGTGACTATAGTCGTCGCGGAAATTGAGCTTTTCCGCAAATCCCACGTCCAGCAAACCTTTGTGGCCGGCTGTACAAATGCAACGCGACATTGACAGCCATAGTAGATCGTTTTTTTGTGACCATGCACTGAAAAACACACGTCTTTTCAATGCCGGCCTTGATGTCACTGTTTAGTGTCTATCTAATGTGATGATGACGACGAGTTCATCTTTGTACTCTTTCTGCAGAGCGGCTGTCCAGCCTGGTGTCCGAGGCTGAGCGCAACACGGAGCTCCTCTTCTCGGACGTGTACGCCGAGCGAGTGGCAGTCGAGGCGCGGGCGCCGGTGAGGCGGCTGTTCGGCGCACTGCGCTTCCGGCTGGGCCTGTCGTCGGAGGGCGCCGAGTCGGCCCGGGAGGACGGGGAGGACGACCCCGTGGACGCCTTCTTCGGCGAGCTCTTTCCTCTGGTGTACTTCCACACGGTGAACCCGCGGCTGGCCGACTTCAGCGACGACTACAAGGCCTGCCTCAAGGGGGCGCAGGGAAGGCTCAGGCCCTTCGGTGACGCCCCGCTTAGGCTCAAGGTAGGGCGCGTGCTGAGCACGACGCACATTGTATTAGTGGGGCCAAGTCAGGTGCAGAGAACCACGAGGACCAGAGCTTCAATCTGGTAAAATAGTATCTGCCGAAAGTAGTAACAAATGTCGTCAGTTCTTCCGAACTTTTGCTTAGTCTCACTTGGTAGAAGCCCGAGTTAGCGTCGAGCCCAGAAAAACCACCTTGCTCCCGAGAGAGATCTCAGGTCTTGATGCATCGTAGGCAGAGTAAAAATGATCACCGACAACACATTTTGTTTGGCTTTATTGGGTCTGCACATACCGTCACGTCACCGGATGGTTCCATGACCGTAACTATTCCTTCACGCCATTCCCTGGAGCCATCTTCATTCTTGATGGCACCCATACGCTCCATTTTGAAGCGAAGCTTGTATTGGCTTACGAGTGGCGTGGTGTTCCCAGAGCAGAAGAGCTGCGGGAAAGGGCGGTTTGATAAGTTGAAATCTGCGCCGTCGTCGGAGCGTGAGTCATTAGCAAGGATTCCAGCTGCATAGCCGCGCGCGCATGCCACGCGCGCAACCAATCGGCCGTTTTGCTTCCACCGGGGAGGGAAAGGGCAGTAAACGGTATCGCGCGCGCTGCGCCAGCTTCGTTTCCGTTCAGTTCAATTTCAGAAAACGGATGGGACGGTCACGCGTTGTGCGTTCCCCCGAGGAACAGACAGCGTTCGATGAGCGACGGCGTGAACTCGCCCATGAACGGGTTCGCCGTGAGCGCGCCGATCCAGCCGTTCGAGCCGCCCGAGCCCAGGCAATCCGACAGCAACGAGGAAGATCTTGAGCTGAGGGTGCGGGTGGCCGAAGCGATCGGATACCGTTACCTGTGGGTTACTCACACGGGACGAAGGTCAGGTGCACGCTGGACAAGCTCCGCTTACCCCAATTTTCCGGTAGGGGAAGGGTTGGTCATCTTTTCTTTTAGTTTCCTGCTTCAGTGGTTCTTTGCTTCTTCTCCAATTAACCCAAACGTCGCCAAGACTTCACGAGCTGGTCATCCCATAGTGTAACCATAGGACGAGTTGGGATATGATCGTGTGGTTTCGCGCTTTGAAGTGCATATAAGAGGACGTGAGGATAAAACGGGATTCTTCTGTCAGGCGAGTTCACGGCGTTCGGAATTCATCATATATGAGCACGGCTGGCGTGCGCTACACGGCGGCCCATCGCGACAAGTTCTACTGGATTACGTGCAAATACAGTCGAACGCGTTTATAAGGAAGAGTTTGGGGCCTTCAAAATCATTCGTTATACAGGTAACTTCTTTGCAGAGAAGTTCGTTGTAAAGGCGTTTGAATAAATATAGTAGGTGGCGGCCAGTGTGGTCTCACGGTATGCGCTCGCGGCGCGCACGCTCCGCCAGTCCCAGCTAGGCGAAGGCAAGCCCGCGCGCGCAGCCAGGCAGACCCTAGGCGAAGTTCTCCGGAAAGAAAAAACGTCATTTATTAAGCTGAGACCCGATTCAACACGTTTAAGCAAGACGTTCGAATCTAAACCTAATCACGGCACAACACATGGCCAAATGGTCGCTGGTGACCGCTAACGGCGCACCGCGACAAGGAAAACGAAGAACCCAGCAGAAAGAGGCTGCCTATCGTTCGGCCAGCACCTGCCATCGCGCACCCCACAGCAGAGAGAATGAAAACAGAAAGAAACGGAAGAACAAATGGGGGCCGCGATCGGAAGGCGCTGCCTCGGGACATCGAGGCGACGTAAGAGCTTGCGCACGCTCCGAAGCCGGGACCCCTACGAGCCGAAGAAACCATCGGCCGGCAGAGAGCACGCCAGCTCTGTTATAGGTGTAGACAATATGGGCATTCACAATTTTCGTTCGACTCGCTAGGTGATCGGCTGTTTTTCAGCTGCAAGTTTTGCGTAGTTGGTCCCGTTCGGCTGCGTATCATATTACCGCGTGCTCTACACAAGCGAAGTCGACTCCTTTTCAGTACCCAGGTAGCAAAATTTTTCATTGATTGATTTGACTGTTCTGGGCCTGAGAAATTGCGATTCTGAGCGGTAGCCGCGCTTCCGGTGGAGGAATCGACGTCTGTTGTTCTTGCCTTCCAAACAATGCGACGCCCACTCACTCCGACGCTAGCGGCGTCTCTCGGCTCCTCAATCGCGAAGGAGAGATCGGTGTGGGTGAGTCAGCTTCCGGCAGCGGGAAGCGCGCCTGTGGGTCTTTTGGTTCGCCGTCGACGTATCCGGCCGCGCACCGCCCAACATTCGCTGTCATCTGTACACATTTCCGAAAGGTGCCGTGCAGTCCCGATTCCTTCATAGGCAACACGCGCGAGCTCAAGCGCTGTGCGTACTAGGCGCGCGTATAAAGGCTCCCCAATTGTAAGGACGGACGATCAATCGACCCGCGCTGCTGGCATACAGCTTAAAGCTGTGGACACCTTATACGACACCCGTCTAGTTATGTAGTCGAAAGATGACACTATAGCAAGCATGAAGGTTCGTAAATACTTGTAACGTGGTCTAATTTGACACTAGAGTTGGTCTCCAAACACTAGATGTATTGTCACATTATTGTGACCTCGCGACACATGGAAACTTGCGGGCGTCCTGCTGCAGTGAGGCTAGCTTTGGGTATACGGCTCACGAAAAGTTAAGCAAAAGTACCGAGTGCGTTTTTTCTGGTTGCTCTCGCGTTTCGCAGCCGCAATAGTCGCAGGTACGGAGCGAAAATGATATGCAGCAGGCGCAGATCCACGTTTCTTTTGTTGTCTTTTTTTTCGAGGGGATCGACGTGACTTTGAGGTATTAATTGACGATAACAAGGTTTTTTTTTTGTTTACGTGATGATGGGCTCTCTTAAATAACCATTAAACCTTTCTTGTCTCTCCAGAGCAAAAGAACAGTAACATCTGGGAAGCAGAACTTCATGAGTTTGTGACGTGCCGTACGCCGGCGTTGCGCACACGAATATTAAAGGGCTGGGGAGTGTCATGCAGGATCGGCGCATGATATGCGGTAGGCAGTAGTAATTTCCCAAGGGACTGACACATACCTTCGGTATGTCGCAGCAAAGCAAGACGTTGAACCAGTGGCTGCCTGAAGGCTTGCGCTGTTCCACTTGATACGCTTCTTGAGTATATTCTTGCATCACACCCTCAAACTGGTTTTCAATAACTTTTCCGAAGTTTGCTTAAAAGGACAGCGCTCGGGGAACTTCTTGAAGTGCCTTGTCGCGACTGCTTGCACACGTCTCGTCTTCGGTACCGTGAAATCTATCGGTTTCACACTTCGCGATAGTACCTTTTGAGCACTTCTGCGTGGCCTCTCCTACTCACCCAGGGGCTGAACACGGATGGGGTGTTGCGAAGTCAATGTTAGCGCTTCGCTTCGTCCCTGGTATTTTGTCGCAAGAGGTGCGTGGACGCGTCGAAGTTGCTAGAGAAACGTAGGGGAGATATAGATCAGTTTTCCGATTATTACGGATCCGGGAAAGCAATCTCGGACGCCTTTACACGACGGCTCTTCCCCATTTCCCTTTCGTCCATATGACTTCGTTCAAAGGGCGATCGTAATCTTAAAGGAACCACCGCCGCCATCGGATTATTTCCGTGCTCGACACATGCCCAAAAGGAACAGGTAACGCAGTCGCGTCTAGACTGCTCGCGAACTGCTGGAGTGTGCCGTTACATAGGAGGTGTCCACTGGCACGGGGTTAACTACGGAGTGCTTTAGACTTCGTGCGAAATCGACCTCTCCCACCCATCACCTTCTTCCTCTAAAGAGAGGAAAAAAAAAACAGGCAAGGTGGAGTCGTCGGCCAGAAGAGCAGGCTCATGTTTTTGTACATTGGGGTGAAGAAAAAAAAAATACCGGAAGACGAAAATTTCGGTGACTGGCTCGCACAATGGTAGACACTTCTAATGTACGCAGAATAGAGGATGCGAGGATAAGTAAGTATGATAATATAGTACAGCGAGCTTCAGCACGTGCCCTCCGATGTCGTCGTGTATGTGCGCGTTGTCCTCGAGAAGTATGAAGAACAGAGCATACTTACGCGTGCGCTCACTCAAAGCGCGTGCAAAGTACGCAAACTACCCGCACACGAACTGGGCAAGCTTGTCACCTGTAGAATGCGCCGCGACAGCCTGCATCCCGGCGTGTCTTTATTGATAACGCCCGCTGACGGGCACTTCTCCCGCGGGGATCATTTGCGAAAGCGCGTTCCAGCGTCGCGCGACAGCTTCTGTGCAAATGGCCGCCGCGGATCGGTGCAGCACGGTGTCGGAGGGGCGGGGGGGGGGGGAGGCGAAAACAATGGAAGCGCGCGTATACCACCGAGTGCGGCAAGGATATCGGTTCGCCCGTCGTCGCCCGGTGACGGATATGCGCGACTCTCCCTGCAAGGGGGCCGAGCCCCAGCCGCGGCGGGCAGGCAGGCTGCCAGGATGTTGTCTGGGTCATTACGGCTTTCCTTGGCGGGTATCCTCGGCGTGGTGGCCCCCTTTCTGCGGCTGTCTCTCCTTTTTTTCGCGGAAGGCGAGGCGAGCGCCGTCCCATCGCTCATCGTTTCGGGACGGAACGCGTCACCGGGCAGCGCCCGACACGCTTGCGTCACTGCGTGATGGACGCGCATGTCGCCGTGCATGCGTATCAGCGGACCTATACGGGGCGAGGGCTCGGCGGTCTCGCGTGCCGGTTTGCCAGCGCGTTGTTTTGCCAGCGCTTTAGGAAAAACACCCGAGAGCAGTTCGGGCAGTGTTTTGGCTGTGGTGGGATAACATCACGGTACGGCGCGCAGCACGATGGGCACCAACTGGACATTGGACACAAACTGGAAGTTTGTCGTACTATCAGCGTCAAGCAGTAGTAGTAGTAGTAGTAGTAGTAGTAGTAGTAGTAGTAGTAGTAGTAGTTTGTGTGTTCCTTTAGTAGTAGTAGACGTAGGAAATGCAGCAGCAGCATTCTATTGGGGGCGAGGACTTACGGAGTCGCCATCTGTCGGAAGCGCCTCCCTTGCGTAGTATGAGGGATCACGCGGCGCGCTCCTGATAGGTTTGGCTTACGGCGCTCAGTAAAAACACCACGCGGCAGCCCTCCTGGACATTTCTGCAAGTGCTGTTAAAACGAGGGAAGTTTCTTACTGTCGAAATAATAATCTTGGGCAAACTGAAAGCACAGAATCGTTTACAGACGCTATCTGTTTACCGAATGCGTACAGTGAACGCCACTGCGCGTGGTGGCCGCAATGGAGTCTCCCGAACCGGCTTCTTGCGTGCAAAGTAGGCAACCGCTGAGAGCAAACTATGTGAAATATGTTCTTGTAGTGGGCTGTCTGTATAACCGAATGGATCATAACAGAATGAAGCCTTAATGCAGCGATCGCACGGGTTCGCGGCGACCGACTGCGCGTCTGCATGCATGTCCGCGCGCAATGTTTCGCTTTCGCTTCCGAGCGCGTTGTTGCACCGTGCCTTGAGCTTTAGGCCGCAGAATATGTACATCTGACGGTACACAAGCAAATATTGTTGCTTGGACGCTATCAGAGCTGTTGAAAAATAATTTCGTTATAGAGACTTCGACGCCTACGGCGACTGATATGTGCCGTCGCGACTATTCAATCTTTCTTTTTTCTAAATTATTGGACGTTTCAATATTATTTCTCAAGTTGCGTCGCACTGTATGTTTACCGGTATTCTCAGCGTGTGATTTCTCGCTGCTTCTGTTTCGTAATCCAGTGGGTTAATTCATAACACAAACATGACCATAAGCCATGTTTTCTTTAATGTGCTTCTTACCTCTCCCTATCCATTCCAGCGAACTTGCCAGTCTCTAGCATCGAAAAGTTCGTAGACCAAAGTGTCACGACATTGGCCGGGCAGCGAGCGCGGGTGAGCGTCTCAGTGCGCGTTTTCTGCTACTCACCGAACATAGCAGTCCCAGCGCTGTAGCAGAAATCTTACTCGCGGAAGTGCTTGATGCACACCCGAGTCGTAGCCGATGGCTGCTTGCCGGTTCTAAATTTCGCAATTCAAGCTTCACGCAGCCTCTTGTCCTGCGGCTACGTGTGAATAAAGCCGACACCGGGCTCCGTTGCGTACGTCCGGCACTGCGGCATGGAACTGTAGCCTACCATGCTGCACGCCTCCAAAGGCAGCCACTACCTATTATAGCGCTTTCAAATGTTGTCAAGCAGACACCCAAGGCGGGAAAGCTTCACCACTTAATCAGAGCCGCAGTGCAGGTGGGACTTTAAATTTTCGTTTTCAGCTCGCTTCGACGCTTCCGAAGCAGCTGACGCGGCCGCTGTGTCTACGTGATCCTTCATGCCACGTCACGCCGACGGTGGCGCCAGCTCTTCCAGCGGCGGAGCTCGCCCCCAATAGTAACAGTTGTTGCAGCAGCATCACTAGTAAGCGTTTAACGCGGCAATGGCTAGCCAGAAAGCTGGATTAGCTTATGAATATTTATAGACAATGCTCTGATCTTCTGCCATCTGCTACTAGCTTTTTTGTAAAGTTCCGCCATAAACAGTGAGGCCATCTTGCGCGAAGTCGACTATTGAGTCTAGAACTCAGTGGAAATTCAAGAGTTCGAAGTTCTTTACCCAGCAAGCGAGCTGAAGATATCGGAAATGCTCGGTCACTTGGCCCGCGGTTGCACTGTCCCGCCGAGTGTCTGCAGGCGCAGCCGTCAGGCAAACAAAAGAGGCAGAGAGGTGTAAGGAAAGTGTGCAGTCTCTCATATCACCTCTGCAAAAAAGTTGTTCGTTCATTTTTGAAAATTGAGAACAGCTTTCCTGCGTGCTTTCTCCTGAGATGTACAAGTTTCCTTCTGCATGTAACAAATGAGTTTATAGCACTTGTCCGGTCAATTTCTTCCTTAGTTAATCTGAAGTTCCAGTGTGTGTTGATCAGCATGAATCTGTTCTCACGATCCAATCTCGCTGAAGAACCCCACTTGGCCGAAATCAGCACCTAATGTTCTATAATGCGGCGTCTGTCATAGATACTCTTTTGCTTTGGGACGTTAAGGCTATAGGGCCGTACCCAGGAGTTATCTTCGGGAGGGGTTTGCTGGGACAGCAGTGGCTATTTTGAAATATTGAGTTATTTTAGCGCGTGAATCAAGGACATCACTGACATGTATTGAACTACAAACACTGTTTATTTTGACGTATACGTATAATTGTATACATACCTATAGTATACGTATAAATTGTGCTAAACGGTATATGTTGTCGGCGCGATATTTTCGGGGGGTGTTAGAACCTCTTAACCTTCGCCCTGGCTACGGCCCTGGTGCAGACCACTCTCACTCACTCACTCACTCACTCACTCGCTCACTCACTTACTCGGTATGTCGATCGATCTGTCCCCCATTTCATAATTTTTTACCTTACTGCTGTTGTGCCCGCGCGTCAGTGTTACACCAGGCATAGCGCGATGAGGGAGGAGGAGGAAATTTCAATTAAAGGAAAGGAGGAGAGGCCGGCCTGGACTGCGCATCCTGCTACTCCTCACCGGGGTAAGGGGAAGTGGGCGAGATGGAGCCGTATGACAGGTGACTGCTATGCGCGATAACTGATCTGCTGCGAAGCACAAGGCTCGTTGCTGCAATCCGTTCACCTCGCACTCCGATGGGAGCGTTTCGCGGCAGCGTCGCGCGTGGTGCACAAGGAGGAGGAGGGGGAGTGGATTTTAATGAAAAGAAAGCAGGAGAGGTCATGTGGTTCGCAGGGGGCACTGCGGCAGGTGGGCATGCTGTAAAGAACGGCGGGTTGCACAACAAGATTGTCACCTTGCCACCCGATTACGACAAGGGGTGCAAGACGCGCACCTCCCGCTCTCCGCCGCTGCAGCTGCGAGGCGTTCAAAGAAGCGACCTTTGCGCTGGAATCCGCCGCCTTCCTCCAGCCCGCTTCGACATTGTGACAAGACGAGTTTGGTGTGTGGACAATGATTCCAGAGTTCCTCAACGCGGCGCTGATCTGA
Organism: Dermacentor albipictus; assembly: GCF_038994185.2. NCBI lineage: Eukaryota > Metazoa > Arthropoda > Arachnida > Ixodida > Ixodidae > Dermacentor > Dermacentor albipictus. The sequence continues at coordinate 463,675,267 of NC_091821.1, read as the reverse complement.
CACGCCTGAAGAAGCTACCGCGGGAACGTCTTATCTTTGCGCTCTCACGGTTCCGCATGTTGCAAAACAACGAGCGTCCCTCGAGCGGCGTCGATTTTCCGGAACGGCACCACCTTCAACGCCGTCGCTTGGGCTTCGGAATGTGTGTGCCTTTGTGTCTGTAAACTGGTCTTCAGAGCAGCTGCGAGTTGGTGGTGTGTAAACGAACAGCCGCCGCGTCGTAGGACCAGCGGATCGAGTGTATAAAAACTGTGGTTGTGCGATTGTTGGACACACTTCTCTTGAGCAGTCATGTTAGACTGGTTCACTTCTCTCATGCAGTCCTGTTGGACTAATACTATTTTTTCTCAAACAGTCATGTTAGACTGAGTTAATTTTCTGTAAATAAACCCCTTTTTCCTCGTTCTCGATGAGAAGCAGTTCTTCACTTCATCAACGATCTCAGCGTAAATAAGTTGGACGACGGCATGGGCCAGCTACCTTCGAATTCATGCCGTACTTCAATCTTGGCAAAGGACCACGGACGAAGGGATTGAGCCCCCAATCCTGACAACTGGCTGACAGCGGTGAGATGGACTTTGCGACATGGTGCTGTATCTGTGGTGAGTGCTTGGTTTTTGCTTTGACTCTCTAGGCTTCATTTTGTGGTTGTTCTGTTTAGAACAGTAGGGAAGCTAGATTGTTGTGTGTTAGCTAGGTTGTGTTTTCCTAGCTAGATTTAGAGAGCAGAATCAAGGCAGTAAAGCAGCAGTCATGGAGTTAAGGACACTGCTGAGAGACGAGTTGTTGATTGTTGGTGAGGAACTGGGCCTAGATGTACGCAAGGAAATGCTCAAATCGGAATTATTGGAGCTAATTTCCAATCAGGCCAGTGAGCAAGATATTGAAATGGGATTGGAACTTCTCAAAAAGAGAGAGAAACGGGAAAAAGAAAGAGAAGAACGAGAGAGAGAGGAACGGGATAGAGAGAGAGAGGAACGCGATAAAGATCGCGAGATAACAAAAATGCAACTTGAACTTGAAAACAGACGTTTGGAGTTGTCTCAAGGAAGTGAAGGAGCTCTGGGTCGATCAAGTGAGGCAGAATCGTACCGCATGGACAGGCTATTAAAGCCATTTGAGGTCGGGACCGACATAGGCTTGTTCCTATGCAATTTTGAAAGGACTTGCGAAAAGATGAACTTCGGTCCGAGTACATGGCCACAGCGGTTGCTGTCTATGTTGCCGTGTGAGGCGGCGGAAGTAATCGCCAGATTGAGTGTGCAGGATGCATATGATTATGCAAAAGTTAAGGCTAGTCTCCTGAAGAAATACCGCCTTTCAGCCGAAGCTTTTCGGCAAAGGTTTAGGAGCACAGGCAAGAAAGATAGCGAGGGCTATCCGGAGTTTGCATATAGCTTAAAGGCCAACCTAGTCGAGTGGCTTAAAAGCGCGGAAGCGTACGACAGCAGAGACATGATCATTGAATGCATGTGTCTAGAGCAGTTTTACAAAACCATCCCCCAAGCTGTGAAACTGTGGGTGCAAGATAGAGGTAATGTAAACACTGTGGAAAGGGCGGCTGAATTAGCCGAAGAGTACGCAACCCGTAGAAAGTTGAACGCCGAGGAGGGAAACTGGGACGGTCGAAATGGACCGCGGAAACCATTTCCGTTCAAAAAGGGTGCGCAAACTAGACGATCCGAGCCTGTAGACATGGCGGAAAAGCCCGCAGAAAAGAGCGAGGAGAAACTTAACGGAGAAACCGCACAAAAAGAACAGAAAAGAAAATTCGAATCTGTTAGACCAATTCGCTGTTACAAATGCCACAAACTGGGACATATAGCTGTGAACTGCGAGAAGTCTAGCGTAGTTTTTTCCTACGTGGAGGAAAAAGATGAGAATATGGAACTTTTAAGTCCATATCTCCACGACCTGCAAGTTAATGGAAAACCATGCCGAGTGCTAAGAGACAGTGCCGCCACGCTGGACATTGTCCATCCGTCTTACGTGATGGTAGAAGACTTCACCGGAGAAGTAGCATGGATAAAACAGGTTGTAGAAGAACACAGCGTGTGTCTGCCCATGGCCAAAGTCAAAATCAGTGGACCATTCGGGGAGCTAGAGACTGAGGCTGCAGTTTCCAAATTTTTGTCACTGCAGTATCCCTACATCTTTTCGAATCGTTCGAACCAGTTACTGCGTGACAGAGGGCTCAAACTGGGAGAGGGCATAGTACAGGCATTGACCAGAGGCCAAGCTCGTAAGATCGCGGCGCTTTCGGCTGAAAATGCTCAAGCTCCTCCAGCTGAAGCAGAAAAGGGGATAGCTTCAATACCCGAATCCGAGCTAGGCCCGAGGGACAAAAGAACAGTTGAGGAGAGCCTGCCAGTTGACCAGCTCAATGAGAGCGTAGCACTAGAGTGTCAGAGTTCTAGCCTGCAGGAAGAGCAAGCAGACGCGCTCACAAGCGAGACAGGGTCGTTATTATCACCGGCCTCAAAGAACTTTGATCAACTCTTACGCGTGGATAGAGAGTCACTGGCAGCTGAGCAAAAGAATGATGAGAGCTTAGCTAAATTACGGGACACAGCTAAAGAAGGCATTGCTAGGCGCAACGTAACGATACATGAGAAAGGAGGATTGTTGTATCGGCATTACAGAGATCGAAAGGGTAGGATTTTAGATCAGTTAGTCATACCTACTAAGTATAGGGAGGACCTTTTGAGTCTTTGTCATGGAAATGGGTGGTCCGGCCACCTAGGCATAAACAAATCAAAGGAAAGATTGCTTATGGAATACTACTGGCCTGGCTGTTTCAAAGATGTAGAAAACTTTGTAAGATCATGCGACGCCTGCCAGCGTTCTGGTAAACCAGGAGAGACTTGGAAAGCTCCACTGAAGGTAGTGCCCTTAATAACAGAGCCTTTCAGACGACTTGTAATAGACACGGTAGGGCCTCTTCCAAAAACAAAATCAGGCTACAGGTACTTGTTTACCATGCTGTGTCCGGCCACCAAGTTTCCAGAAGCAATCCCTTTGAAAGAGCTCAGCTCCACCGAAGTAGTAGACGCGCTTTTGACAGTGTTTGCACGAGTTGGGTTTCCAGCCGAAATTCAGGCAGATCAAGGGTCAGTATTCACGAGCGCACTGACTTCCACATTCTTGCAAAAGTGCGGGGTAAAGTTAATTCACAGTTCTGTCTATCACCCTCAGTCAAACAGTGTAGAGAGGTGGCATTCGGTGCTTAAGCGAGTTTTGCGTGCGCTCTGTTACGAGCACAAGGAGGACTGGGAGAACTGTCTGCCGGCAACTTTGTTTGCTTTGCGAACGGTTCCACATGAAGCGACAGGGTTCTCTCCAGCAGAACTAGTGTATGGGAGGACACTCCGTTCTCCACTGAGAATGTTAAGAGAGATGTGGGAGGAAAGAGGGGAGAGTCCAACAGTGGTTGAATACGTGCTGAATTTACTGGAACGGCTAAGCGCAACCCAAGAACTAGTCGGAAAGAACATGGCACTAGCTCAAAAGAACGCCAAATTCTATTACGACAAGAATGCGAGGCTTCGTACGTTTAACGCCGGAGACCAGGTAATGATCCTCAAACCTTCAAGAAAGAACAAGCTTGAAGTTCACTGGGACGGGCCCGTTAAAGTGTTGCACAAACTTTCAGATACCAACTATGCTTTGAGAATGCCCGGTCGCAGGAAGGAAGTGAGGATATATCACTGTAATTTGATGAAGCCGTATGTAGAGCGGAGCGGAGTCGTTAACTATACTGTCAAAGAGCCGGATGGCATCGGTACCAAGTTTAAGGAGGATAGGGCAACCTCCAACTCTGAAATCGGCCTAGAAGAAGTAGTAGAACACTCGGTAAGCTCGCATGCTCTAAGACCCGAGCAGCTAGATGAGCTAAAAGGGGTGTTAGGGGAATATCTCGACAGATTCAGCGATCGGCCGGGTAGAACCGAACTGATAACGCATGAAATTGAGCTGACCTCTACCGAACCAGTAAGATCAAAACCTTACAGGGTGTCTCCAAGACAGAGAGAGATTATGGAGGCAGAGATACAGCGCATGCTAGAGTTGGGAGTTATTGAGCCCGCTGAGAGTGACTACACGTCACCGCTAATACTCGTAGAAACCCCTAACAAGGACCCTCGTCCGTGTGTTGACTACAGGAAGTTAAATGCGATCACTAGGGATCAGCTGTACCCGATACCCAACATTGAGGAACGAATTGAAAGAGTTAGCGCTGCTAAATACATTTCAACTATAGATCTCGTGCGGGGGTACTGGCAAGTTCCCCTTTCAGAAAGTGCCAGCCGCTATGCTGCATTCATCTCGCCTGTAGGCACTTTTCGCCCTCTCGCACTCAGCTTCGGGCTGAAGAACGCGCCGTTTAGCTTCTCTAAGTTAATGGATATTGTCCTAAAGGACTTGCAGGAGTTCGCCTTACCTTATCTTGATGATGTGGCCATTTTTTCGGACAGCTGGGAACAACACGTATCGCACCTCAAACAGGTGTTCTCACGGTTGAGGGAAGCCGGCTTAACGATGAAAGCGGAAAAGTGTAGGTTTGGTTGTTCGCAGGTTACTTATCTGGGCCATGTTGTTGGTCAGGGCATGAGACGGCCGGCTGAGCTGAAAATAGCTACGATTGGAGATTTTTCTCAGCCGCGCACGAAAACGGACGTTCGTTCATTTTTGGGACTTGTGGGGTACTATCAACGGTACATTCCGAATTACTCGCAATTGGCAAGTCCATTAACAGACGCCCTCCGAAAGGGAGCACCGAGTAACGTACACTGGGATAAGGACAAAGAGAACGCTTTCCAAAGTTTGAAAACGCTATTGGTTTCTCGCCCTGTGCTTCGCGCGCCAGACTACACAAAGGAATTCATAGTTCAATGCGACGCAAGCGACAGAGGTATGGGCGTGGTACTTAGTCAAGTCGGCGACGATAACGAGGAGCATCCTATCCTCTACGCCAGCCGTAAACTAAATGTAAGAGAGGAAGCCTACAGCGCTTCAGAGAAGGAATGCGCTTGTTTGGTTTGGGCCGCCCAGAAGTTGTCGTGTTACTTGTACGGAGCGAAGTTCATCTTCGAGACCGACCACTGTCCTCTGACGTGGCTCAATCAAATGTCACACAAAAACGGCCGCTTGCTCCGATGGAGCCTCACTCTCCAAGAGTACAACTTCTCCGTTAGATATAAGAAGGGAAAGTTGCATAGCAATGCGGATGGTTTGAGCAGGCTAATTTGAATTCTGCGTTTGAGGGTCCCGCCTAAATTTTAGGGTTACTAGTGTTAATTTTATTAAGCGAAGAAGATCCCCTCTCATTTAGCAGGATTCCCTCCATGATTGCTGAATTTGTCAGCAGGAATTTGCTTCAGAAATTGGCATAGTGAAATGCAGCATTTTTTTTTGTTTCTGCACTTATGTTGTTGTTGTTTTTTTTTGAAGCCTAGCGAGTCTAAAGTGAGAGCCAATGCACGTCATCTCGGCGCAGAGCCGTGTTGTGGGGTTCATTTTGCAGTTGCCTGTCCTTGTTGGATGTTTTGGGGCGGTGACATCAATGCACAAGTGGTCGCTGCGAGCCAAGACATCAATCCCCCCCTGACCAGCAGCCGTTCTCTTCCTGCCTAGCGGTTGTCAGCGCTAGACAGTCGAGACTTTTGGGGCCATGGAGGCGCTGTAAAGAACGGCGGGTTGCACAACAAGATTGTCACCTTGCCACCCGATTACGACAAGGGGTGCAAGACGCGCACCTCCCGCTCTCCGCCGCTGCAGCTGCGAGGCGTTCAAAGAAGCGACCTTTGCGCTGGAATCCGCCGCCTTCCTCCAGCCCGCTTCGACATTGTGACAAGACGAGTTTGGTGTGTGGACAATGATTCCAGAGTTCCTCAACGCGGCGCTGATCTGACACGCCTGAAGAAGCTACCGCGGGAACGTCTTATCTTTGCGCTCTCACGGTTCCGCATGTTGCAAAACAACGAGCGTCCCTCGAGCGGCGTCGATTTTCCGGAACGGCACCACCTTCAACGCCGTCGCTTGGGCTTCGGAATGTGTGTGCCTTTGTGTCTGTAAACTGGTCTTCAGAGCAGCTGCGAGTTGGTGGTGTGTAAACGAACAGCCGCCGCGTCGTAGGACCAGCGGATCGAGTGTATAAAAACTGTGGTTGTGCGATTGTTGGACACACTTCTCTTGAGCAGTCATGTTAGACTGGTTCACTTCTCTCATGCAGTCCTGTTGGACTAATACTATTTTTTCTCAAACAGTCATGTTAGACTGAGTTAATTTTCTGTAAATAAACCCCTTTTTCCTCGTTCTCGATGAGAAGCAGTTCTTCACTTCATCAACGATCTCAGCGTAAATAAGTTGGACGACGGCATGGGCCAGCTACCTTCGAATTCATGCCGTACTTCAATCTTGGCAAAGGACCACGGACGAAGGGATTGAGCCCCCAATCCTGACAATGCGCACCTGGTGCGCCGAAGTAGAGCCCATCGGAAATCGCCGATACATTCGAACAGGGTATTATTTTTGGGAATTCCGAAGATGCTACGGTTCGGCACAATCGTAGGCATCCCGTAAGGATATTCCAAGTGAGTTGCGGCTGGGGGCTTACGAGGTGGAAGGGGTGACGTCAGATTGTGCTTCGAAACCTCAACATGCAGACAACATTCCGGACAGTATAGCCGTTATTTTGGCGTATGTTTAGCGTTTGCGCGTACGTAAATGAATGTGACAACTAAATCAATCCTCCAGACGTGTTGTTCACCTGCAGTATAGCATCGCTCGATAACAAAGATATAGCTTTTCATTACACAACACATTACATAACGGGGAATGAGAGAAATACGCTAACTCCACGTGAGAACTATTGCGTTGCGGGGGCACGGATATTCGCGTTGACGAGCGAATCAACTAAGGAGTATAGCTATTACCGGGATTAATTATCTAGGCATTTTATAAATCAGGCACATAGAACTGACTGAAACCCTATAGCGTCCGCTTGTACCCGGTTCTAAACAATCGGAAAGAAGCTGCGACAGGATATGGCGCTTGCAGTTGTGGCCTGTCACTCTAAACGCGACTACGCGTCGTGCCTCGATCGCTCATTTGCAGTGGCCCTTCTTCGTAGGCGTCGCAGCGTGGCATGGAGTGCGCGATATCGTTCGCTGTTTACCGTTGTGTTTCTTGTATTGCTTTCAACGGTTGGAAACGGGAACAAAATTGATGACGGCGAGACCGGCGTACGACAGAGGCGCACATCGATTCCATCTCGGTCCTTGAATCGACGCAAGGGTGTATTTGCTCGCGGTCGGAAGGAAACGAGGTCACCCACACATGTCCTGCTATACGCACCTTCGTCGGACCACAACCCGCATCGAACAGTAGGCGTATCGATTGAACGTGATGCATAGCACGTGTGCGCGCTTCTTGATGAGTAGGCGCTCTGAGACATCGGGGTGCAAGACGGTTGATGCGAAGGTGAGGGCCACCTCTGCGTCATAATTCGGAACTATTTATTTTTCCAAGTGACTGAACGATATCCCCCGTGGACTTTCTCTTCTTCCTTTAATCTTTCCGTCCCCTTTTCCCTTTCCCCAGTGTAGGGTAGCCAACCGGGCTCAGTCCTGGTTAACCTCCCTACCTTTCATTTATCATTTGCTCTCTCTATTTATTTTTCTCAGACAGTGCAGGGACGCAGATAAGTAAGGAGACGTACGATACGACGCAGGGTTCGATACTCGGCGAAATAGTTTTCTACAGAAATTGCTAGGCGGAACTTTGGCGCCAGTGTTTAAGTTAGCTGACGAGCACATCGGTTCAGTCAGCATTGGTATGATTGGTATAGTACATGGATTTGGCTAAACGTCGTCCTAGACAGGTTTGTGGCTTTGAGGTTGACCATTTTTCAACGAAAGGTTCCGTCATAAACAACAATCCGCAGTGATTATACGTGTACGCAGAGGCTTACTGCTTTGCTGTGTTAAAAGAAATGACGATTGAGGAAATTCAGAAATATATCATTGTTCACAGTCGAATATAGTAGCCGCCAGTAATTGTTTTGTTCATGAAGTTCAGTTTAATATTTAATTGCAATTAGCTATTTTTAATTCTTTTAATACCGTGCTGTCAATGAATAAATTGTAGGAAATTGAAAGAAACTTGGAAGTTGCGTGTTTTCAGTCAGGTAATTCTTGCCAGTTCATTTTTGCTGGCTGATAAAAGAAACCCAGCGAAAAATTTAAAAAAATCACGCGGCAACTTCTCTGGGAGTTGTCTAAGTATGCGTAAGCATTGTGCCACTAGCTCATCTCCACGCAGCCGGGTGTCATTATCAATGCTATGATCCGACCAGTACAAACGACAACGCTGCGGCGAATTGATAACGCAAGTAAACTATTTCAGGTGGCGGGGCCAGCTGCGTTGATGACGTTCCGATCATCGTAGGCCGCTATCGTTCTTTAGCGCCTTATCCATCCGCGTCGAAGCATTATGAACCGTGATTAATCGTACTCCGGCGACGGCTGCGTATGGCGTGGCCTGCGCGGGCCCTATCTTAAAAGCGATCTGCGATGACGACAGAGAGCGCCAAGTGCCGATAGCTTCGTGTGCGCTGTGTTCTTTCCGCTTAGTTTGCGTTGACGCTAGGGGCAGCGCGAAGGTGAACTCGCTCGCTGCTGCGGTCCTTATCTTGAAAGTGATCCTCTTACGTGACGGACTCACAGGCGGGTTTCCTCGTTGGGTAGGCATAGAAATGCTTATGCATTTAAAATATCACGTGACTAACAGTCCGCCCGCTTCAAAAAGCGGCGGCCTCAAACACGCTCCATAGCAGGTTGTGCGGCATAGATGACGCTTTATTTGGCGCGCCCGCCCGCGACAGCGCACCCAGGCGCGCCTGCCAATTCCTGTGGAGCGTCTTTGAGGGCGCTGCTTTTTGGTGCGGGCCGACGGTTAGTTATGGGGTGATATTCTTCATTTTTTCGCTGGCTTTTTTTTTTGTCAGCCAGAAAAATTAAACTGGCAAAAGTGCTTGGCTGGAAACATGCCACTTTAAGTTCAATTTTCTACAAGTTCTTCATTCACAGCATGCCATTCAGATCAGTGATTAAAAAAAGTTAGCCACTTGCAAATAATAAATTGAATGACATCAACGAAAAATTATTGGCGGCTGCTCTACTCGACTGTGAGCTGGGACACCCTGTATGTGTGCACCTAAGCAGCAAGGTGATGTACACAGCTCTCCACCGATGGCTCCCAGTTGGGTGAAATTGCTTTGAATGGCCGTCGGCGAACCCACGCGGCGGTTGTACGAGTACAAGGTGTATATATGGCGGCGAACGAGCGCACCCTGCAGCTCTGGCAATTGTCCCGTTCTCGTTGGCGCCGTCCGCATGGGCTCTCGCGAAACAGTGCACGCGCACTTCGGCAATAGCGGTCACATGCCTCGGCGAGATACGCGAGGCTTATATAGAGTAGGCGCTTGCGTCGTATACAAATGAATAAATACAGTGACCTTCGACTCGGTGCGAGCACCAGCCAACTCCGAATGCGCGCGTCGTTCCATCATGGCAGTCGTTGCACAATGCACCACGGAGTGCGGGTCGCCGGCTGTCGCCTTTTCCGTCTCCGTTCCCACGCACTTTCGTTACGGCGGCGAGGGCTCTATAACAGGTGCAACCCGATCCAATGGGGCCGAACCGGCGTGTGGTGTAATCTTCAGCGGAATGAAATGATTCGGGAATGACGCGAAACCTTACCTAGTCTTTGCGGATGTGAGAACCATTACAGAACCGAACTTCACAAACAGTTCAAAGTAATTTACCGTGCATTCAAATTTGCACGAAAGTGCCCTGTGCCTGCGCCTGTTGTGTATGCGCCGGTAATCGCGCGTTCGAGATGGAATCGTTCGCCGTGTATCTATATATGTACGGCACTGTGTGTTTCGCAGGGTTCCCTGGCCGAGTCTCTAGGCGCTGTTCGCACTGTGCTCCGCGCCACGCGACTGGCGCTCGAGGTGGTCAACGCGTCCAGCTCGCCGCCGGAGGACGCCGAGCCGCACTGCGCCCGGGCCCTGGCCCGAGCCCTGGGCTGCGGAGCCTGCGCATCGCTGCCGCCCGCGACAGGGAGCAAAGGTATGCACCCGAGCACATGGGATGGCACATCTATGCCAAATGCGTGTGTTGTTTGTCCCTCTTTACCCCTCTATTACGGCGTATGTGTGCGCGCGTACTTGAGTTTGCCTCCACTGAACACCTGAGCGTGTATCCACGGCTGCGTTAAGCAGTATCGGTCATCTTAAATGAAGTTGCTATTTTTTTTTTAGCACTTGTTTTCGGTCTCTCCAGCATGTATAGAGTCGACGTCAAAAGTTTATCGGGCGCGAAATTTAGGAAGAACCTGACTATTTCCGCAGCCTGGAATTTATATATCTGCGGCGTGAACCAGAATATGTGGCCAACTCCGCGCGGTGCTATTTTACTACCTGCTGTGACACAGACTAAGCGAAAATGCAGCTTTTTTTCGGGAAATCCACCACTTGCAAACTTTTGGCTTTTGATGCCCAGTGCATGTTCGCGTGCCTGTGGTGGTATGTGTGCGGTCTGGATAAACGTTTGAGCCTGCATACTTAATCCCCGGTCGTGTAGCCATGGCTCCCCTAAGTAGTAGCATGGCAGTGCTTCCTTATAATAAGGCTACTCTATTTTATTTTTTGACATCGATAGCGGATGTATTTCCGTACCTCCTTACGGTAACATACATACGCGCCGGTTGGAGTTAACACTTAATCCCTTGTCGCACACGCATTATTCCCTTAGGTAGCATAGCTATGTGCTCTTACGAAAAGCGCACTATTTCTAGTTCGACTATCTATCTTGAGTTGAGACTACCTGGAGTTGGACGAAACGTATGGTCGAGCGCGGGACATATAGCAGTGTACGCCTCACCGGGCAACGCCGAAGTAACGCAAAAAATGGAAAACGAAGGGGCGAGGGGGAACAACAGTGATTTTCCGGTTGCTTGCACTCCTTAGGCAGACTCTCTCGTCATCGGTTTCCTCCGCAAAAAATTGAACCAAATCGACGTGCTGCCGCACATTTGTATCGTTGGCGGTATGCCACGCACGCCTTAATCTGATGGCAATCCACGATGATACGTTCCGCTCACGTGTCCTGGCGCCATGACCTTGTCATGCTTTGCAATCGAGTTTCCGGTGTAAACGCTGGTATTACTTTCGGGGTTTCTCAGTAGAGGCGTTTGGAATTCACACATAACGGTCACAGATTCTGACGTGTGACGGCAAAACAACGTAGCGTGTGTCGGTCTGAACGGTGAGATATCTGTGTACTATGAGGGTTTACCTGGGGTGGTGCCAGGAGACGAGAGGAAGGCGTTGTTCACTTTGCTTGCTTTTTAAATTTTGCCTTCAGCTCAGGTACTCGACCAGACTGCCTGCCACGCTATTGCACCCTGAATTTTTTATGGATCGAATAGTAGTGCATATTTGAATGAAAGGTTACCTATCAGTAAACGCAGCTAGGCACCACAGTCAGCATGTCACGTCTGTCTCACTCGTGTTATTTGCTGTTCTTACTGCCGTCTTTTATACGTTGTTCGGAACGTGCTTGTACTAGATTCTGCGTGCACTGTGGCCCTTTGGTGCCGTAGCCATTGTCCTTTTATGGCATAAACATTTTATTTGTGCTCGCACCGTCCGATCAGGCCTGAGCGAAGAGGTGTCTGTAAGGAGTCCCTTTCCCATTGCTTTTAGGTGCGACGAGGGACAAACGAATGCAGATGTAAACTTCAGACCAGATGAGCGAAGTTGGTATCCATTTCTAACGTCATGTCTGAAATGTTGGCCTTCTGGTTTTACTTGCGACACGGATAAATATGAACTGCTACAGATGTATCCAGAAATGAAAGAGATGAGGGTAGCATGGTGTGATTGCAGGATGTGTCGTTAGACGTACCTCTAATCTTTGATGCCGCTTGCGTGTCATTACTCTAATTATTTGCTATTGTAAGCAGCTGACTGATTACACACGTTATAGTGTGTCGACTCATTAGAGCAGTAACAGTGACCCACATGCTGTGGCTGCCGGAATCACACCGATCACTCCATTAATGGTCTATAACTCAAGCGTTCGACTGTACATTTCAGTGCATTGTATTTTGAGCGAATCGTCTACAGCATGTGTAGAAAAAGAAAATGAGGGCAGAGGCATGTTTTTCCGACAGTGACCAAAAGAAGTGGAAAGGCTTCACCATTGGCCCGGACATGCTCGGGCCTATGTGTGAATGCGGCCCGGGGTGGCTGCCTGGCTGCACTGGAGGACCTGGAAACACCCTGGGGTGACCTGGTGTCGTCCCTACACCGCCTTCTGCCGCGGTTGGTGGGTGCTTACAGTCTGGACGAGGCATTGTCACTGCTGGATTCAAGGGTATCCGAGGCCGTCATCCACGCCATGGAGAATGGTCCTGAACTTGCCAAGAGGGTGCGTATTGTTGTTGTCTTACGCTAGCCTGTACTAGCGACATGATCGTAGGCTATAGGGAGCTGCAGTGATTAACATTGCGGATATGTGGGAACGGGGCTGTCAGTTTCAACATGCGCAAATAGGTAGCCACGGTAGAAGAAAAGAATTGAAGCCGAGAAACGTCGGCTCAGCTCGCGACAATCAATCAATCAATCAATCAATCAATCAATCAATCAATCAATCAATCAATCAATCAATCAATCAATCAGTCAGTCAATCATTGTTGTAGCGTCTTTCGCCGCCGCGATAGCCATGCTCAGCGCACGCTCTTCCGAGAAGAGAACGGGTGCGGCAGCAACGTGGCGGCCTCCGCACTCGCACGTTTGCGACGAGGTCGACAAATGCACAAACGACCGAAATTGCCCAAGCACGCATGCCGGGAGAAAATTTGCGCAGAGCGATTGGCAAATCACTCGAGCGAGTGGATTTAAAGCCTACCGGGAAGCAAGCACACTGAGCTGGCCGAGCCCGCTGAGCGTAGGTCACGTGTTTGGCCCACTGTTTGAGAAAGATAATGCGAAGGGGATCGCTTGCTGGCGGGCTGCGTGACCTAATGCTCCCTCGTACATAGTTTATATCCTGGCTCCGTGGCGCTCTTTGGCCAAACCTGGCCCTTGCGCCACAAAAAACCACACATCATCATCATATCCTGGCTCCATGCATGTAGCTCCGCAGAGGATGCGAGCAAGGAGGGCACGCTAGGCACCCTTGTGTTCTTTATTTTCACAGTTGTGGCTCCAGTACCCTGTCCTGTGCTTACCTCGAAAAAATTTCTTGCGATATTAAGCACAGCTTTTTGTGAGAATGAATGCTTTACACAATCGTGTCTTAGACAGTCAGACAATCAAGTGATAATACGCTACTTTAGCTTCACTTAATGTGTACCCTTGATGGTCATTTAAATTATTTGTTTACCCGCCGCGGTAGAGTAAACGGTAGCGGCTGCTGAGGTCGAGGCCATGGGTTTGATTTCCGTCCGCTGCGGCCGCACGCCCGCATATGTGCACGTGGAAGAAACCGACGGGGTTAAAATTAAACCTGCAGCTCTTACACCCAAGGTTCCTCTGGGACGTTAAACCCCACGAGTCAAATCAATTGTTTGTTTCAAACCAGAGGCCATGAGCACTTGGCGAAGCAGCAGCTGACGGTACGCTTCCCGTTTGCTTCCAGGTGAAGTTGGAATGTGGCGACCCTCGGCGGCGCCCGGGTGGCGCCAACCGAACCGAGAACCGGACTGAGCTCCCTGCCGCAGCCGGGCGGCGACCCTCGGGCGCAACCCTGCGGGGCGCCGACGCGGCGCTGCGGTCGCGCCAGCGCGAGCTTCTGCGGCAGCTGAGCGCCTCGCGCACCCTCTTCTCGTCATTGGCCGGCGCTGTGTGTGACCCGGACGTGGTGGCCCCGCCACCCTGCTGGAATGGCGTCCAGATTGGACGGTGCGTACTTTGTTGCGGCATCCCGACGTTCAAATAGTAAAAGTTACGAAAAAAGAAAAAAAAAGACACCTACCTTATTGTTTTGGAATATGCGGCTTTCAGATTATAAGCTCCAAGTAACGTCGACAGTAGCAAAACCTCGCTATAGCAAAGTTGAAGATGGTTAATCAGGCTGTTCTCTCTTTCTTTTTAGCCGTTGTCCGCCCTCATGGACAACATTACACACCCGGGCGAGGCGTGAGACATGAGATTTAATTTTCAGTGAATAAGCCAAGGCCCGCAGCACACTGCTGTGGGGTTACAAAAGGTTACCTTCTGCCATGTTGTAATCAGCGAAATAACTGGTTCCTCTGATGCAGCTGTCAATGTTAATGCATATTCGCTGTAATCGTATGCACAGAAGTAGTGGCACAACACGTCCTTAAGGAATTCTTTATAGGAATTATGATTACTGCTTGATGTCCATTTATTCGTTAATTAACGAGATTTAGTGGAGTTCTCTGGAGGCATTGGATACCAAAAAAAAGAAAGCGAACCTGTGTACTGGGCTTTACGCGCGTATGTTAAAGGACCCTAGGTGGTCAAAAGCGATTCGGAGCACTCCGCTACCGCTTCTCCCATAGCCTTTGTTTGCCTAGAGGTGATCAACCTCTGCAGTTATTATTCTTAACACTTTCTCTGTCTCTAAACCCAATGAATCCATGCCTAGTGGTGCAGCAGTAGTGCATTAGCTTCTTAGTCTAAACCCCACAAAACAAAAAGAAAAGGCACTTTTGGAAGCTACTCGTGAAAATTTGACCTCGACAGGGAAAACGAAATTGATTTGATTTATCTGTTGCTTTAATCAAAAGTATTCAACAATTATAGTCACCTTTAGTACCTTTCAGTACAGTTGAATATAATGGTGGGTTGTACTAACCAAAGTTTATTTAATGGAAGTATGCCTATTTGAATATAGAACAGCATGGCTTAGAGAAACGAATGCAGAAGGATATTCTAGCCAAAGAACGGAATACTATTTGGTACTAGGTACCCCATGTGATGTGCAGGAAAGATGATAAATGGTCTCTTATTGTAGAATGCTGGACATGAAGGGAATGGAAACAGGGCAAGGGCCAACAGTGGCTTAGTTGGAAGTAATGCAGCCACATTGTACTAGAAAATTTGCGAGTACTTACTATGGGCATAGTTGGTAAAAGGCAAGTGGGATTGGAGAGTACACATGTTGTTTCAACAGGATTATATAGAGTACTTGCAAATTTTCACTTTAGCCTTCCAGTATCATGCTAGTTGCACTCATTTTAGTGTTGGTGTTGGCTTCGTTAGCATGCGCACTCATCTACAGTGGGAGCTAGGATTGCAGCTGCCTCAATAATGCCTTTCTTCAACCCATTGAGCCTGAACTTCGAAAACCGGTTTGCAGAAATTGGTCTGGGGTCCAAACCTCGTGGAGAAGCCAACATGCCTTTGCCCGTCTGACTTCGCTTGGATATTAAGACATTCTTGCCAATGCTTCATCTTGAATGCAGCTACAGGATCACGTACAATCACACCACAACTGAATGGCGCTGCTTGCTAATCTCTTTTCATATGCTGCATTTGCACGGTTCTAATGCACCCCGAATTTAATGTACTCCCAATTTTTGCGGGCTTGAAATAAGAAAATAGATGTGCCCCTGAATGTAACATGCAGCTCAGTGTAATGCGCGCCTGATTTATAAGAGAAAAGTATACCATGTCCCAATGTTCGCAATGAGAAAGGACGAGATGTACAGAAATGAAAGCGACACGTCGTCGCCATTTGCACTTCATTGGCCACAGATGTCATACATAGAAGGTGGTATTCTCGAGCGATCAGTTTTAGATATACTGCTGTCACTTTCACGAGATATTACGCGACTCAGCACTGGACTTCCCGAAATATGCGGCGAGAGCATTCCTGTCCCTCTGCGCAGTTATGCAGCTTGACACAATGCCAGAAACGTTGATGGTCGTATACGCCGACGCCCCACTGCGCTCAGATGTTCTCCATCCAAGTCTGAACTACTTCTCTGCAAGAAAAGACCCAGAGGCTGCAGTCACCGTGATTGGAAACCAGCGCCCGAGAGCAAAATACGGCTTTTCCCTGGTGATGGGTCCCAGTGCCCCGAATGGACTTGCTCCGAATATTGGGGATGTATATCGAGTCTAACGGTGCCAATGGAATCGCACTCGGAAAGATCACTGCAAGGACGGAGAGTGCTTTCGGCCTCATCCGGAGAATCGTCAACAGGTACCGGGGAATCAAGGAAGACAATCTTCACCGCATTATACATACTTTTGTGCTCTGCCACCTTTCATACTCAGCGGCCATGCATAATTGGCATGTTGCAGAGATGAACAAGCTCAGTTCACTCATCAGAATGGTCTTTAAGCTTGTCCTCGGCTTACCTGTAAGCACTCACACCGAAAATCTGTTCAAGTTCGGAGACCACAACATGCTTGAAGAAATAATCAAGGTGCAAGAGTGCTCACAGCTGCTCAGGCTATCCGGCACCCCGGCAGGCCGCAAGATACTCGAGGAGATGGGCCCTAACCCTGTCGACCAGTGCCCTGACGCAGTTCGGATTCTCAGCGACATCACGTCTCAACTGCACATCATGCCCATTCCCCGTGATATGCACCCTGCAAACAATGTCGACAGCCATCAGGCCAGGGGTAGAGCTCTACTCGAGCATGTCCGTAACAACCACATTGAGGCAAGCTTCATGGATGCCGTGGCATATGTCCAACAAGAGGCATTGGCCGTCTCCATTGTCGACTCCAATTCCAGGCTCACTTGCTGTGCTACGCTATGCTCTTTGAAGCCCGTGGTAGCCAAACAGGTTGCAATGGCACTGCCTGTGCTCGACGGTCGCAAAGAGGCAATATATAGCTATTCTAAGGCAGCCATTAAAGCATGCCAAACCGTGATGGTCTTCCCTCAGGCCCTCCACATTCTCCATAGCGCCAAAAGTATCTCTCTCCATTCTCCCACTTGGCCTGCTCGCTCAGTTCGGGCAGATTGGGGGCTCTTCCTGTAACCCTAACAAGGGTACACACGAGGCTGCGCCACCTCCACAGTACCCCTCCCCTGCGGGGAACCCTTGCTCACGTTCAATGAGGTCACCACACACTACTATCTTTCAAGACAGAGGTTCCCCGTGCCTTATGCACGGTGTGGGAGGTCACCCTACGACTTTTAGAAGCCAGTGCGTATCCCAACCTTGCCGTTTTTCATGCAATATACCCTGAAAGGTATCGCAGTGTGTACTGCTCTGGCTGTGGACTAACGTCATTGTTGGACCATGTGTTGTAGGAGTGAAGCCATCGGCTGCTCCTTCAATGTGGATAGGGGGGCTGTACTCTTGGCCAGTCCAGAACTCAACGACCAAACCCTGGCCGTCCAGAGTGCCCGCAATCGGGCCGTCAAGCTCGGCTTGGTGGTGCCTACGTGGGATTAGCTGGGTGGCGCGAGGTCTCCCCTGCATCTTCTCTGGACCGAATAAAGTTCTTTCGCTCACTCACTCGCTCACAGCTGTATGAAGTAAGAATAGTAGTTTTATCGGCTGTATAAACTTGTAAACATAGGCATACTAACTAAATTAATAAACATGGTGTCATGCGTGCACAATTTGACATGAACACATCTCACTCAATGATCGCGGAAACTCGCTGTCAAAACGCTGCAGTGAGAAAATGCGGCAGCAGCAGTGAGCGAATTGACCTTCATGTAGCCGCTCGAATCCATGCGAAGTAAGCCGCGAAGAGACAGCGCAGTGCGGACTCTGTACCCATCGCAGATGACTTTCAGGATACAGCGGCCTGGCCGGGTGCGCGCACTTGCCCAGAGTAGAACCTGCCTCTCCCTCCGAATCCTTGCGCGTGATGGAACGCGCACTTCTCCTGTGCTTTCCGCCATTTTTCTGCCGTCGTGTGCTTGAGGTAGAGCCGTGATCGCCGGCTCACCCTCACATGCTTTCACTTGCACATAAGCAGGCGGCATGCGGCGACGATTTTATCGCCCTTGGACTTTAAGGAATCTTACGGCGACGCCAAAAACAGAAATGTGCCTGGAGTTTCCATATAATTGCTATAGCAAAAAAATATACGGAGCAAAGACGTTCTTATTCACCCTTGTCAGATAACCTTATTCACATCTCGTGCTTTATTGCCATGTTTCTCTACCCACTGATTTTATAGCAGCTTTTGATGTGCACATGTTGTTTGCTAATTAACATCATTGCTCCCTGGTCATTTGTATGTGCAGATATGTAAAGCCTGTAGTCACCCCTGGCATAGCTGCTCAGCATGATAACCCTGAAGCAAGACATCAAGTGTCAACCTGGGACTCCTGGTTGGACACACATGCCCGTCGCCTGAAGGAAATGACAACAGTAAGAAACTGAATATGCCATATCCATTATGGCAATGCTGAGAACAGGATTTATGTTGTGCTGTGATGAGACCATTTAATTCATCTTCATCATTGTGAAAATATGATATAAGCTTGGCTAATCATCCTCTTGATGCAATGGTACTGCAATGAAGTGCTTTTGACTGCGGCAGGTATTTAAGCCATGGAAGGATGGTGTTATTTTCAGTATTGTTGCAGTTTACAATAACTGAATACACTTTACTATCATAACACCGTTTATAAGATTGCAATTTGTCTTGACATTTTGCATTGCAACTGCTTAGAAAAATGATAACATTTGTGTTGTTGCCGTGTGTGATAGGTAAATGAGATTGCAATCTCATAAGGTCATTTACTGTACAACATATGAGATTGCAAATTGTCGTGAACCTTTGCTTTTTCACTGGTTCCCTCAAATAAATTTGTAATGTTTCAAGCATAACAAATTTTTTGTTGCAGCAGATATAAACATTGTGACTTGCAGTGGTTTTGAATACAGACTTTATTTTTCAGTGACCCCGCAGGGGCGTCTGCGCAAGCAGGCGTTTGGTGTGTTGCGACACCACGGACCCGAGCACACGAGGGTTGGACCCTCCCGCGTGTAGCCGTGCGCGGCTTAGCCGTGTCCGGGGAAAAGGGGATCCTGGGGGTTGAGCCAATGCCGGGTGTTTGGACCTTTACGGCCCCTCGGCGGCGGCAACACACCCCTTTGGCCTCGGCTTCACGTAGACGGCACCCCCGGACTGACCCACCCGGGGGAAATCGGCAGTCGCCTTTTCCTGTCCTCCTCTCCAATCTTCGTCTTTCTCTCTCGTCTTTTTCATCTTTCCTGTCTTCTCATTACTTCTCCTCACTTCCTAGTTTCCCGGCGGCAAGGGTTAACCTTGTGTAGCTAGCCAGCCTTGGTTATGCTGTATTTGGTTATAGCAGCGATGTACGGCTGGCGTTGGCAGGGTCTCTCTAGCAGGAACTCCTGTCACGTCCCCCTGTTGGGCTCCATGGTGGGTGGTCGGCATCGCGGCCGAAAACCCTACTGAACTTATGGAAAACGCTTTTCCCAAACTCCCTGATCGCCCTCACAAACGAGGGCGCACCGAAGATCTCTTTCAGTTTTTCGGACGACAAGTCCAGAACTTTCCTAAATATCATGTGATCCACTCAGAAAACCCAGACAAACTAGTGCGTAACATCTCACCGTTCCTCGTTTCGAAGTCTTTAACTGAAGTTTTTGGAACAGGATATAAGGCGTCGAGAATGACAAGTGGTGATCTTCTCTTGGAGCTCCACGATAAGAAGCAGTACGAGAAACTGCCGAAACTTGTCTCGTTTGGCGAAACCCAAATAACAGTAACTCCGCACCGTACCATGAACACCACCCGCGGCGTTGTCTCGGACGATGACATGCTAGAGCTCACTGAAGCTGAACTCTTGGAGGGCTTCAGTGAACAGAATGTAATAAATGTTAAGCGAATTAAGATCAGGCGAGACGGTAAAGAGATCAACACGAAACACCTTATACTCACGTTCGGTTCAAGTGTCCTTCCCGAGTCCATCGAGGCCGGTTATATCAAACTTCGTGTTAGGCCATACGTGCCAAATCCTCTCAGATGTTTTAAGTGCCAAAGGTTCGGCCACAGTTCACAGAACTGTCGAGGCCGGCTGACATGTGCCAAGTGTAGTGACACTGAACATTCCTCCGAAACATGCCAGAAGACTCCACATTGTGTCAACTGTGATGGCGAGCACGCCGCATACTCGCGCGGCTGCCCGTCCTGGAAAAGAGAAAAAGAGATTGTGACAATCAAAGTCAAAGAAAATATATCTTTCAAGGAGGCACGTAGGCGGGTGTCATACCTGTCTAAGAGCAGCTTTGCCCATGTGGCGCGTAAGGGGGCAGCGTCGCAACGGCCTCCGGCGGCTGTCAGACCCACAGGCAGTGAGTCGGCAGTTACGCCATCTGCCCCCGCGGCGGTTGCAGCTAGCGCTGCTCCGTCAACCGAGGAGAAGGGACCATCCACCCCAAAGGTGGGTGCAGCCGAGGCTGCCCCAACCTCCGAGGCCCCTTCCAGCGCTGGCAACGTCCAGCGCAGCCAAATCCCTCAGGGAACCCCATCGACCTCCGGGCTGGTGGGCGCAGGGGTCTTGCCCTCCAAGGCGGGACTCCCTCTGAAAACCTCTCGCTCGCAAGAGCGCTTGTCCGGCGCCTCACACGAGGCAATGGACACTACACCTGACCCCAAGGCGCACCAAACGCCTAAGGAGCGTCGAGAATCGCTCGAACGCTTCAGAAAGAACAAAACACCTATTACAGGGCCTCGAAAGGGCTCTGTACTATAAGGCATCCACTCCGTCTCCGTAAACACAGCACCAATTCACCTTAAACATGGATACACAAATCATCCAATGGAACATCAGAGGTCTCCTTAGAAACCTTGATGATTTGCAAGAACTTATCCACAAACATAATCCAAAAGTGCTGTGTTTACAGGAAACTCACCTAAAATCTAAACACACAAACTTTCTCCGTACGTATCTGACGTTTCGCAAAGATCGCGATGATGCCGTCGCATCATCGGGTGGTGTTGCGATTCTTACTCATAGAAGTATTGCATGTCAACCTTTACAGCTACAAACGCCCCTTGAAGCAGTGGCGGTTCGAGTTGTCCTACTAAACAAACTCATCACCATCTGCTCCCTTTACATACCCCCGCATTACCAACTGAACAAACATGAATTTCACTCCTTGATCGATCAATTGCCAGAACCTTATGCTGTTCTTGGCGATTTCAATGCGCACTGCTCTCTGTGGGGCGACTCTCGTATAGATGCGCGAGGTCGCCTTGTTGAACAGTTCCTTTTCTCTTCTGGAGCGTGCCTTCTCAATAAAAAAGAGCCCACATATTACTCTCTTGCAAACCGATCCTTTTCGTCAATAGATCTCAGTATAGTCTCCCCGTCTGTACTGCCTGAACTTGAATGGGAAGTTACCGACAACCCTTACGGTAGCGATCACTTCCCTATACTGCTAAGATCATATAAAGAAAACGAATATCCACCATACGCTCCTAGGTGGAAGATTGAGACAGCTGATTGGGAGAAATTTCGATCTCTAACTAGTATCTCATGGGCTGACCTGTCTTCATTAGAAATTGACGCTGCAGTCGAGTTTTTTACAGCATTCATAATAGATGTCGCATATAAATGCATATCAGAAGTAAAAGGCTTGGCCTGCAAACGGCGTGTCCCATGGTGGAACGACGATTGTAGGATCGCTCGTAAAAAACAGAACAGGGCGTGGGGGTTGCTACGCGCTTCTCCCACTGCAGAAAATCTAGTCAACTTTAAAAAAGTAAAATCCGAAGGCAGGCGAACCCGCCGACAGGCCAGACGAGAAAGTTGGCAGAAGTTTCTATCAAGTATTAACTCGTTCAGAGATGAGGCGAAAGCCTGGAACAGGGTCAATAGGATAAGAGGGCGACAAGCACATGCACTCCCTTTGGTAAACACAGAAGGTGATACCCTACAAGATCAGGCGGACTCACTTGGGGAGCACTTTGAGAGCGTGTCAAGTGCCAACCATTACTCGCAATCCTTTCTGAAATATAAAGAAATAGAAGAATCCAAGCCACTCATCAATAAATGCCGACAGAATGAACCATATAATTGTCCATTTAGTGCTGCCGAGTTGAAAGCGGCCTTGAGCGCATGCAAGAGTTCCGCACCAGGATCTGATAGAATCTTATATGAAATGCTCAAAAACTTACACAATGACACGCAACTTACACTACTTACACTTTTCAACACCATCTGGGATGCAGGGTACCTTCCAACCGCGTGGAAGGAAGCCATTGTAGTCCCTGTTTTGAAACAAGGCAAAGACCCTTCCTCAGTGGCAAGTTACCGCCCGATAGCCCTCACAAGTTGCCTTTGTAAGGTGTTCGAAAAAATGATAAATCGGCGACTCATCTTTTTCCTTGAACAGAGCAAAATTCTTGATCCTTATCAGTGCGGCTTCCGAGAAGGACGCTCCACAACTGACCACCTTGTACGTGTAGAAGCAAATATCCGGGACGCATTTGTACACAAACAATTCTTCTTATCCATATTCCTTGATATGGAGAAGGCGTACGATACGACGTGGCGTTACGGAATCTTAAGAGACTTGTCAGAAATGGGCATCCATGGTAATATGTTTAATATAATAAAAAGCTATCTGTCAAATCGTACCTTCCGGGTAAAAGTCGGCAATGCACTCTCACGTCCTTTTACGCAAGAAACGGGTGTACCCCAAGGAGGCGTGCTCAGCTGCACGCTATTTATCGTGAAGATGAATACGCTTCGTGCTTCACTACCACCCGCCATCTTTTACTCTGTCTACGTGGACGACATTCAAATAGCTTTCAAATCCTGTAACCTCGCAGTCTGCGAGAGACAGGTACAGCATGGCCTGAACAAAGTGTCAATGTGGGCAGACAAGAATGGGTTTAAGATCAATCCTAACAAAAGCTCTTGTGTTCTTTTTACAAGAAAGAGAGGACTTATCCCAGATCCTTGCATAGAACTGCGTGGACAACAGATCCCTGTAAACAAAGAACACAAATTTCTAGGTGTCATACTTGACTACAGACTCACCTTCGTCCCCCACATTAAACATCTCAAAGAAAAGTGTCTAAAAACAATGAACATAATCAAACTTCTATCCCAGACTACGTGGAGTAGTGACAGGAAGTGCTTAATGAATCTCTATAAAAGCCTCATTCGATCACGACTAGACTATGGCGCCGTGATTTACCACTCTGCCGCCCCAAGCGCACTAAGGATGCTAGACCCAGTCCACCATCTAGGAATCCGTCTGGCCACTGGCGCATTCAGAACGAGTCCCATACAAAGTTTATATGCAGAATCGAATGAGTGGTCTCTTCATATCCAGAGAACATACACCAGCCACACATATTTTCTGAAAGTCCACGCAAATCCTCAACATCCCTGTTTTAATACCATTCATGACATGACATATGCTACACTCTTTCGCAATCGTCCCTCCGTAAGACAGCCTTTCTCGCTGCGTGTGAGGGAGCTTAGTGAAGAAATGCACATTCCACTCCTCGAGCTTCGCCTAATGCATCCAGCCAAGCTGCTACCTCCTTGGGAGTGGCAGCTCATACAATGTGATATATCTTTCATGCAAGTTACAAAACACGCTCCAGAGATTGAAATCCTAATGCATTTCCGGGAACTCCAGCACAAATACTCCTGCACGGAGTTCTACACAGACGCATCGAAGTCACACGACGGGGTGTCCTATGCAGCCGTCGGTCTATCCTTCTCGGAATCCGACGTACTGCATCCGGAAACTAGTATCTTTACGGCTGAGGCCTACGCACTGCTGTCGGCCGTAAAGCATATAAATAAATCACAACTCCAGAAATCAGTTATATATACGGACTCCCTCAGTGTTGTGAAGGCCTTGATGTCATTTTCTAAGCACAAAAACCCAGTCATCAACGAACTCTATTCCGTCCTATGTAAAACGTATATATGTAACCAGCATGTCATCATATGCTGGGTGCCCGGTCATAGGGCCATTGAAGGCAATGTTCTGGCGGACCAGATGGCCACATCAGTTGTATCGTATTCTGTAAATCCTACCGCAGCAGTCCCTGTCACAGATCTGAGGCCCTACTTGCGCAGAAAACTGCGGAACTACTGGCAACGCTCGTGGGACAGGGAAACAAACAATAAACTGCATGTAATCAAGCCACAATTAGGTTTCTGGCCTCCCGTAACAAAATCCCGCCGGACAGATGTCCTATTCTGCCGTCTAAGAATAGGACACACTTTCGGCACACATAACTTTTTACTCACTGGAAATGATCCTCCAACTTGCGGTAGATGCGGGGACAGGCTGACCGTCCTCCACGTCCTCTTGGAGTGTCGGGAAGCCGAATACGAAAGAAAGAAACATTTTCCCTTAGCATACCAGCAGCGCATCCCCCTTCATCCCGTTATGTTACTCGGCCCAGAACCTTTATTTGACACCAACGCAGTCCTAAGTTTTCTGAAAGATGTTGTTTTGCATGTTTTTAGCCCACATGTTCGTAGCGGGTCCTCTCTTCAGAGGATACCGCCGCGATAGCTCTTTAGTATAGCACATGCCTCTAGGCCCTTGTGTTTCAAGGGCTCTGGCGAGGCAGCAGTGCTTTAGGTATTTTAACCATCCTATATATTTTTATTGTGCATCATTCTTCTACGATGGATTTTAATGTTCATAGTATTCATCATTAGTCATCGCCATAATTTTATAGTACATAGATTTTACGCACTTTACTGCGACTATTTTAGGCCACCTTACAGCCAAGTCACATCTTCCATAATACATCCTTAACACTACCACCAGTCATGGCGCTCTTTGGCCAAACCTGGCCCTTGCGCCACAAAACAACATACATCATCATCATTTATTTTTCAGTGATGAAGCCCAAGTTCGTGATTTTGTAGCATGTTTATGAGCAATCTTGCTGTCACACCATGATGTATATTACGGTATAACTTCTGTAACAGGTTGAAAAACAGGAAGTGCTTGCTGTCGTGTTTGTGAAAAAGCATGCTATGTTGAAGTCAGCTAGCCAGCTGTTTCTTGAGTGTCAATTGCTCTTTGCAGTGTAGAACACAGGTTTGCTGATACTTGCCGACTGCTGCTGTTACTGTGCAGTAGCCAGTGAGGACAGAGTAATACGTCAGCTGTGCTGACATGTCTATACATTTTAAATCACCTAAGGTTCAAATTTATGGTGTGTGCCATTGCCAAACTGGTAGTTCTTAAAGACACATGCCTTGTGGAAACAGGAGCTCTCAAAACCCGTACTCGTTGTGCTCTCCAGCGAGCAGAAATGTTTCAGTCAGTGAGCAAAAGTGGGAGCATTGTTAACCGGTGACCGAGCAGGAGCAGTTCCTGTGGGCAGAGCAATTCGAGTTGCTTCTGTGAGAAGAGCAGAGCACAAAGAATATCTCGTGATCTCTCTGCATTGTATCAATTTGCTTTGCTTTTATTTTGGTTTTGCTGGTTCAGCCATATTATGCCTGTGAAGATGGCAGAAATGGTGGCAGCTCATATACTGAAACCAATGTGCGGGCTTTCAGATTTAACAGCTGAAAACACTTGGCTGCAATGGTGTGGGATGCATTCATATTGAATAAAAATGTGTGTGATTGAGATGGTGACAGCTGTGAACGTCACATATGTTTTCCATTTGACATACACAAAATACCAGGATGCTTTGGCCACACGGTGCATTTGCTCTGTCACCCTCGTGTCTGCTCTGCAACTCCACAGAATGGTTCAGCAGTAGAGCAAGTAGCCCTGCCCTAATGCTACTGTTGCACTCTTCATGGCCTGGCACCTGTCTTGTTCACCTGTTGAAATGCATCTGTAAATAGCATATTTAAACTCACCCATGAGACATTGTCTGCCTTATGCAACCTTGGTGACCTGAGTTGCGTGAGGAAATGCTTTGTTTGGTTATCAAATCGTGTTCATGGTGTGTGCAGGAAATTCTCAACCACAAGGTGTCAATGATGCCAGAATCGGACTCTTACGTGATGGAAGGCAGCGGCAGTGGTGCCTGGGCAGGCGAGGACAGTTCAGATGACGAGGACTTTGACAGTGGCTCTGGCAGTGGGGAAGGTATGTGCTTCGCTCATGCGGAAACTGTTGCCGTGCATATTTAGAACTTTATGCTAATTTATACACACAGGAATGGGTTTTTAGGTAGTTAGAATTCATGCTGTTTCAATTCGTACAAATACTATTGCGGCTTAAATAAGGTTTATCTTATAATAAATTCTTATAAACAAGAGCTTTGTTTATAAGAATTTCACACCTCTTCCATGCAGCCATCTTTAAGGTATTGAACATTTGATAATAAAATGATCGTTGTATATATGACTTAATGGGTATTGTTGCATAGGTAGCTTCTGCAGGCACTTAATGAGTACTAGTCTATCCAATTGATAAAGTGACATCGACCTATTTTAATTGTCTAAAGGTCTTCGAGGGGCCGTACTTCGCAAACTTGCCAGAAATCCTCTACATGAATGAGTCATGAAAAATGGCAAATGTGTGTGTGTATGTGTGTGCGTGTTTGTAGCAATTATTTTCTTAAAATAACTCTTAGCACTTAAAGCAATGGCTAATGGTACTGTTTTGTCTACCACTCTAGACAAGATTAGCTGACAGAAGTGCACTTTGCACCAGTAATGCCATTTTTTGCAGAAATTGCGCTACTGCAGCTTTCAACAGCAACTAGGATCTCATACCAAACATTCTTAAAATATTTTAAAAATCTTCTGTTGAGAATTTTTAGTAAGAGAAATCAAGTACATTAAGCAGAAATTTTATGCAATTACAGGAGACTAGTTTTGTAATAAACTTCTGAAGAGACAACCTTGTCAAAATATGCCAGAAAAGTTGTAGAATGTAATTTCAGTGAAACTCTGTAAGGATGACAGGCACTGAAAATTTCTGTTGCCATTGTGGCAAAGCAAATTTTACTGAAGGAAAAATTAAAATTTGCTGGAATTTTGATAAAGTTATATAAAATGATAAGGCTTTGAGAAGCTTTAGCGTTCTCTATGACATTATAAATTGTGAGTCATGTGTTAAAAATCCGAGATTTCCTAATATCTCTAAAGTGCCTGGTGTATGTGTTGTGTCTGTATTCTTCTGATTGGTGCATGAAACAACCAACCGGAGCAAGCTTTTGAAATTCAAGTGGGCATACTGATTACCCATAAACTCTATATAGACATTTTCTGAAACTAAGTGACTCGCTTTTCCATAGGCTATATAAATGCAAGCCTTCTGAATTTGTAGGAGGATCATGTGTGCCACCAGCTGTTCTGCATGCTGGATTCAGCTCTTGCAAGTGCTTGCGGTGTTCCTTCGCATGTTAATTCTGCTCTCTGCATTAAACAGCTGAAGCCCTCTTACATTGCCAGGTGCAGATTTTTCATTCTGTAGTGTAAAGATGCTGCAGAGATAGTGCAATACTACTTGTGCTACGTAGGAGCAAAGTTTCTTTCTGCAGCTTTTTCATCCTCTCTTGCTTGAAAATACGAAAATAATAAACGATCAGGAAATGTGGTGAATGTGTTTTTTTGGGTGACTGTATTGTACCTCAGCTAGAGCGGAACATGAGATGCGGCTCTGATTTTTGTGATCTGTTTTGTGTAGCACCCGAAGATGATCAACCATCACAGACAACCCACGCCTCAACTTCCACCACACCTCGTCCAAAGACGGGCGGCTCCACGACACCACATGTGGCGTCACTGGCACTCATCGTGGTTGTGGCGTGCTCTCTGCTGTCCACGTTTGCAACCTGAGTGAGCCGGGGTCTCCGCTGCTCGCAAGTTTAGGAGGGCCTGTGTGCCGAGCAAGGCCCGGCACCTTCTTTGTGGCATTGTGATAGAACTGGGCACGAGGAATTGTGTGTTGAAAGCATTAGTATCTTTTGAATTTGTGTCTGTGCGTGGGCAAAGTGGACAAGGACTGTGGTGTCGCAGCCTGCAGCACTCTCCCACTGCATCTTCTAGGGACTCCCCAGCTGTCTGTGGGTCTCGCAGCTCATGGGACAATGCTGTGCCTCGAGTGTCTTCCTTCTTGCGGTTGCGCGACTTCCCAAAACAGTGGACAGTGGGACGGGCGGCTCACTGCCTTTTTCTTCTGCACGTGCGCCAAGTGAACGAAACCGATTGCCTGGTCACGCAGCCACACCTTTCCTGCTCCCTGCTTAAAAACGTGTCGTCAAGGTGAGGCCCCCCAGTGATGTGTGGACTTGTGTCACATCACTGCAGCTGCGCCTCCAAGTAGTCATTTCCTGCAGGTGTTGCTGTCTTTCCCCTCCTGTGGCCTTACTATATGTGACTCGAGCTCCTCAGCTGTAAACCAGCATTCTGGTGCAACTGAGTGCTTTGCGAGAGGCCAGTGACTATAACTTTCGCAAGTGTTTTTTCGTTTTTCTTGTCTTGCATACAGAATATGATCAATCAAAGGTTTCTCGTAAACTGCTAGAGTTGCTGCACGTGCTCAAGTGCATCGAATTGTTATTGTGTGCACAAATAATGGTCTTGCTGTGCTTCTGCAGTGCTCTCACACACTTTGTGCTACCAAGAGCAGTTGTTTTTGGACCCCAATATCTGTGCATGACCTGCCATCCTTGTGCCATAGTGAGCAGTTGCATGTTGGCTATCCTGCCTATGGTTTTAGTGTTGAGTATGCAGAGTTCGAATACCCCATGGCCCACTCGATTCAGTGAATCTGGACTGCAGAACGATTTCCTGGTTCCGTTGCTGGCATGTTTGTGCTGTGGTGCAAGTGTAAGCATCAGCTGTTCAGTGCATCTCAAAAATTTGGCCTGTGTGCTTGCGAGCAAAGTGCTGCATAAGCTGCGCTTACAGAATGGTCGTCAGTTCAGCAACTACCTGCGGCATGTTGGCTTCCCTTTCGTCGACTTCCTTAAATTTATTCAGTTTTTCAATACACTGCAATTTACTCACTTTTCACAGCTATGAAACATTGCATTTCTGTGTACGTGGCTTTGGTAATGAATTTTGAATGTCATTTGATAATTCTTGTCACGCTTTTAATTTGTTAACGCCATGGAGTGCATTTTAAGTGCACGCCTTCCAGGCAGAGTTACTGCTTGCTACAACCTTCTATGGTGACAAAGCTTTTGCACTTCAAGCAAAATTTCCTCTCGGGTCTATCAAAATTTGCTCTGGGAATTTAGGTACATACACTGAGGTACTGTGTTCTATCTATGCATCAGCTTTCCAACAATCCATGATTTGGAACGTGTTTCTGTTTTTATGTTTGTGGCACTTGTGGCAGTAGCAGGACTTGTATGTGAATTTTCTCATTGCCACTTAGCGCCTCATTGACTCTGGTTGCCAAGCAAAGCGAGCCCATCCTTACACCACATGCCATGCTATGACAAAACTAGGCCATTTTTCTTAGACAGGAACAGAGTCCCTGGCAGTCGTCTTGGAGTTGTTTGTACCTGAGAATTATCTATCATGGACAAGTGCTGGCCATTTCACGCATAGGCAATGCCGACGCCTCGCCAAATACGAGTCTCAATGTCAGAATTCACACTCGCGCAGTTTCGAGTGAATTGGTTGCAGTGCTTGTCTCCTCTTTGCATGCTGCAGAATGCATGTAAACGGAATATTTTTCGAGCTTCGATGAGCTAAGGATGAATTTCGCCTAAGAGAGATGACGGCTTGTCTTTGAGTATAAACCGTTACAGCGCTAACTACTGGCAGATGTGTTGGTCTGCATGAAGGGCTGAGTAATCACCATGTGAAACAGAGTTGTAATTAAGGCGTTGGTCAAAAGTGTGTTAATATATTGATGAGAGTATGCCATCCACCGTTCTGCTTGTGGGTGGGCTGTTTGGCCTGTCTGAGCTTTCTTGTTCGCTGTCTGTGAAAGAAATCTGCTGACAGCCGTTTCTCATACTGTCATGTTGCAACTGAGCCCCGTAGAAGAGATGTACTTGCATGGGGCACTCTGGCATTCAGACGAACACAAGTGACGTGGCGTTGTAGTTTATGCAGGAAAAGGAAGCTAGTAGTAGTGCTCTTTTTTAAAGTATGTGTTGTGGTCCAAGCTTTTTGTTCAGGTTTTCTTTGACACACCATTTTATGGCATTTATTTGTTTGAATACAAGGCAAGGTGCTTGTTTCATGGGAGAAAAAAAAAGTGAGGCTAAGGAACAATCCGAGATGCACTAAAAGGTGGCACTCAAAGAATGGTGTCCTTTCTCAATAGAGCGACTGAGGAATTTCTCGTTATGCAAGCAATATTTATGTAGGAATCATTTATGATGCTGAGTGCCAAAAACCTGCTGCTGATATTCGCTAGGAGCCAGAACAGCAGCATCTGATGCTGCTGCTTAATAATGACACTGCTCAATCTATTAACATACAGCAGCTGTGTTTTAAAGACTCTTCGAAAAATACAAAGGCAGATAATGGCCTTGTCTGTAAAGTGCATCAAATGTTCATCGAAGCAAGGGTGAGAAAAGCTAGAGAAGGAGATTTGGTTTCAGAGATTTGGTTTCAGATGCTTTAAATGCACACTGGCCGGGTGTCTCTAGGCTTTATTAGTTTGAGACCAGACAAAAGACGATAGAGCTGGTCTGCTCCAACTAGGCTGTTGTTTTAGTGAACTATATTGCTGCCTTGTTTTCTTGCGCATAAGTGAACTTGAACTGCAGTTGTATGTTACAAAGCAAACTCTCGCTATATTTAGAACCGTACTTGTGATATTGGCCATACCGATCACTTCATCAGCTAGACTGTTCGCAGCTGCTCGCAATTTGTCATTTGATGCTATTTATAGTTACATAATTTTGCATAATATGGTAAGAAGAACCTTTATTTAACATTTAAAATTGACTGTCTCAAAATCCAGGAAACATTTTATTTATTGATATGAGTTTACTGGTAAGAAGGGTGCACTGTCAAAACTTTAAAAGGACGAATTCAGCCTCCCTTGGCATAAATCTCCTTCGCATTGAGAGTCTGTCAACCTGTCGATGGTTTGCATGCTTTCTTGAGGAGGGAACCTTTGGATTATGGGACTTGAATAATTTAATTTAGGTTCTGTCAAAAAGTGGTACCTTTATTAGGTTAATGTGACAAAGCAGGACTGTGGATTCTGTTGGGCCATTGATGTTTTTGGCATCATCAGCATTCACGTCGTCAATTTGGCAGGCAGTAACATAAAATATACTTGTACATGAATATTTTGCCTGGATTCTGAGTTAAGCATTTTGTTTTGGTGTGTGTCTAATCACTGCTGACATTTACATTTCCACTAGTGCGTATGTGTCTGCTACGTTCAGAGGTATTTGGAGAGGTATTTATGGACATTTTGCATGATGACTGGTTAAAGTGCACTGCACGCATTTATGCTATATGTGCAACTAGGAGCTGCTTATCTAAAGCAAATATACAGTAAATCAACAGCCATCACCTTGAAAGGTTGTGCTCGGTTTCATTGCCGTGTGACATCAACAGGATACTCTGGTGATGATTTAACATTGTCTTTGTGACATGACAGAACCAAGTAAAACTTGGCTGCTTCTATGCATTATTGAATATGTTTGATACTGTCTTCCTTCACCCACTGATGCATTTCAGCCAGTAAAGCAACATGAGGCAGTTTATTTTTGGCACAATCTTCTCGTTGCACAAGAACTAATCTTGTGATGTCAGATAAAGAACTGTGGAGCCTCTTGACACCAAAGTACTACCTTCAGTGGTGCTACTGAGGGGTCAAAGCTTTGAGGTGTGTCTTAGCAATGCACAGAAAATAAATGGAAAATTACACTCTCTGTGAGGCATGTCCAAGAATGCATGCACAGCACTCTGGCAGTTAAATGAACTCGATCCTATTGAATCTGCTTAAATAGAATGATTTCTTATACAAAAAGTTTCTGAACATTGCGATTACATTGCAGCGTTTATAGTTGCATAGAAATAAATCGTATTGTCACACATTTGATTGAGCTTGACACAAGACCAAATTGCTTTGTAAATTAGCATTTGGATGTGTAGGGGCCACTGCCATGCTCGTCTTGGTGGACAAAATGCTTGCCTTACTGTAATCAGTACTGCAGAAGTCGACAAGAACTCGCTGCATCATTTTTGGCGACGTTCTTGCTGCAGAAATTTTTCTTGGTATAGTTTGCCTTGCAGCTAAGTTGCAAAAGCGCAGCAGCATTGATGTGAATTGCTTGGAAAATTTTTCTGCTATTGTGATTTTAAAGGTTACTCTTGCATAGTGTGTCTCGCATGCAGTTGAACCTGCACATGTAAATTATATACACAATTATATTCTTGAAATGTGTTGCTTATTCGGGTATTTCCTATAGAATATGGCAGAGCAGCTACTGGCAGCCTGCTGGTCAAGGCTGTGTCGCAGCTAGTAATTGCAATATTCATTTGCAGCTTTTCACTGAGTGCACTTCTTGCTTTGATGATCCTGGTTTACGATGCCAGATTGCAAAAGTTTTCTTAGATTATGTAAAACATAGGCGTTCCTGCAGAAATTTGCAAACAGCTCACGCAGGCTCTACGCTATTAGTTTCTCAGCATATGCTCAATGCATAGATACGATCTGCATCTGTAAATTCTGCTTTTAACAGTGTTCGTGCTGATTGTAATTTCATTCACGCTTTAGTGATAACTACAAGCTACAGCCCACATTTTACAAGTTATATCTTTCTATTGCGTGTTTGTAGCCATGGGCGGGAATCCAGGTTATGGTTTGTGTTTTCAGATGTTATGTTGTTTCCTTACAGTTAATTGCTTTCCTGCCTTTTAAGGGTCTTTGGTGGGAGCACAAAGTTCTTTTATAACTGCTGATGCAACAAACTTCAAATAGCGTGAAACCATAGTAAATGTAAAAGTTCAATCTGTGAATAAATTAAATTTTTTGCAATGAAGTTAACTTGCAAAGGACAGGCAGCCTTATTTTTTCCTCTTGTGTTAGCACTCCATGTTGCTAGGCTTAAGGCATGTTTGCCCAACACCATTTTCATGACACTACATATATAACTATGATCATTGTTATTTGCAGCTTATATAATCTTTCTGAATTTTATTTGTATTTGCTGCAGATGTCTGAAAAGGACAGGTACATCTTTGCATTAAACGCATAGGTCTTAAAATCCTGTGAAACTAGCATTGGGGAAACAGTCTCACTCGTTGCGATAATATTGACACTAACATAAGCATATCACTTGTATGGTTGTATGCTAGTGTTGCCTGGAGCACATGTATCGAATGCGAGGTGTAGTCATAAGTACTCAACTGATCGAAACTGTACTGCAGTTTCAGCTTCCCAATTGTAATTATGCTCGAGTCTGTTTCATAGACTGAAATTGTGGGTCATAAAAGGCAAATTTGAAATAAAGGAATACAGTGGTAAGATAATCCACCGATTATTTTATAAACTCCAACGGAAGTCCACATCTTGAGTTACTTCTCAAGTTTGTTGTGTCGCCAGTTACATAAGCAAAAAACTTTTGCTAGATAAGTGTAGTTTGATAATGTGAATGGATCGTGTGTACAGTGTTGAGGATCTGTGTGAAAAAGGTTGTCATGTGTGCACTAAAACTTGCTAAGGAAAATTGGTTGCTCCACAATTCTGGCTGTAGGCTCGGCAATTTCAGACATCGAAGAGCTACAATAGGCATTTGTGGCACGACTAGATTCATCTTGTCATGGTTACCTCATGTGCAGAATTGCAGCATATTTCACTGTGATAACCAGACATGTAAATTGTTGCTGGGTGTGCCAAATCGTATAAACTTTTCTCTTGTTATGCAGTACCATAAAACTTGCTTGGATAGGTGTGTGCGCTGGATCAGTTTTCTGTTTTTGAATCCATGTTCCATGTCCGGACAATGATACTATTGCCTCAGAGGAAAAAAAGTTCAGGGTGAGCTGTGATACAAATAATCCATAATAGACGTCTGAACTATTGCTCTTCCACAAAACTGTCTCGCTTTATTTGCTGAGATTGGAAGTGAAGCTGGCTTTAAAAAATTTGTCATTCATGATCTGAAAACAGCATGTAAAGGCCCAAGTCCTATAATCTTGCTTAGGCCATGAGCAATTGCCATTAGAAAAAATATGTACAGTAACTCTGCTATGAAGTTAAATCATTGAATAAAGAGTATCGTTCACAGGATATGTCACTACAATATTTTTAAGAGCAGAATGAAAATTCCTTGGGCATGCAAATGTCATATTCTGTTTTGACCGAACAAGTGTTAACTGTACAAGAGAAGACCGCACAACTGGCAGGACTGGTTGGTTTTAGTTCAGTATGGTAAATGGAGCATATGATGACCATTTCTCTTGGGCCATCATCTTGCCATTTTAGCCTGGTTGGGAACATGAAATAAAGGAAAAGGACATAGTGCTGGAACAGAAGTAAACTTGTGAACAACAATACAGGGAATAGTCAGTAAATGAGGCTCATTCTTATCACATGACATCCAAAGTAGTTGTAATTGTAGGCTGATTCAGTGCCTTCGTACTTGTACGCTTATCTGGAGTGCCATAAGGTTAGGTATAAATGCCTGTGAGTGAGAGTTTTCTGTTTCATATTGGAGTATATTGTGGCAATGGACTTGCACACAATCATGCAAATGCACCCCTAGTAGTGTTTATTTATAGCCCAAGTATCACTTACAAAAATCTATGACAAGCTAAGCAACTTGCTCACCTGTATTACCCCAATAAGACGCGGTATGTGTTTATCATGTCCCTGTTCGTACACAAATGCCATTGTACCATCATGGTCTTATATGATAACAAGTGATAATGACAATCATAGAGTTTGGTAGGAAGCAATTTTTTTTGAGCAGTCACTGTAGCCAAGAAAATTTTATGTGCTTCACACCAGCACATCTCATCCACAATACCATTTCAATGGTAACATGTCTTGCACAACATGTGTGCCAAGTTGTGCAAAGAGCTGGCAGGGTGTTTCATGCCAAAGGCAGTGAGCTCTGGAAACCGTGCGTGCTTGAAAAAACAAACATTGTGCTGACTTGGGAACACGTTTTGCGAGAGTGCTTCAATTTGCAGTGAACAAGTTGCTGCCTGCATGAGCCAAGCAACATACTGATGATTTTGTGGCCAGAATGAGAATAAATAGATTGTCAGATTTATTATCTTATAATCGTTTATGTATAATTGGAGCTGATGAAATAATTATATTGCTTGTAGTGCCCCTTCACAAGTGTCATGCAGAAGTACATTTGCTCCAACCAACATGCGTGCTTAGGGTTCACCTGAAAGTGAAGTCTTGATATATTTGGCATCATAGCATTAACCAATCCATGCTTGCCAGAGAAAACAATGCAGCATTAGTGTTGATATAGCTAAGATGAAAAGCCATTGAAGGAGAGGCGTGGTGTCAATGCAGTTCGTGTGAAATCAAAGAATGCTTTGGTTTTCACGCTGCTGAAGCATTATAGTGAGAGATATTGTGTGAATATAGGATAAGGGAAGTGTAAAAAGTTCAACCGATGCTCATTGTATTGTTTTTTTGCTTTCTTTTTTATCACACTTGATGCTAGAATATACTGTGCTGGCTTCTTTCTGTGTTTCATATGTTTGTTTGTGTGTGTATGAGCATTTAAGTACAGAGCTCCAGTCCTGACCTATGCTGCAGCCATGATATTTGCAAGAGGGACTAAATGTTGCGCGTGAATACCCACTGTATTGTGGCAAATGAAGTTGTTCTGATGACCAAATTTCTGCTGGACAGCAGAAATACTTGCCACAAAAGGCACAAGAACCAAGCTGGTTGTTTCCTTATATCAGATATTGCGCAATTAAGAGAGCCAGGTATAAAGGGTTATTCTGTTTATACCACCACATGGTTTATATTTAAATTTTTCACATAGGGGACATTTCACAGTACTTTTTATTGCCACATTTATATGCAATAGTTGCCTATTTTGCCCGCAATCTGTTGCAACTAGTCCTTGCAGTAATGTGGAACTGAAATAGTAGTTACAGTGAAAGGGACTGTGGTGCTGACACTGTTACAGTGAAACATTGTGTGTACCTAGTGTTACTGTAATATTGACAGAGGAAACCACCATTCCACTGCTGGATAATTTAAACTTTTTGGCCACCATCACTGGATATGACAAGAGTACAGTTATTTTAGGCAAAATGGGGCAACTATTGCATCCCATAATTGTTTTAAACCAAATATGCTGCAAACCTTGAGTGCGAACAAGCAGGTGGTTTTGTAACTTGAGCAATTTGTACCTGGCTCCTTCATTCGTAGAACGTAATGTAGCTCAAATATTTGTTACTGTGACAGCCAACTTATTGTCTTCTGCCATGTTACTGGTGTGGCGAAGATGTTTCTGTCGTTATGCTGAAGGTTTTTGTCATCTTTATTTGAATAGCACATGTGTTCTTCTCAGGCATGCATGTCTGGAAAGGAAAGTTTGCTAGGAGTTATTTGTTGTCTGTAATTTATTTGCTTATTACTAATTACAAATGATATTGTCTCTTGAATCAGCAACAAAGTCATTGAGCATCTGTGTAATTATATTATCGCTGGCGAGAAGCTTGACGAGTGCCATTTTGTTTGTTTCTGGCTGGTGTTGAGTGAGATTATGTGGTTTATGTAATGCAGTGAGTCATGTGAATTGAATGTGTTGATGATAATCAAGGCACTCCAGGAGAGACATATGAGCTTGGCTGTATGTGTTGCAAATGCTGGCTATGTTGTTGAAATGTGTTGAACAGTCTAGGTCCCTCAAGATGTTTTTTGAGACTTTCCTGTAATCAGCTAGCATTGGTATTTAAGCTGCCATCAGAAGTTTTTGTCAAATTGTATGCACGTTGTCTTATGTTCGTGCTTTATTTTGTTTGGATTCCACTGTGAATGATGGCAGTGTAAGTGGAGTTGATACTATGGCAGTAAAAGCATTGAATTTACAAAAACCAGTCCATTGGTATTTTATTGATTTGCATGTTTCGTTTTACAGCTGGTGAAGCAGTACACGTGCTGAGCACTTTGTTCTTAATGGACGAACATCTGCTCTTAAATCTGTTCGTTCTTCCATGCAGTTCTGCTAAAACTTCAAACTCCCGAGGTCCTGTAAAATTAATAATTGTCAAACTCTGTCCATGTACACTGTAGCTTAGCTGCATATATAACGAGGCTACTTACCAAAGTGATTAATGATTCATTTTTACTGTGACACAGTATTCAGCTGGAAATTAGGTTTGCTTTGTCTATTTATCCATTCTATTACACATTTTTATGACCATTGTCGCCATTCATGTTATCACATCGTATGGCTGCCTTGTTATCCTCAGGTTTAATATCGCCATAGACAAAGCAAAAGAACACTTTGTCCACCGCCTCCACTGCACTTCATTGTTTGCGGCGCAGACAACACAAGCCCCAGCAAACCAGCATTTCTCATCCACACAGTGGTGCGCCCATGAGCAAATGTCTGTTCTGCAAACTCAAGCAGTAAATCATAACATAATATCTGCATAAAATATAGTCATCTATAGGTGTATATAAAGCACACAGACTTGTTACCGTAACAGCGCATGATTTACAACATGTTCATAATGAGATGGAACACTTACATTAATTGTTACTGTATACAAAATTGGGCAAAACGCACGGAGTGCACCCAAATAAGCTCTTACAGCTTTGCCTACCGCCACCACTGCACGACTTGAATTTGCGTAGAAATGCAAACTTGAGCTGAATGCATTAACAACTAGGCTATCACGCAACAAAAGTGCTTAGTAATTTATGCAAGATTTTGCACTGCACACAGACTAATTGGCATCCGTGACACCAGACCTGACGGCGGACCGCCGTCAGGTCTGGTGTCGTGTCCCGTGCCGTAGAGGTGCCCGTGCAAGTCGGCGCCGTGGGATCGGTAATAAGAGTTAATTCGGCATCATGCAGGTCCTGCCACAGGCGTCGACTTTAGGCGGTAGTGTAGCCACAGCCCCAGGCCTCGTTCGGGGCGTTAAAATCTCCCCCAACCAGAAAGGGGTTTGCGCCCGCCAAGGCAAGCGCCCCTCGGAACAGAGACAGGAAACGAGCCCGTGAGTGAGCCGGATTACTATATACGTTGTGGAGAAATACACTGTGGTTGCGTATTCTATTGGAAAGGAGCTCTACAAGCAGGTTTTCCGCATGTGTGCCGCTTACGCTGTGTTCTTGCACTACTATCCCTTTCCGAATTAAAATTGCAAGTCCGCGATCAGCGGGAATAGGCGAGGCATGCGCAGTGTAACCTGGAAGCTTTGGTACGGTACCTACTGTTTCTTGTATCATTATGACGTCAGGTTTGGGCTGCGCGTGTCGGACGTATTGTATAATCGTGTAAATCTTGGCATATCAAAACAAATAGTATCATCATCATCATCATCATCAGCCTGGTTACGCCCACTGCAGGGCAAAGGCCTCTCCCATACTTCTCCAACAACCCAGCTCATGTACTAATTGTGGCCATGTCGTCCCTGCAAACTTCTTAATCTCATGCGCCCACCTAACTTTCTGCCGCCCCCTGCTACGCTCGCCTTCCCTTGGAATCCAGTCCGTAGCCCTTAATGACGATCGGTTATCTTCCCTCCTCATTACGTGTCCTGCCCATGCCCATTTCTTTTTCTTGATTTCAACTAAGATGTCATTAACTCGCGTTTGTTCCCTCACCCAATCTGCTCGTTTCTTATCCCTTAACGTTACACCCATCATTCTTCTTTCCATAGCTCGTTGCGTCATCCTCAATTTAAGTAGAACACTTTTCGTAAGCCTCCAGGTTTCTGCCCCGTACGTGAGTACTGATAAGACACAGC
This sequence comes from Dermacentor albipictus, assembly GCF_038994185.2. Lineage (NCBI taxonomy): Eukaryota > Metazoa > Arthropoda > Arachnida > Ixodida > Ixodidae > Dermacentor > Dermacentor albipictus. Next base: position 463,636,418 of record NC_091821.1, on the reverse strand, counting down.
TGTTATACACTTTTCTCTTGAGGGATAATGGCAACCTGCTGTTCTTGATCTGAGAGTGCCTGTCGAACGCACCCCAGCCCATTCTTATTCTTCTGATTATTTCAGTCTCATGATCCGGATCCGCGGTCACTACCTGCCTTAAGTAGATGTATTTCCTTGCCACTTCCAGTGCCTCCCTACCTATCGTAAACTGCTGTTCTCTTCCGAGACTGTTAAACATTACTTTAGTCTTCTGCAGATTAATTTTCAGACCCACTCTTCTACTTTGCCTCTCCAGGTCAGTGAGCATGCATTGTAATTGGTATGGTATGGTATGAAGAACTTTATTGGGTCCTGAAGGTCAACCCTAGGTTGACGCGGGCCACTCCCACGTTGGGACTGTCTGGCCGAGCCCTTCAGCCGCATCGCGGGCCTTCTGGAATGCCCGTAATTGGTCAGAGAGTGATTCGCTGTGTAGCATTTGCCGCCACCATTCTTGTTCCTTGTGACAGTCTGTGAAGGCTGCGGGGTACTGCCAAAGCATGTGGTCAAGAGTAATGATGCCATTGCACTTATTACAGTTGGTTTGAGTTTCCCTCTCCGGATAGATCCTGTTAATAAAATCTGCACTTGGGTATGTTCTTGTCTGTAGCAAACGTAATGTGACCGCTTGGGCTCTGCAGAGCTTACCGTGTGGCAATGGGTATTCCCTTCTGCTTAAATAATAATGCTTCGTGATTTAATTATATGTTAATAATCCATCCCTGTGTTCTCCGGGTGAAGTGTAAGTTGCTCGGTCTTCAAGAGCAAGGCTAGAAAGTCCTCGTGCTGCTTCATTTGCCACCTCATTGAGGTTTCTCCGAGCTCCGCCCACCTCCGCCAGATGTGCAGGAAACCAGCGTATTTCAACCCTCTCTCTGTTGACCTTCTCTAGTAATTTTATGGCTATCCGTGTCACATATCCGTTGGTAAAGTTGCGTTTGGCTGTTCTAGAGTCGCTGTAAATATGTGTCCACCGATTAGCCCGAATGGCAAAGGCAATTGCTACTTGTTCTACTACTATTGGGTCCTTGGTATAGACGGTGATGGCATCCCGTATTTACCTTGAGTGTCTACAACAACGGAGGTATACGCATCCTTATTTTTAACCCGGGCAGCGTCAACGAACACCGCCTGCTGCTTATGTTGATCTATGTCTTGAAGGAGTGCCTTCGCCCTTGCCTTCCGTCTCTCGAGGTTGTGTGTCGGGTGCATGTTCCTAGGGAACGGGGTCGTCTTTATTGTTTCTCGTAGTCCCTCTTGTAATTGTGTTAATAATTCTCCTTCGTTGGTGTGGTTGTTAATTTCTACGCCAATTTCTTCAAGTAGCGCCCTCCCAGGTCGTGTCCCCATTAGTCTCTCCTGGTGGGCCACCTGTTGAGCCTCAGCTATCTCCTAGTGTGTTATGCGGCCCTATGCGCAATAAGCTATCATTGGCCGTGCTGATGGGAAGTCCTAGTGCAGTCTTTATAAGTCGTCTCATTAAAGCGTTTAGCTTGTTTTTATCAGCCTGCGTCCATTGTAGCATGCCAGCCACGTACGAGAAGTGGCAAAAGGCGAATGCATGTACCAATCTTATGGCACTGTCTTCTCCTAGCCCCTTATGCTTCTTCGTAACTCTACGCAGAAGCCTAATGACTTCTTCTGACTTGTTAGAGATGTGTTCTATCATCCTGCAATTAGATCCATTCGCTTGCAGGAGAAGTCCTAGCACTCTAATAGTCTCCACCTGCCTGATTGGTTCTCCATTCTTGGCGTATATGTCAATGCGGGGTTCTTCCTCTGGGATATATCCGTTCGGCTTGCGCCCACGCTTACTGCTCCGTAATACCAATAGTTCTGAGGTTTTAGCAGAGCAGTTCAGTCCCGTACCCTCAAGTGTTGTTTCCACCACATAAATGCTTTCCTGTAGTTTGGTCTGTGTTTGTCCCATATTACCTTCAGCACTCCAGATTTTTACATCATCAGCATATATAGCAAAGTGGATACCCTCAATCTGCGCGAGACCTCGAGCCACTTTTGACATTGCCAAATTAAATAACATGGGAGATAGGACAGACCATTGTGGTGTCCCACGATTCCCAAGTTCCAGGGTTGTCGATTGGAGTTCGCCTAACCTGAGGCAAGCAGAACGGCCACCGAGAAAGGCTTTGACTATATTGTGCAATCGCTTACCCAATCCCATCTCTGAGAGGATATCCAATATGGCCCTATGCTTGATGCGATCAAAGGCCTTTTCTACATCTAGGCCTAGAATAGCTCTCGCATGTAGCTGTCTAGCAAGAATAAGGTGATGTTTGATTAAAAGCATTGCATCTTGAGTCGAAAGTCCAGGACGGGAACCGATCAGGTTATGCGGAAGAACATTTCTGTTTTCTACATACTTAGTCAGTCTACTGGGTATGACATGCTCCATGGTTTTGCCCAGACATGATGTTAACGATATGGGTCTTAGGTTATCTAGACTGAGTCGATTGCCTGGTTTGGGAATAAGAATTGTGTTAGGAATTCTCCATTCCTTCGGATAATCACCGTTCTTTCAGAGTTCGTTTAAATACTCTGTTAAATATTTTATAGAATCATCGTCCAAATGTTTCAACAGCCTATTGGGAATGCCATCTGGACCGGCAGCAGGTCTACTTTTGAGGTCGTACAGGGCTGCGCGAACTTCGCTTTCTGTGAAGTCTTGATCCATAGGCTTACAGTCTTCCCCTGTATATTTAGGCAGGTCTGTACTCTCATTGCTATACTTAAGTGGTAAATACTTAGCTGCGAGCCGATCCAGAATGGCCTCCTCCGTCGTGTCCTGACTCTCACGATGGACGAGTCGTGCTACTGCTGTTCTCCTATTTGATTTCGTGTCGTTCTCATGAAGCAAATGTCTAAGTAAGTTCCAATTTCCACCACGTCTGATTCGACCATCCATGGAATTACAAAGCTCATCCCATTGTTGTTTCTGTAAATTTCTGGAGTGTTCTTCAATCTCCCCATTCAACAATGCTATGCGCTTCCTGAGTCTCCTGTTCAGCCATTGCGTTTTCCATCTTTTTAACATAGATTGTTTTGCTTCAATCAAGTGCGCCAGCTTACTGTCCATGATTTCGATATCCTCCTCTGTGGTAATATCCTTCATTGCCGCCTTTACATCTTCCCTGAGCTGTGTGGTCCAAGTTTGGAGTGTTTTCTTTTGTCCTGCCTCTGTCTCAGCTCTGCTTTTCCTTGCTTTCCGAAAAAGATCCCAGTCAATGTAGTTAACGTGCTTTATCTCATTACTTGGTGTTTCCAATAGTATTTGTAATATGTAATGATCACTACCCAGGTCAATATTGGAGTTATTCCAGTCAGCGTTCGCTAAAATTGACACGAAAGTAAGGTCTGGTGTGGAGTCCCTGCATGTAGATGTACAACACCTAGTGGGATAAGCTGGGTCTGTGATGAGGGAGAGATTAAGATCTGTAGCTAGGTTCCAGAGTCCATCCCCTTTCTTAGTATTCCAGCGATACCCCCAGGTTTGATGTGGGGCGTTGAGATCCCCTCCAATAATGAGTGGAGCGTGCTTAGTAACAGCCATAGTCTTATTAAGAAGTGCCCTGAAACTCTGTTTCATGTCGCTAGTGCTGCTATAAACATTAAGACAAAAGAAGCTTTGCGGTTTGCTTCTATTCCTTTTCAAAGTTATTTCCACAAGTAAGTATTCTAATTTGTTTAGTCCAAGGCGAAAACCATGTTCTATGTAAGGTATTTTCTTATCTACGAGCGTGGCTAGCCCCCTACCCGGCTCTTTGCCCCTGTATGTCGCTTTGTATCCGGATAGGCTGATCTCATCCGCCAAGTTTTCCTGCAGCATAATTATTTTCGGTTTGTCCGGAGAGGTTTTTATTAACTGCATGAGAGGTGCTTTTTTTGTGATAAAATCCTCGGCAATTCCATTGCCACACGGTAAAGCTCCCCCTGCTAGCCATAGCTTATAGAGCCCGCCTTACTGATACCCGCTAGACTACGCTTCGTAGAACCCCACGACGCGCCAGGCAGCGATCTGACGCTTTCTGCTTCTGAGGGTAGGTATTCGTCGTCCTTGCCTTGCGCTTCTACTTTGGTGAGCCTCTTTTCAGCCGTCAGTCTCCATTTCCATAATTTATCAACTTTGAAGGTAGCTTTATCTATGGCATCTCTAAGTTGTTTAATCGCCTCCTTGATCTCTTCCAAAGCAGAGCACACTGTCGTTTCTACTGGTCTTATTGCCCGCTTCTTTGGAGCTGGTGTGTTTTCTTCATCCCGCCTGTTGTCATTATTCAACGGTTTGGCCATTGCTACTTTTGTGGAGCCAGTCTGCGAGTTCTTGCGAAGTTCTACAACCTGTTTAGTAAGTTCTTCATTTGCCTTTCTCAGATACGTTACTTCTTTAATTAGCTGTTTTACCCTGGCATCATTATCTCCGACCGGCCGTCCCGCACCGCTCTCCGCACCCGTCACAGTACCTTTCACTTTGTCGCCCCAGGTTGTTCCAGATGTCGTCTTGTCGCCAGGCGTCTGCCCTCCTCCTTCGAAGCGCATCTGCACTTCGCGTTATCTGGAGCGGCTTCTGCCCTTCGACGGCGAGCGGCGTCTTGACCGTGTGGGGCTCCTTGAGCTCATGCGCGCCCTGGTGCCCGTTTGGGCATCCCATTGCAGCTGAGCTGATGTCGCCCCCGATGCAGATCTGTTGCGTTCTCGTCGTCGAATTCGCACCACGTATGGAATTTGGTATCGCTGTCGGCAAGTCTTGTCCCCAGTTGGGTGGTCCCCTCCACACAATTTGCAGTTAGGCACACACATGTGACTGTCCTCCGGGTTTTGAGTTCCACATCCTCTGCACTGTACCACGTCCGGTGTTGGACATATATCTGATCGATGTCCAATCTTTCCGCAAGCATAGCAGACAAACTGCTTCCTATACAGGTAGCACCTTACAAGGGTCGACCCGTATCTGACATAATTGGGTACCTTGAGCCCATCAAACAGAACAATGACCGAGCCCGTGGATTTAATACGTTTGGCTGCCAATGCTAGTGGGTTAAAGTCATGCACAATGTTCTTCGTTATCGTGGCCTGATTGTCTCTGAGGTCAACACTCCGAATGATCTCTTTAGACGTGGTATGTGGAGCTGTCTCGTAGGCGTTCACTTCAAATTCGGTTTCCATTATAATGATCGACCTGATTCGCACATACCTGGCAGCATGACTGGGATCTGGTGTACTAACCACCATGATGTTTTGCGTGAAGTTAGGGCAAACGACATCATCTCGGGCTTGTTGTGGAGTCAGGCCCGCTGCTTCAATAATCGCCACGCCTATCGCTGTGGTGCTCACTTTGCTCAAGTTGAGACCTCCTCGTGGGCGGATGGTGATCTTGCTGTGCTTCTCGGGCAATTGGGGTATCCTTGATGCCTTGACAATCCGGGTTTTGAGCATAGTGGTTGTAGGTCCCTTGTTCTTGCTGCTGTTGCCTTGCTCTTGCTGGCTCTGCGGCGATGTTTTCCCATCGCCAGCAATCCTTGTGGTGGAGCGTAATTTTCGGCTTGTCACAATTTTCCAACCTAGATGTTCATCATTCTCTTCTAATCTGGTAGCGTCTTCATCTTCCATGCGCGATTCCGCCATCGCGGCCCGGCGGGGCCAGTAGGCCTACTTGGGTTTGCACCAGAAAGGCCAGTAAAAGTCCAAAAAAGAAAGTCCCACCTTAAAGAAAGGTGTCCGCCAATTCGCGGTGGCTTCACAAATCCAGTGATGTGCTTGAATCCATGATGGTGGCAAAGAAGGCTGCACAAACATTCAAAAACGACGGAGCCGATGTTGTTGTTGTTGTTGTAGCCTGTGATGCGTGTGGCTCCTACTCACGATGGGGGATTGGCCAAGAAATGGGTGGACTATTCAAAATTGTTATGGAGCATAAATTTCTTAATAGCTATTGAAATAGCATTGAATAGCGCAGAATTACCTGTTAAATAAAATCAGGAAAGTCATATTGAATGAGTAATAATTAATTTAAAAGTAAAAACAAAAAGAAAGGAATTTAGTAGGGCATTCGTTTAGATTCCGTAAAGAATGTTCGGACAGCGAAGCATGCATCCCTGTGGCTGAATCCCAAAGTGGACGCTCCGAACGAAAGAATTGCAGGTTCTGTCAAGTCCAGGCCAATTCTCCGAAACGGTATTTCCAACCATCTTTTTCTAACCGCAGTAAAGCGGCGACCAGATAGAAGAAAGTGGTGTATCGTCTCTTCCTCATTACAAAAAGAACAGAGGGGGGAGGGAACCAAACCCGACCTGTGTACATAGAAATTCAGCGAGGGTATGCGGCAGCGTAATTTGGTGACGCAGACCTCAAGCATCTTTGTATCACAGGATTCGCTATGCCAGGGATGTGCCAGGTGCTGATACTCTGGAGAAGCAGTCAAATGTGGGTTTGATAAGGCTAATCTTATTGATCGCATCCCAAATCTTGCCGCCGTGATCTGTGCAGTCACTGGTAGAATTGGAAGAACAGGGCCGGATAGTGATGCATTTGCCAGTGAATCAGCAGTTTCATTAAAAACAAACCTTTATGCCCTGGTACCCAAATCAAATGAACACATTGCACATGGGCTGGAACTAGTAAGTGGAAGAGTTTTAGTATGGGGGACTCATTAGTAGCGGTAAGGCAAGAGCATACTGAAAGGGAGTCAGTCAGAATGGCAGCCGTTCAAAAAATTGGGTCTAATTTACGTAAAGCTAAGATTACTGCTAACAACTCGGCCAGAAAAATAGGCACAAAATCAGGCAACCTTAAAGAAAAAGACCAGTCGAGTGCAGGACAAAATATTCCAATGCCAGCTTTTTCCTCGCACTGAGGGACGTCCGCACCTCGGCTTCTTCTTCTATATCCATTGTAATTGGTCCCCTGAGTTACTAAGCAAGGCAATAACATCAGCGAATCGCAAGTTACTAAGGTATTCTCCATTAACTCTTATCCCCAATTCTTCCCAATCCAGCTCTCTGAATACCTCCTGTGAACACGCTGTGAATAGCATTGGAGAGATCGTGTCTCCCCGCCTGGCGCCTTTCTTTATAGGGATTTTGTTGCTTTCTTTATGGAGGACTACGGTGGCTGTGGAGCCGCTATAGATATCTTTCAATATTTTTACATACGGCTCGTCTACACCCTGATTCCGTAATGCTTCCATGACCGCTGAGGTTTCGGCTGTCAACGCTTTCTCGTAATTAATGAAAGCTATATATAAGGGTTGGTTATATTCCGCACATTTCTCTATCACCTGATTGATCGTGTGAATATGGTTTATTGTTGAGTAGCCTTTACGGAATCCTGCCTGGTCCTTTGGTTGACAGAAGTCTAGGGTGTTCCTGATTCTATTTGCGATTACCTTAGTAAATAGATTGTATGCAACGGACAGTAAGCTGATTGGTCTATAATTTTTCAAGTATTTGGCGTCCCCTTTCTTATGGATTAGGATTATGTTGGCGTTCTTCCAAGACTCCGGCACGCTCGAGGTCATGAGGCATTGCGTATACAGGGTTGCCAGTTTTTCTAGAACAATGTGCCCCCCAACCTTCAACAAATCTGCTGTTACCTGATCACCCCCAGCTGCCTTCCCCTTTTGCATAGCTCCCAAGTTTCTTTACTTCTACCGGCGTTACTTGCGGGATTTCAAATTCCTCTAGACTCTTTTCTCTCTCATTATCGCCGTGGGCGCCACTGGTACTGTATAAATATCTATAGAACTCCTTAGCCACTTGAACTATCTCATTCATATTAGTAGATATTGCCGGCTTTGTCTCTTAACGCATACATCTGATTCTTGCCTATTCCTAGTTTCTTCCCTGCTTTTAGGCTTCCTCCGTTCCTGAGAGCATTTTCAGTTCTATCCATACTAAACTTCCTTATGTCAGCTGTTTTACGCTTGTTGATTAAGTTGGAAAGTTCTGCCAGTTCTATTCTAGGTGTAGGGTTAGAGGCCTTCATGCACTGGCGTTTCTTGATCAGATCTTTCGTCTCCTGCGATAGCTTACTGGTATCCGGTCTAACGGAGTTACCGCCGACTTCTATTGCACACTCCTTAATGATGTCCATAAGATTGTCCTTCATTGCTTCAACACTAAGGTCCTTTTCCTGAGTTAAAACCGAATACCTGTTCTGTAGCTTGATCCGGAATTCTTCTATTTTCCCTCTTACCTCTAACTCATTTATAGGTTTCTGATGTACCAGTTTCTTGCGCTCCCTCCTCAAGTCAACGCTAATTCGAGTTCTTAACATCCTATGGTCACTGCAGTGCTCCTTGCCGAGCACGTCCACATCTTGTATGATGCCAAGGTTAGCGCAGAGTATAAGGCCTATTTAATTTCTAGTATCGCCATTCGGGCTGCTCCACGTCCACTTTCGCCTATCCCGCTTGCGGAAGAAGGTATTCATTATCCGCATATAATTCTGTTCTGCAAATTCTACTAATAACTCTCTCCTGCTATTCCTAGAGCCTATGCCATATTCCCCCACTGACTTGTCTCCAGCCTGCTTCTTGCCTACCCTGGCATTGAAGTCGGCCATCAGTATGGTGTATTTTGTTTTGACTTTACCAATCGCCAATTCCACGTCTTCATAGAATCTTTCGACTTCCTGGTCATCATGACTGGATGTAGGGGCGTAGACCTGTACTACCTTCAATTTTCGTTATTTCGTTAGTAACTTCGTTAGTAATAATTCATTAGTAACTTCTAACTAGTGTCGTACGGTTCCTATAAACAAAATAAACGTTCGTTGTAAATACAAGCAGCACCTATAATGTGTAGTGCCCCTTAATTTGTTCGGTTCGGGATCGATATCCGTCCGTCCATCCATCCGTCCGTCTGTGTGCCTGTCTGTCTGTCTGTCTGTCTGTCTATGCGGACCCATTGGATTGCTTTGTCTACTTGCTTGAAGCCACTAGGTATATGCACCTGGTCATCGTGCCGTCGTGATCGTTCCATCGTCGTTATTCCAGCTTCACGATCTTACTATCGCCATGTCGTCGTCCTCACACTTTCTTCCCTGTGCCAAGTTGCGCAAGTTGTCTAAAAGCTTGGGCCACCAGACATGGACTCATGGTCATGATACCGTCGTGGTCGTTGCATCATCGTCATTCCAGCTTTGTCATCTGACTCTCGTCATGCCGTCGTCCTCACGCCATCGCCTTTATACAGTCGTCATGCACTCCTTGTCACACCGCTATCGTGTTGTCGTTCCGTAGTTTACATTACAGCTTCGTGATCCGAGTCTCGTCATGCTGTCGTCGTCACGCCTTCTACTCTGACAGAGCAGTTAAAGTTGTCTAATTGCTTCGGCCATAATATATATATATATATATATATATATATATATATATATATATATATATATATATATATATATATATCTTCGTGGTCATGATGCCGTCATGTCTAATGCATTGCAATCATTCCAACTTCGTCATCCGACTCTCTCCATGCTGTCGTTTCATCATCGTCATCACTTAAGTAACGTCTTCCCATTGTCGTCATGTCACCATCGTCATACTGCCTTTGTCGTCCCACCGACGTCAATCTTTCTTCGTCATTCTATCGTAATGATACTGTTGCCATTTGATGATGATTATGTCGCCTTTGTCATGCCATCATACTCAGACAGGCGCTATCATGCATCCGTTCTCAGACCATCGTCGTGCGTGCCGTAGTCGTGAAGCAGTCGCGGTCATTACGAGGTCGTCATGGTAACTTCGACATCCTACTCTCGTCAAGCCGTCGTGGTGAGTGATCGTCGTCCCACGGTCGTCGCTATACCGCTGTCATCGTGTCACTGCCCTCACGCCGTCTTTTCACCCTCGTCATCACCTCTGTATCGTCATCTCATTGTAGTCATCCAGACGTCATACCACCGCGGTCGATCCATCGACGTCATTCCATGTCCATGATCGTAAACATGCTGTCGTCATTCAGTCACGATTATGGCGCCGTTCTCATGCCATCGTCATCATTTCGTCATCATCAGACAGATGCTATCATAAACCCGTTGTCACACATGACGCCGTGGTCATGCCATCGTCTTCATTCCCGGTTCTTGATCCGGTTGTCGTCATACTGACGTCGTAGCGCCATTCTCGTCATGCAGTCGTAGCCTTTAGATTGTCCTCATTTCGCTGTCTCACGCTGTTGTCGTCACACCATCCCCATAATTTAAGGAAAGACCTCTCATTGCAGATCATGCAGCCGTCGTTGTACCGTCTTTGTTGTCCGATCAATATAATTCCTTCGTCATTCCTTCGTCACTGCGTCAGTGTCATTCACTCGACGTCATGACGCTAAGCTCACGGGTTTGGGAGACCTTGGAAAGCGAGTCCCATAGCAGATTGGGACGATATCAGAGTATGGGGCATGTAGCTGAAGCAACGAAAGTCTCAGAATTACCACTAAACGTGTTAAATACCGTCATTTCAGTAATGCGGTCTGTCGCTGCATTACTCGAATGCTATTCGCTTTATCGTCGACAATTGTGGTGAGATGAGTTCTGACGTGATTTTTTTTTTGCATGCACCGTTTCTCAAATCACCGCTGCTACACAAAAACGGCCCACTGGGCCAGCTTCAATCCAGTTCAACCCTACTTCCACGCAGTCCGCAGGAAAACCGTTAAGGACATAAGGTATTTTATTGTCGTTTTTGTTAGATTAGAGTCAGAAGTAAAAAGCACATTGTTCAGAAAAGCGAATGCCCCGAGCCTAATGGTGGCTCTCGGCGTCATAAATTGAGGCGTGTGCCATAATGAGCGCGACCAATCACCAGATGATGCACCTTCTCTCCGGGTTCATCTTGGCCTTGTCATCACATTCGAAGGCCTCGGCGAATGCACGTAGGTTCTGCAGCGGTATGTTCACCCTGTGAAGTGGCATGTAAACGATTTAAAAACAATTAGCGGCGAATGGGAGGGAAAACCTTAGATAACAACAATTACGTTTACTGGTGGTGGAGAAAACGTCTTTATTTCTCTACAGAGTACGACCACCTCTTGGTAGTTATCATCTGGGGACGAAGGAAAAGATAATGAGGTTCGAGGGAGGGGGAGCGGGGCACGTAAAATTAGATCAGCAATAGTGGTTCTGAGAGACATTCCGTCAGTGAACCTAAGATATATTTTCGGGGCTGTGTTCATCGCTCTTTTTGCAATAATTGCGGGTGTGCAAACATTCAAAATTTCGGATGCCGCTCACATACACTTACTTTCCCAATCGAAGTATTCGATCATACTGTAGCCGAATACACTTGGTTACTACGAACATTGCAGCCTGCAGCAGCAGGAAGCTCCCTTTGCATAGATGTTACCCGCAGCTTGAGCTAAGCTTTAGCTTTGTTACAGTGGACAGATGGGCTTGTCGGAATATCGACATTTCATGCATTTCCAGCGATTTAAACAAATAGGATAAATTAGGAGAACAGGAAAGACGAAAGGACAGACAGGGCGCTGGAGAGGTCAGGTACGAGTGCCCTGCGTGTTCTTTCGTCTTCCCTCTTCTCTTAATTTTTCCTATTGCTTTAGAGCGCTGGAAATGCATGAAACGTTTAACGTCGTTACTAATTTCCAGATTGCCCAGTAATACGAACGTCAAGGAACATTTCGCTCGGTGAAGGAATTAAGTCACTCTTTTACTAGCTTTCCTCTGCGCTATCTTGTTTGCCTTTAAAAGCAAAAAAAAAACTAGCGGGAAATTTTATTCCATATTGGAAGTCAACATTTTTCAAGCATTCGTAGTAGATTGGAATCGGATCAATCATAGTGAACAAGTAATAACAGAGGTTACAGCTTCACCCTATGGATTCACCAGTTAAATTTAACATGCAGGAAAAAAAAAAGAGAAAGGGCTCAGCACTGAGGCCAACACAGCAGGCCTCACCGGGTGGACAATTTACTCTGCAAGCTGTTGTTTATCTTTAAATAATATTTGTAATGTAAAAATGAGGTAAAAATTGAGCAAAAAATGTTCGTGCATTGTTGAACACCGCTAGCGAAACATTTACTTGCACTTAAAGCAGCAATTTACAAAAAAGGCTTGCGTAAACTACCGTTCTAATGAAAGATATCACCCTTTTACATCGGCCACTTCTAGACGGTGCTTTATGTTTCTGAAGTGATAAGCATCCGAACTGTTCAGTAACATATAGGCATTTACTATAATAGTTTCTAAAAAAAAAGACATTTTAAAGCTTTCAAACAAATGGAGTGTCATGTACATATGTCAAGAAAGAAAACAAAATTTAGAAATGCAGTCATAAATTCTCAACCGGATCGGGTTGTCGTACTTATTTAGGTTACAAAAACACTTTTTTGGATAAGATTTGTCACAAAACTACTGTATTGTTTGGGGGGGGGGGTCACATGCAGGATATAAACTGCTCGCTTTAGGCGGCCAAAGGAAACGGGCTGTTTAAAAATGCAGACTTTTGTTGTCGAGGCAGACCCTGCAGGCTCCACACATTAATTTGTTTCTTTTACTGTGAGCAGCAGTTATCGCATGGGAATTGGGTCGAATGAGCAAGTTCGCTTATCTCGTAGAGCTGCGCACGAAGATGCGCAGTAGCTGAAGCATATAAGGAAAGGGTGACATTGCCTTATACAATTGGCAGTAAAGTGAAATGCGAAAAATTGAAGAGGATAGAAGAGTGAATAAGTACGGCGGTCGAGATAACTGTGCGGTGCAATGTACCATGTTCCAAGGCGGCGGACGTTACCAAGTGCCTCAGAGTGGTAATAAGCAGGGTGTCGAACCGCAAGAAAATGGCGGCTTGGTTCGGGTTCGACGCGCTGTGATTTCGTTCCGGTTCAGTTGCGGCTCCAAGAAATAAAAATTGAAACGGTTCGCAGACCGGTTCGTGACACTGAACGGGCTCACGAACTGGTTTGGTGTACTTCATGGTATCCTGCCCTATGGCGATATGCTTCAAGGCGCATATGCGCAAGTTCCATCGGGAGGACGCGCAAATTTACGAATGAATGACACAGATAAAGCGGGAATTTTCATCATACATATCAAAAAGAGAGATAATTAGTGAGAATCCTTGCGCTAGCGTAAAATCTGCGTAGCTTCCACACTTGTTACTTTGACAAAGCAGAATCAGTTTTTGTTTTGCTTCTGGGTTTTGCTATAGAACTGGTGGTGAGGGAACTATAGCATCTGATCTATGGTGCTGAAGGCAGCAGGAATTCACACAGCATTACGTAAATCACAACTTGACACCTCTGGTGTGTAGCAAAGAAAGAAGCTAGCGTTTGACATTTCACTCAGTTTTCTGCTTTTTTTAGAAGGAAGTGATGACATGGGTGTTTCTGAACGATGAAAAGGGATGGTTTGTGCGGAAGCATACGTCGATCTTATTTCTTTCGCACCTGCACGAGTAACGTACTCTTGCGCTGGCTAAGAGCGGACAAAGAAGACAAAAGCACGTACATTGGGCCTCACGAATAATTTACACAAATAGAAAAGCGTTGAACCACGGCAAGTAACACAAGCAGGTGTCAGATGCCGCATACTGCCGCGCTTACCGCTCGCGGAGAAGGTGACGGCGTTGGTTAACGGCCTCAACGTTACGGTTGCAGTACGTTGTGCAGCTGGACCCGTTGATATCCCTCTCGGAGGAAAGCGTCTTTTCCGCTCTCCATTGATCTAGTTTTAGTTACAAGGCCGAATTTAGTTAACGGCCGAATCGGGAACATCACCCAAATGTTGATTCCATGGAGCCCCTGAGACAACTTTTCGGCCGCGGAACACAAGTGTCATGGCCGACTGCAGAAGTGAAAGCGTCTCTGCCGAGGCGGCCGTAGTTACCAGCACATACCCATCGTCTACCCCCATTCTCTAACAAAACTCAACTCATGAGTGATAACAATCTGCTAGTAGGGTGCGCCGAATGAAGTGTAGCTATTCGAACAATCGTCCAAACTATCGAGCACCCGTTGTCGCCTTGTATGCTTCGTGCCTCGGGCCGTACCAGCAGCTGTTGTTATTTTATTATCTTATTTTTATTTGGGGGGGGGGGGGGAGTGCGTTGAGGTTCGGTTCAAGTTCAGGCATGTTACAAACATATCGGTTCGGGTTCAGTTGGACACCGTGGTAATGAGCGAAATATATAATTATCTAGCTAACTGTTCATCACTCGCGGCCCAAGACAGTCCCCCGAGTGTACAAAGGGAAATTGGGAAAAGAATTCGTACTGAAAAAAAAAGAAAAAAGAAAAGAACTTGAAGGGATGTGACGAATTACTGGTAACTTGACGTACGATGCCGAAAGCGAGCCAAGAAATACGAGACTAGTCGATGACGACATAAAAAGGCAATAAGACTATGGCTTGGGCCAGTTGGTAGTATACTTCGTGGTAGATATACCCCAATGCACAAGAAAAAAAAAAGCAGGAAAAGCAGCAATGAGAACGACATGCACAAAAAGCGCTGAATGACGCAACTTTGTCACGGTATATATATTGTGGCGGCCAGGTAGGCCGGGTCATGAAGGAGCAGGTTAGACGATAGAGAACAATTGCCTTAGCGCTAGAAGTAAACTGCGATAAGACAGGTCGTGTGGTTCGCACTTCATGAGCACAATAACATAGTATTTAGCCGCAAATGTATTTCACGTGAAAGGTCGGCCAAAGATGATTGATTTTGGGACGAAAAGAGAAACTGCGTCAGCGAAACCACGACAGAACTGGCGCTAATTGATGGAAGTTACATCCTTTATTGCACTAGCTTTGAGAAAACCGTAATCGGGCAAGAAAATCACAAGGTAACGAGACTGCGCGTCATCGCCTCAGCTTTGTTTCTCTGGGTTGGTCGGCTTGCGAGCTCTTTTCTGACGCTAGCGTAATAAGATGACGTTAGCCAAACATCGACTGCTTCGCAAAGTAGAGTATGATGTAGTTTCTACAGATGGTATATTTTGGAGTTTGACTTCACTGAATGGCTAGGCGCTGCTGATGCCATGTGCGCAAAACTCGCTAAACACGGGAAATAGAACAAAATGGGCCACAAAATGCTACGCTGTGTCCAGTGTTTAGCGTTGTTTGCTTTCAACGTATACACCAACTATGTCGTCTAGTCGCATTGGTTCATGTCCCGTTTGTTGACTACCTGCTTATGTGTGTCACCGCGGCAATAAACCCATCACTTGAGAGTTCCGCGCGGTTCAGAGCTTGCTGCGTGTCGTCCTAACTGTCGTGTTTTCAAAGCGAAGCTTTCTTTGCCTCTTCTGCCGACTTTCCGGGCGCTGCTGCGATGATCTTGGCGCGTGTGCCGCTGTGGGTTGTGCGACACCACGACATGCCTACGTTTGTGCGTATGGCACGTGCTGTGCTTGCTTTCCTATGAGACAAATATGCAGGTGCTAGGCTGTGGAGGTTGCGCGCTAGGCTGTGACAGTGCAAACAGTACAATCGTCCACAGCCTTAAAAGAGCGCTTGGAGTTGGCGTCTTAACTGCGTGCAGTTCACGTATGCAGAAGGAGCACGTAAACACGCGCAAGCAAAATGGCTCCAAAGTGTGCACTCAGCGTCGAGGACACCCGGGCCTGAAAGAAGCACCACGTGGAACAGGAGCGTCTTCGCTACGCAGTGAAACATGGTGCAGACCGCGAATGTTTGTATACAATGTATTATAATTAATAATTGGATTAGGTACAGCCTCATAATTCAATTACAATTCGACACTTCTGCCACGATACGATGTGCCATGTGAGGCAATGATAATGCTCAACCCTCTTAGAGATTATGCGTAATCACGCACAACAACGCCTCACTCAAGCAAACCCGTCTCTCTGTGTGTTCTGCGGACTACGCAGACAAACAGCAGAGGTGCACACAAGGTAAAGTCTAACATTAACTAACCACTCTCGTACCGGACTAAACGCTGAGGAAATTACACATTCGCCACCAACATCACAGCAAATTGCCCTCAGTGAAAGAAAAGAGCTTACAAAGCTTCGCTTACATCGATTCCCACAGTGCATGGCATCCGCATTTTTTTATATATATATTTTTTGGTGAATTATATCTGCTGAGAATGCAGCGGAAGATACACTGCAGCCTAATTGAAGCATTACTTGTAAAGATGAGTCATCCAATTAAGTTGGCTCATTTTCGTGATGTCACGTTGGAGGCGAAGCTATTGAGTGTGTAACTGGCCAAGATGTTTTATCTTCATAGTAAAATGAGAGCAAAAGGAATGGCAACACAAGGACACGCGCTGTCCTGTGTACTTCTCTGTATTTTGTTGCCGTTCCTTGTGCGCTGCTTTTACTGCGAAGTTATTCTTTCGATGTATTTCGGGAACATTGTTTCGGAGAGCAGAGGCATAGAGAACAAGTGCATAAGGGCTTTGTACGTTAAACTTGTACAGAATCCCTATGTTGTTACCCAGGAGTGCGCGTATTTGTTCGGCAGCTAGCTGCTCGCACCTTGCACACAAACCGTAGTTCCCCTAAAGTACTTCAGGGACATGTAGATCGCAAGAAGTAACCGAATCTTGTAAACCGGAAAGGGGGAATCAAACGCTGTTGCCAAGGGTGAATAAGCTCTACAGACAAACCCCTGACTTGCCGGGATAATGGCATCATTTGCAATGAGTTTAAAGCTAAAATCCAACTGATCGACTCTGCCACATATAGTTCAAGCGCGTGCTTTTCGATTATCTTGAAGCAAACGTGTTGCTTGCTTTTTTACTAAAACCAAGTCGTTGACAATCTGCGTTGTACAGAAGTGACAAGCAGCTCTCGGCGTAGACAGTGGAATGTCTCAAGGAGCATGAGTGGTGCATGCAACTACGAAGCTAAGGGCTTGACTCAGAGGCGTTTGTCTTCCGAATGTCACTCGACTCTTCGAACTGCGACGCTATTCTGGTCCCGCTGCTATTTCGTGTCTTGCCGCCACGCAAGCTCACTGCTATTTCTGACTGCCACCGAGAAATGCGCAGCAAACCGACACATTCCTGAAATAAGTGAGGCCCTTGGACCTCCCACGGCAGAAGGCACTTGTGCCAAGAGGTGAGCACAGGTAGGCACCGGAAAATGTCAAAGCCTATTAACGAAATATAAAGACGAAGAACAATAAAGAAATCTATTTTGTTGGGGATATCTTATGATTTCATCAAAACCTGGTAAACAAGGACTTTACGCTGCCCCACGCATTACCAGCCCCACGTGCTACCTCGGTGGATGGCTGTGGCGCTGTGCCGTTGAGTACGAGGTTTCAAGTTCGATTCTAGTCCAGGGCGGCCGCATTCAAATCGGGGCACAATGCCAAAACGCCTCACTAACTTAGTTTTGATGCATGTATATTAAAGAAACGCACGTCAACATTATTCTTCAGCGTTCGACTACAACGTCTGCTTAAGGCTCGTGAACAATATTTATCAGCATTACCTTCTGTCAAGTAAACATGATGATAATGTCAGCAGAAGGCTTAAAAAATACAGGGAAAGTACCGTTAACAACTGCCCCTCTGAAGGAAATTTTTGAAGGCCTGAAATAGTGACAAGAAGGTGTTCAGAAGACAAGGAACAGATAGACAGGCCTCGCGCTCACTGAGCACCAGAAGACAACATCCAAGTGCCAACATCAAATTTGTTGCACGTAGCTTCAGCTGACTTCTCAAGAGCGGGCACCCAGAGCACGAATGGAAGACGACACCATGTATAGTACTTCCAACGGGAGGGTACCAAGCGAGCTAACGCGAAGGTAGGTGAAATTTCAGCAAAATAAATGTGACCATCTATGAAGACTGAAAGTAAATGAAATGTCAAACGTCACTCCAGAATTAGGAATGCCTCGCATTTCCACGACCTCAGACAGAATAAGCGCGTCAGCGTCTACGTATTTGCCTTAGCAGGTACGGCCGCTCCTATCAAAACATTCACCGCTGAAAGGGCATAGCCACATGAGATGATTTCGCCTCCGAGAAAAAAGTATGGTGTGCCAGCGGACCACTCAACAGAAAGCCTTAGGTGCAACTCGAAGCAGTGGTGGCACAGCCATTTATAAAAACACATACGATGCCGCACGAATACAACACAACGATGATGGCAACGGTGGCACGACGTTGGCACAACAGCTCAAACATAGAAAACATAGGCCGAAATCACGGGCGAGAATAAATGTATGGAAACGTGATACCGGCAAAAGGCTGCCATAGAAAATGACGAAAATACCTTTAGCAGGTACCGCTTCAAGAAGACCTGACCAAAACGACAAGATATACGCGCTATCTTGGTTCAAAGCTCTCCTAACGAAGGTACAAGATCTCGCGCACTTCCACAATCATAATAATGAGGAGCGGCCACAAATGCAACACCAGCAGCAGGCGCTGCAAGTAGGGATTCCCGAAGTATTACACCTGTAGCAGCATAATGCCGGCACAACGGGCTAGGACACCCACGAAACAGAATGAGTATTAAAGAATAAACGAGAACAGCAGTGCGTTAACGAGACACTGACGACGATTCAATTTAGACTGATGTTCCTTATTTTCGCTTATTTGGGCGTAATAGGTTGATTATTAAAGAAACCGGATAAAGGTAAGCACGCGTGTCAATATGAACACAAATCGATGAAGCTCCTAAGTTCTTGTAGAGTAGTGGGCTTGGGGTATACATATTGAGCAACAGCGCGAAGTTTCGCAGGATCTGGTAGAATTCCCTGTTTCGAGACAACGGGACCTAAGATTGAAGTGCCTTATTTTTGCGCCTAAAACCATTTCTAAAAGGACCTAACATCCGAAGCTTACGGGCACCAAAAAACATTTTTTGCAAATCAAGTTGCGACCCATCTCTGGTGAGATAAACAAGGACTTGCTCAAGGCAGGAGAGATGCAATTCAATATCCGTAGAAAAGACAGCAATGTCAGCAAGTAACAAAGGCATGCCTGCCATTTTAGAGCCCTGGGAATAGTGTCCGTAATTGTCTTGAAAGTGACAGGCGCGCTGCAAAGGCCGAAAGGCATTACATTAAACTCATATAATACGTCAGCAGTTACAAAAGCGATTTTTGGACGGTCGGCTTCAGCCATCGGCAATTGCCAGTACCCGAAGCGCAGATCCAGCCAAGAGAGAAACTCGGTGTCGATTCGTGGTAGGGGTTAAATATCCTTGCAGGTAATCGTGTTTAGCCGGCGGTAATCGAGGCAAAATTTGATGGATTTGTTCCTTTTGCACCCCAGCACGACCGGAGACGCGCAAGGACTGTGGGAGGGCTGGTTCACACCACGTACAGCGTTTGTTTGTCAATGACACTGCTTCAGCTGCGGAAACACGGTAGGACGCTGGCGCAGCGGAGCATGATGATCGGTGCAAATATGGTGAACAACCGCTGACGTTCACCCCAAGGAAGGTTAAAATTATGGGGTTTTACGTGCCAAAACCACTTTCTGATTATGAGGCACGCCGTAGTGGAGGACTCCGGAAATTTTGACCAGCTGGGGCTCTTTAACGTGCACCTAAATCTAAGCACACGGGTGTTTTCGCATTTCGCCCCATCGAAATGCGGCCGCCGTGGCCGGGATTCGATCCCGCGACCTCGTGCTCAGAAGCCCAACACCATATAGCCACTGAGCAACCACGGCGGGTCCCAAGGAAGGTTGGCCGAGGTCGATAGAGGGATCGAAACGTTCAAGCAGTTCAACGAGTTCACTGCGCTGAGCTGGCGTAGCCCGCCATCGACCGCAGGCAACTGAAAGACACTCTAGTATAGGAACGTGAGGCTGGTGTGGTAGCCGCAGTGACTGCACGGATAGGCAGTAGTGCCTCATCAGAAAGTAGGCCACATGGAAGAATGACTTCAAAAGTGTCGAAATGCCCCGCACATTCACCGTGTAATAGAGCAGAAAAACAGGTAAATGGATTGCACGCATGAATTGTAGCGGAACCGTCGGCGAGTGTGGCGACGGCAAACGGGAGTACAAGGTTCCGTCAACGCACGCTATATTTAGATGGTGTAAAAAGAGCAGTTGAGGCGGAGACAGTCAGAAGAAACGGAGACCAAGGCGGCAGAGAAAAGAGAGAATGACGTCAGCGGCGACGACCGCTTTCGGAGGTTGGCTAGTGAGATATATGGTAGTGTCGCTGAACGGAGACAAAGCCAGTTGCGTACGAGTGCGGTCGACAACAGCATGAAGCACGGAAAGAAAGTCTGATCCCAAAATAAGGTCATGCGAAGCACGGCATAGAACGAAAAATTCAACGAAATTTAATAGGTCTTGAATAATAACACAAGTGGTACATGCGGATGAAGGCTGGACTTGCTGCGATCTTGCCGCGCGTAGTGAAAGATTGGGAAAGGGAATCGCCACTTTGAGCTCGCGGCAGAGCTCTTTACTTATGACAGAAAGGGCAACCCCTGTGTCGACAACAGCGTTTGTGGTGACACTTTCGACAAATACTGTGATCTCGTTGGGGGGGAGGGGGAGGGAGTTCGAAAGATGAGGCCTCGAAAGTTTCGACGACGGCGCAGTTCTTGTTTTCTCATGGCCAGAGCCCGAATAGCGAAGCATGGGTGAAAGAGCATGGCGGCGGCGAGGAGGAGATCGACGTGAGCTGAATGCGGGGCGACATGAATACTAGTTCGAGGGATCAGGGATAGAAATGTGTGAAGGATATTGGGAAAGGTAGCTGAAGCTCGGTGCGCGCCATCGCAAAAGTAAAGTCCACGGCGGCGACAGAAATGCGCAACATGGCCCTAAATAACGCATGTGAAACAGATGGGGTGGTTATGCGGAGTACGCCAGGGGTTAACAAAATGTTCGGAAGGCGACAACGGTACGTGAACTGGGCGTAGCGGACGCGGCGAGCAGAAACCGGTCGCTGGGCTGGAAGTAGTAGGCATCGGACGAGTGCGAGGTCGGTTGAGAGCTTCAGTGCTAAAATTATGCGGTTTTAGGTGCGAAAACCACTTTCTGATTATGAGACACGCCGTAGCGGAAGACTTCGGAAATTTCGACCACCTGAGGTTCTTTAACGTGCACCTAAATCTAAGTACACGGGTGTTTTCGCATTTCGACCCCATCGAAATGCGGCCGCCGTGGCCGGGATTTGATACCGCGACCTCGTGCTCAGCAGCCCAACACCCTAGCCACTGAGCAACCACGGCGGGTAAGAGCGTAAGTGTAAGTCTGAGGTGACAGTTGAGGTCCGCGCGTCAGCAACTTGCACCTGGATTATACGAAGGAGCGAGGGGTCTAGTGTGAAAGTGGGCTGAGTAACACACACCACAAGAGATAGCTGGCGAGCCACTTCTTCATGAATGCATTGCTGAATCTGCGGCAGCTAGCCGGAATGATCAGTATCAACGCATCCGGGCTACAAGGCCGAGTGGCGCGCGGATTGCAACATGGTACGACGGGTGGAAAGGTGCTGTTTGCGCTGCTCATCGAGACTTTGACAAATGTCTATTACTTGAGCAACAGTCACAGGGTTCTTCGCCGCGAGCATATGGAAGACACCGTCGTCTAAACCTTTCATAATGTGCCTTATCTTATCGAATTCGGTCATGGATACATTCACGCGTTTACAGAGGTTGATGACATCCTCAATCTAGCTCGTGAAAGTCTCACCGCTTTGATAAGCGCGGCCACGCAAACGGTGTTGGGCGCGGAGTCTGCGCACAGCGGGACGATCGAAAAATGAAGTGAGGGCCTCCGTGGAAGCATATCAGGTGGTAAAACCGGCATGGTGGTTTCTGAATCACAGGTTGGCCACATTGGTCAGATAAAAGATGAGGTTGGTCAACTTGACGCCATCATCGCACTTGTTATACGAGCTAACGCGTTCAAACGCTGCAAGCCAGTCCTCCACGTCGTGATTGTCGGTGCCGCTGAAGATCGCAAGGTGACGCTGACGTACCACACCAGAACACGTCAGCTGTGGGGGCGTGAGCGACTTGCAAGGGGTCGGCGGCGTCGGTCATTGTGGAGGCCGATGGTAAGGTACGGCTTTGGAACTCCAGGGCGGTGAAGACGAGCACCCAGCAAATACACCAAATCCTAGGTAGTCTGCAGGGCGCCTGACAGAAGACCAGGAAAACGGTGAAATCTCAGCTGGACACCGAAAGAGCGCGCACCGTGAGTTTGCCGTCTTCCTTTTCCACACTTCCCCGTGCTGACGCCGATAATCTCTAGTAGTACAGTATTTAACAGTATTTACATATATGCGCGTATGACAGTTCGTGCACGCGCAGTAGAAGAACGCAATGCACAACTGCTAAAAGTGGAGGGATAAATTTCGAACACGAACGACGCAGGGGGTAAACGCGGGAACATCCTGTGCAATAGAAAAAGAACGTAGAATCATGTGTCGACGTGAAACCAACGTACGTAGGTTTCAGCACACGCGCGGTTCGCGAAATAATCTATTACCATATTTTCTTGTCTAATGGTTCTCATATTATGCATGCTTACAGAATAATTGTTTCTGGATGCGATAATCTATGGTCACACATTAGGTAATCTTTCAACGATGATCGATCCTTGCATCGAAGCACATCTATAGTGCTGGCAAAAAAAAAGAAGATATGTTTCTTCTAGTAATATTAATTTTATATAGTGGGTTCGGTTGAGGAAGACAGACCTCGAGCGCAGTCTTCACGTTCTTACCGCGGCTGACTAACACCACGACATAAACACCGCAATATTTTTTGGTTCTCGGAAAAAAATTTGCAGCCGTTAGTCTGATGGGTCACGGATAATGGTTGAGCAGGAACTACAGTATACAAACAACAACAGCGATGACAAAAGCCTTTTGGATTAAATTTGTCATAGTACAACGAGGAACACTACTTTTAGCATCAGAGAAAGTCGAACTAGTTGGTAGGAATTCATGCTAGGAAAAAAGTGCAGACACAGACACAGGAAGAGGGCGACACAGGTGTGACCTATTCGGTTTCCGGTCTCCGATTTTCGTGTGATTGCCAGGGATGTCAGCGAAAAAAATGATACCGCGCAAACCACGAACACAGATTCTCTCGTTATCGCGACTATCGCTTTCTCGAGTAGAGAGCGCATGAAGGCCGACCAATGAGCGCTCTTACGGCAAAAAAAAAAAAAAGATGAAGAAATATTTATCGAATTTGAGGCCTATATTTCTATCCTAGATTACACTTTACTCGTCGCAGTGACTCACTGATATTTATAGTGAAGCCACACGATTTAATGGGTGTGCTCCCAAGAGCAACAGACTTGTACGGAAGTCCACCGTGTTGCGCGCCAAATGAAGCGGTCTCGAGCAAAAGTCGCACCTTTGCACAGTGTGCTTTCTTTTTTATTACTTGAACAATTAAAAAGAAAAGCCCACAAAAAGATATTCGGATAACATCACTACAGATTTATTAACTTCCCAGGCGAAGGGCATCCGTTGCAAGAAAAAAGCAATGCGATCCATTCACTAACTAAACTTATTCCATTCATAACCTAGTAGTTACAAACTTGACGCCGCATTTTTATATTAGAAAGTTGAACAGAATCCTCGTAAATGTTAGGTTTTGTGTTCGTACATTTCAAAACGGTCGCGTAAAGAGAAATAACTTGTCAAATAGTTCGTTCAATTTACCTTATTACGCACGCAGCTCTGCGAAACGCGGATCCCACTGCAACCGCCCTGCAAGGTAGGGGCGATAAAGCGCTCCCCCACCTCCCTGCAGAAGTGACTGAATCCTACCGGGAGTTGCGCACAGAGCCAACCGGAATAAGATCGCGTGAAGAAAAAAAAAGTGTTCGGCGGCAGCTTCGTTTGACGCCACGTCACACGAAGGTAAAACTTTTAAATGGATAGCTGTGTTCCGTGGTTCCGTGTGCGCAATCGGGGAAGAATAACTTGCTGCCAGTTATTTTGGTCTACATGGTCATTTATGTGGAAACACGGAAGCAGGCATTCAGTCACGATTTCCTTGAGCTTTTCGATGTAATATAGCGACGTAAAGTTGGTAACAAGGAAGGTAATTAATACAATGAATTGAATTATTACGTAATCTGTTCTGATGATTCTCCAAATGATGACCGCCTGGGCAAGTCATTATTCTGTAGTGATGTAATTCACGTAACTTTTGTCGGCTTTTTCAAAAAAGCATTCGAAGTGAAAAAAACAAAACAAATAAAGTACTGTGTACTCGCAGCAGTCGCACACAGCGCAATATGAGCGATGAGCGTGAGTTCAATCGCTTTTAGGGGACACTTAAACACGGTTTCGCAGCTAACTGAAGCTATTTAATCATAGGTATTTGCATGTTGTGTTCATGTAGGAAGTGCACTTTTCTCTTGAGGTGTATAATATAGCTGGTAAGACGCAGCTATTATACACCTTAAGAGAAAAGTGTATAATAGCTGCGTCTTACCAGCACCCACCTACGGGGCAAAAACCTGGAGGCTTACGAAAAGGGTTCTACTTAAATTGAGGACGACGCAACGAGCTATGGAAAGAAGAATGATGAGTGTAACGTTAAGGGATAAGAAAAGAGCAGACTGGGTGAGGGAACAAACTCGAGTTAATGACATCTTAGTAGAAATCAAGAAAAAGAAATGGGCATGGGCAGGACATGTAATGAAGAGGGAAGATAACCGATGGTCATTAAGGGCTACGGACTGGATTCCAAGGGAAGGGCAGCGTAGCAGGGGGAGGCAGAAAGTTCGGTGGGCGTATGAGATTAAGAAGGTTGCAGGGACGACATGGCCACAATTAGTACATGACCGGGGTTGTTAGAGAAGTATGGGAGAGGCCTTTGCCCTGCAGTGGGCGTAACCAGGCTGACAATGATGATGATGATGATTTGCATGTGTTTCTTTAGAACACATAGAATCGTTCTATTGAAAGTGCTCATGCACAATGCGTAAGATCTTCCCGCGCGAATTTCCATGGTGCCATCATCACTCAAGACATGTGCAAGTCAAGAAAGCCGCGAATGAAAAAAAAAGGGTCAAAATAAAGTACGGCACTTTTTATCGACAGAACCTTGCTCTGAACGAAAGAAAACAAGGCAGGCAAACATTTGACGTGGTCGTCTTCTAATTGTCTAAAGAAAAATAGAACAACCAGTTGCTACGAAGTGACATCATCGTGGCTTTCCTACTACTGATCCTGGCAAGCAGATGATGGAAAACAAACGCGCCACTATGCTTGTCTTCGGAACATATACATTGTTTATAAAAGAACCTTTATTCATACACTGTGTGCTAGTCGATGGGCGGGGCACATACATGTGTATTCAAAACGCTCTACAGGCCTCGATGACGTAAAGAATTAAGGCCATCTGCCATTGTCAGGAGAGCCATGTTGAGCTTCGATGCTCTCCCCAGAGTGGAGGAAAGCAGGGTCAGGAAAAAATACAACTCAGAACTACGCACACGCTTACAGTTGCAGCTGGTCACCACTCACCTAAAGCTGGCAGGCGCGATGGGTCCTCGCATTCTGCGCTCGTAGTCTGCTCTCGAGCTGAGCGCCGAGCACATATTCTGCGAGCGCATAGCATGGCAGTGTTTCGCGTTTACTGAGATTAACAGTTGATATATTGCCTACTATACCGCCTGCACAACGTTGCGTTAAAGATATGTCATCCACACGAAAGCAGCACGAAGCTGTACATATAAAGACAAACCAGTACTGGTCCCTCGGAGCAAGAGCTTCTCAACTGACGATAAGTCTTCTTGTTCTGGGACTCGAACGGCGGCTCCACCGATTTCAAGGGGCAGTTGCTCTACAATGTGAACCAATCAGGAGCTGTCTCTCTACAGCTCAGTAGCTAAATTGGTTTCCTAGAGATATTCTGCTTCAGTCTTCTGCGCAGGACGTATTGTTCTTCAATTGCGGAACGCAGAAGAGTTCCTGAGGAGGCACTGCTTTCGGGTGGATGACAACTTCCCCATTCACAACGCCCTTGCGGACTTGCCGTTGTGCATATCGCTGTCCGTTCGCAATAGCCGGAACTCGTCTAACTTTCACCAAAATTATTTCTCATATTGGCGCTGCGCCGACATCTGAGGGTGCGGACTCCACCCAGTGGGGCTTCGAATGGCGGCATATTACCATTGATACCAATGTGTTTTACCATGGATGACACTGTGGTAGTGTTATCTGAGGAAGTCCTCAAGGCGTCTTTGCAAGCTGACAAAGTAATAATAATAATAATAATATTTGGGGTTTTACGTGCCAAAACCACTTTCTGATTATGGGGCACGCCGTAGTGGAGGACTCCGGAAATTTTGACCCCCTGGGGTTCTTTAACGTGCAACTAAATCTAAGCACACGGGTGTTCTCGCATTTCGCCCCCATCGAAATGCGGCCGCCGTGGCCGGGATTCGATCCCGCGACCTCGTGCTCAGCAGCCCAACACCATAGCCACTGAGCAACCACGGCGGGTAAGCTGACAAAGTGAACACACTTTACAGTAACCACAAGAGCCAGTACCGCTCTCATATAACGCCGCGTATAATTCCATGAACCTTCAAGGACCTTTTAAGCAACGTGAGGGCATGAATTATAATTAAGAAAATTAGGTTACGTGTTAGCTTTCATAACAGGACGCAGATACAGCTGCAGGAGGCAACTGAAAACTTGAGGAGTCGCTTGTACAACGCTGTCAATAGTGAGCAGTAACAATAAATTATTTTCAAGTTTTTTTTTATTTTGTGATTTATTGCCGTTCCAGTGGGCGGCTTCGCGTAATCGCGATTTTGTTGCATGTGTATACGGTAGCCAAGCAGACTCTTGACGGGTTAATATACCTGCCTTCCTTATATATATATACATATATATATCTTGGTGCATGTAGCATGATAGAATTTCGCTTATCTGGCTCACATTTGTTGGGACAAAGACCTCATAAGCTGGACATATATCTACGTTATCTACGAGTTCGCCTTTATGGAATTTTACTCCATCTTCGATCCTATTTTTACGTATCACTGTTTGTGCGACTCTACATTATTCTTGGAGTGACGGCGCACCCTCCGATATTCTCGCACTCACCGATGCGTAAGCATAGAAGAAAAGTTGCTCAGCGGTCATGTTGTTGTCGCCAAAATGCCACTGTGCCTCGCGTCCCACGAATGGAGGTCGATTGTGCTTGAGGATGCTCGTGTAGACCTGCACGCATGCGTATGTTCTTCATGTACAAAAGCGATACATATGCATTTTTTTGTCGCATGCGCCACTGAAGGTTGGTCATTCTTTGGCCCTCCTTTGAATGAGTCATTCTGATATGCAGAGTTTTCAACTGGCGTGTAAGAGTAATATGCAAATCGAAGATTCTGAAGTTTTGTTTGCCGAAATAACAGCCACAACACTCCTGAGCAAGTTCACGGTGACGGTACAAAATTTTCAAACGCGTAGTGCGTTGCAATCGGTGCCCCTCACGTCCTGTTCTCTCCAAGCCCGTTATGTGGCCGGTATATATACGTGTTCTTTGATTTCTTGTCGCAGTACTATATGTGTACAAGCATACATCGACCGGAATGAAAAAATAAAAACGTGCCATGTATGCAGAAATAATTCTGCACATGCCGGGGTCTTTTTTCTTATTTGTAGCGTGAGCTGATGGAGACCCTCTGCAAAAAGGCAATGGAATGAGCTTCCCTTCGCTGACAGATTCTCCGCACTACGAAACGCTCCTGATGTTAGCAATTGACTTGAACAAGGCTTGCCGGGGGGATGCCTCGGGAGACGAGGGCCCAAGGGAAGCGTGTTGAGTGGACAAGATGATTCAGCGAAGCAGGGGACCGAGAAGTGCCCGGTATGTCGCTCTGTGGAGAACTCAACCTGTTTAAGGAAGTGTTCGTATTTGTTGACCTGTAACCAGAAAAATAAACTGCAGTACGTACACCGAACGACGGTGTATTCGTGAAGGATCACGGACGTCGACGATCATTGGGGAAGGATGAAACCAGGACATATAGAGAACAATCAACCGCATTCTACAACGGTTCGCCGAACAGCAAAGTTGGGAATCCTAAATAAAAAACGGCAAGTAATCAGGGCCGGTGTAATGTAGCGATTATTTCCGCTCGGCTATATGACGCTCATAACATCCACTACTCACGACATGTCGATCGTGGTGACAATGTAGGCCATTGCGTTATTACAGCCACTTCAGAAGTGTGAAAAGGCAAAAAAAAAATAAGGAATCGTTACATTATCTCGCCTAGAGCCCTGCGCTTGGTGAAAAAAAGAAGGAAGCACTTGTAGGCGCTACTTTTGCCTTTCGACTTCAAAAACGCGAGCGCCCTTACTGAACGTCTGTTGTTAGCCGAGCAGCAATATAAGACGTAGCTAGACGCTGCTAATGGCTTCATATAAGAGAAGTAGATGCGAAAAGAAGCGAGTTTTGAACTATTTTAGAATACAGTGTCAAGAACACAATATGTATGTACTACAAAGACATATGAAGTGAAAATGCATGTCCCAACAGACGCAAACGAAAACTGCCAAAGGAAAGGGTCCAACGGCTCATGAAGCTCCAGCCATGCGGAATCAAAGAACGAAGCTGCCCAATCTGAAACTATTTAAGCTTCCGCGGTATAGATGAACTGGCAGCCTTTCAGACAGCCGAATGCGGTCGCTAATCATAACCTCGAGAGGAACCATGTCAACGGGCTGAAGTATTTAAAATCGCTGCTTACTTGAGAAGCTGACGCAGCTTATTCCGAGTCTCCAGAAGGCTTTGGAGAGTTACGCTGGCGCCGTCGACCATCTGTAGAAGCACTTCGGCGACCATTCAGCTTTAATCCAACCACGTGCAATGCTTGATCAACATAAGACCATTCATTTCTTCAATAAATGCGGATGATCTGCGGCAACCGTTTGATCCTTCACAAGCGCACATGCGAAGTTTTGAGGCTCTTATGTATTGGAGAGGAGACGTGCGAAGCGATGTTGTGCGCCGTGCTAGTCCGTGCCCTATCGAGTGAGGTGGTGCTTAAAGGGACACTAAAGCGAAACAATAAATAAGTTTAGACTAATGAAGCATTGTTTTAGAACCCTGCAGGCAGTCATTAAAAATAGCTTGAATATTAGATGAGAAAATGAAGGTCCAAGTATCAGTATTTGAATTTCGCGCCGAAATCCCAGCGCTCGTACGTCAGCGTCACGTCAGGGATTCCAACGTATGTTTTCGCATTTGGGCCGCGTTGGCTGAATAAAGGTTCCCGAAACTTACCATGTTTAATAGTTGGTTCCTTTAGAACACAATGTAGTCAATCTGTACCGCTATATATAATTAGTAGGCCCTAGAAGATGCCATCAAAATCCAAGACGTCACAGCCCCAAGGTGCGGGAACTTAAGTAGGCGTCGCCACCCATATTTCGTTCTTGCGCTTTTTCTGGCTTACCAAACGTCTTATCGTTGTAAGAGAGGTGTTTTTGGTGTTGTAGAACGGTAATTTACTGATGCAGAAGAAATCACTCTTCACTTTAGTGTCCCTTTAACTGGCGCCGATAACGGACACAGGGACAAAGACAGCGCGAGACCTCGGCCGAAAATAACGGCGCTGCGTCAACGACGTCATCTTCGGTGCCGCCGCGACATGTGGTCCGGTTCTTCGAGCTGGAACTGAAGAGCCGAGAACGAATGCTGGAGAACTGACAGAACAACACATGCATTAAGTCACCTCCAAATATTATCGCAAGAGCGCCGGACCGACAGGATTCTGGAATCTCGACCGCGGCCCCCATTGTGTGACACCACGTCGGGCATGATGTACAAGCTGTACAACTCACGGGTCCACGAAAGCGAAGCATGCGACGCCAAATTAGACATAAAGTAGGGGAAATCCACACTAAAACCAAAGGGAAGATGTTTTCGCTGTACGAAGCATGGTTATCTTTCAAGTGAGATCAGGGCCAATGTTATTTGCCAGAAATGTCAACGGAGACATGCAAATAAAATATGCGATCTTGCCTTTAAGATTGCCGTGCAGGCACAGGTAAGGGCGCGTAACGAGCCGCTTTGCTTGCCTCGGAGACGAGAAAGTGTCCTGAGAATGGAGCAGTTCTGGGGCAAAACGTCCCGGCAGTGAGCAAAGAATCGAATATAAAAAAAATTCAAGGTTGTTGCTTTGACATTGATAGCCTAGGAACATTTTAACCGAAGCGTGGCTCAAAGCGCTCGGAGGCAAATATGAGGTACTGTCAGTTCGACTTCATAGCGAAATGTACCGTCAGTGAACGTTCTACAGCGTTGAAGTATTTCTAGTCAGTACGGCCCGCGGCAGTTACAGAGGGTCGAGGTGCTAAAAACACCCTCGATATGCGAGCAAGTTGTTCTGTCCAACAGAAAAAGTCAAAGCCACCCTTGTCGAGCTTTCGTTGCCGCTACGCGATGATTCCTGCAGGGTGGAAGTGGAGGTATAATGCGTCTATTTGATCCGAACATTCGAGATTTTCTCAAGGCAAAACTAAATGTCTCACAAATTCTATGCCCGCTTACTCAGCCCCCATGTAGGGGCCTTGTAAGGTATTTTACAAATAAATAAATAAACCCTGACAGCGTTTGAGATAGTTTCCGGGCGGACAACTTCAGCGAAAAACCTCTACCTCTACCTCAAAATTAATGACATCGTGTTTGTCTCAACGACGAATATTGGAGATCGAGACGCGGCGCCGACACTGAAGTCATATTAGGAACTCGAACGTATTGCAGTGAACCCGTGTAGAATTTCAGATGAATGCTCATTCGAGGACGTCAAAAGGACGACCAATTCATATGAGCACTCACTTTACAATTTGTAACGCAGCTGGCGGTGCTCATCGCGCCAGCGTTGTGACATGCTTGGTAGCGGCCAGGGTTATGTATAGGCTGCACAGCAACATGCAGTTGCCCAGCGTGCAACACCGCTTCAACATGTCGCCCACGCGTATTGTTATATCACCAGCCGAGGAGCTTCACGCTTGTAGTCTAAACCTTGCCATTGCTTTCAGTGTTTTGCTCATTGGGTGAAACTGTCATTTTTTTTTCTCATCTGCATATAACCTGCATACACACTTTTATGACACATGTTTCACGTGATTGCCGCCGTATTCCGCGATTGCCGCACGTTCCGAGTAGTCATCGGGCACAGTTATTTGTTGCGCGCTAGTCGCTTTACAGCAAAGCTGTATGTGACTAGTTTCCAGCGCATCGACATTCGTAGACCAAAAGCCGTTGGCTGGTCCCGAAGATAGTGCGATACCGGGCCGACCCGCGGCGGAGGTGAAGCAGGCTTCAAGCACTCCGCCAACTTGCAAAAATACGTTCAACATCTTATGTCGAAATGCAGCGTGCCTACCAAAGACGACAGCGTTTAACAGAAAAGGGAATGGGCGCGGCGGCAGCGGGAGGATACCACCTGTGATTAGCGGGCCACGGACGCCAAGCGTAAGCGTGCTGTCTGCCAGGACCGCGAGGTGGAAAGAAGTGCGAACCGTCCATGTGGCCCCGATCCCGCAAACTTGGAACGTTTCACCGGAGCAACGGTCAGGCTTCAGAGGGAGTTTGTGGGGAATCAATTTTGTGTGGTCTGTGTTGTGTGTGACCACTTCTGGTTTTCGAGTGACCTCATAACCATTACTGCAGGGCGGGACGTAGGCCAACGCACGATAGCCTTGGCTATACTGTGAAGCAATGTGCCCTAGAAGGGCGTTGAGGTGTGGTGTCTGTTCTTTGTGCCGGTATTTGTTAGTAAAAAGCGTCATGCCGCGTTTTGCAAACAATACATGGGTAATGGGTAGTGTATGCCCCCCGGCGCCTTATCATCTTCCGAGGCTCAACATCGTGGAGGAGCGTTTAGTCGCGCTTCGCCTTCCATTTATGAGCATACGGCGTTTGAGGCAGGGCAATGGACAATTCGCCATTAAGGGGCCCACATATACAGCTTCGCTGGTCATGCACCTTCACAGAGTGGAATGGCAATTAATTTTTCTTGTTGCCCCTTCGGTACGGCGCCGCGCACGGAGTCAGCGGTGAAGGAAGGGGGAGAGGGGACGTTACAAAGGCACCGAGTTGATGCAAATGGTGGTACGGAGCCCTCTAGAAAGCTACGCGCGACACGCTGCCGGTACATTAGTTGGACGTGCCAAACCCTTACAAATTTTTTTATAGAAAGTATATTGACAGTCTATAGACTGTCTATAGACTTTCTATAAAAGTTATTGTAAGGGAATGCACTCCGAGATAGGCATGTCGGCGTTTTAGTCTTTCGCCTTTGCAAAGAACGACCAACCAGAAAAAATGGTTTATCATTTTAGTCAATCATCGGCATATAAGCTTTCAGATTTTCATGTTTTCAACATTCAGTGCCGATCATAATCCCCGTGACCCGTGCCCATGTAGATCACTACGCATTTAGAGCTCGACCGCCTTTTCTTTGCGATGGAATGGGTCTACATTTAAAGAAAAGTTCTTTAGAACTCCATACATGAAAGTGAGAGTTTGAGAATTCAGATTTAGAAAGAAATATGAGTATATATGGCCTTACCGCGTGCACGACCTGAACAGCGACATTGTCCAAGACGTTTTCATGTAGCGAAGCAGTCGTGTTCATCTGTTTCAGAAGAAATGCAGGGAATTAATGAAGACACTTACGTGTCGCTCCTGTTGAAGTGGACTTAAGATACAAGTTTCGTGACGCAGTGCGGCTGCCATTTTAAATTGTTTTCGGCGGTAACTTTCAACGCAGCAAAAGTCGGTCACTTAACTGCAATGACGGTTAAGCAAGTCGGTGATACCGATGAACTTCATATTGCCACACTGCTTTGGTCACTAACTTTCAGCATGCACGCACCTTGTTTTAATGACACTGCAAGATTGTATGTATATTTCACAGTTACAAAGTCAGCCACCGTACACTTGTATACCTTCTCATCGCATTTTATTCGTAAAGGCAGTCATTAGACCTAGAGGCATTCGCTGCCTCCAAATAAGTTCCAAAAGGAAATCTGAATCGGACAATTCGTCTTCTGTGGGAAGTTCAGCAATTGACCATCGTTAACTCGACTTTGGCTAATTTTACATCTGAACCAAACAAATTGAATTTGAACCAACACACGGGAAAGTTCCGGCTAAAAACCATAGACTGCTATAAAAGGAAAGCTCATTTTGTACGAACACGAAAGCATGCCGCGTCGTTTAATTCGAGTTGGAACGTCGCCCCGTATGCGCGTAGCTTGTTCGTAGGCTTGTTCCGTAATTTCATGAATTATTAGTAATTAGTGCTCACTACTAAGCATTTTTAGTAATTTCTAATCAGTTGTAGTCGTTACAATTCGTCCTTCGACATATTGGTTATTTCGTAGTCATTAGTAGTCATTACAAGTCATTTCAGTCATTATTCGTCATTTATAATCAGTTGTAGTCGTTACAAGTTGTCGTTAGACATGTTGGTCATTTTATAGTCATTATAGTGATTACAAGTAATTTCACTCATTATTAGTCATTACTGCTCACTAGTAAGCATATTTAGTCATTTGTAATGAATTGTGGTCATTACAAGCCGTCGTTAGACATATTGGTCGTTTTGTAGTCATTAGTGGTCATTTTGGTCATTACTACTAATTACTAGAGATTTTTAGTCATTTATAATTAATTGTCGTCATTACGAGCCGTCGTTAGACATATTTCTCAGTTCGGAGTCATTACTAGCCATTATTAACATTTACCAATCTCTATTATAACGTTATCATTCACTAACTGCCACTATCAATCATTTTTCGTTCTTTAATCTGTCTTTAATCTGTCTTCATGTGGCGGGATGACGCTTCGGCGCACACTCGGGCGGTCAGGTCCGCTGGCACAAACTTCACCATTAGCCTAGAAAGGCCTTTTGCCTTAAAAAAAATAAAAAAAATAAGCTTAGTCAAGTAGTTTTTGAAAATTACGGCAAGTGTGTTGACCTTGCATTGGGAGAAATGTCACGCAAATGGAGGAAAATAATTGTTAAACGCGCCGATTCTGAGGACAATGTCATCATCAGCCTTCTTCATAACGTCACACTCTACGTTTCGTCTATACACCAGCCAAAAGCGAAGGAGCAAGACGATCACCGGCAGCCAGCTGTGCTCGGCGTACTGCTTGACGAGGCAGAAAGTGCGCTTGTCGTAGACGCTGCGCGCGCTCTCCGACCACCAGGCACGGAAGCGGCCGCTGCTGTCCACGAGCCAACCTACGAGAAAACAAAGAGAAAGCAGCAACACCGTTTCGTGACTCGTTGAGGTGTGGCAGTGTGATGTAAGCTCCCCGACTACGCTCAGCACTGCGAGACAAAAGAAAACAAACGCGAAGATGGCTTGTCAGCGTGTTAGGTCATCACGAGAACCGAAAAGAAAGCGAGAGCTCAGAGTCAAATGATTGAAAATCAACGAACCTTAACAGGGGGCCAGTCTCACAAGGACACGGCAGCGAAATAGCACTCTGGTACAAGGATAAAGGTGTCAAGGGTGGCAAAGTATTAGGTGGAATTATGCGTGTAGGGAAGCTTCAGGCATATACTGGCATTTCCAGGAATTCTGGACATCGCCCCTTCGGCCAGCTGTCGAATTTAACCACAATGTAACAACGTAACACAATAGGGACAACTTAAAAAAAAAGCTATTTCAGAAGATCGGCAGAATTTTAAGGACTTTCAGTCTGTAACGTTGATAGGGTACTCCTTTGTAATAATGTGCGCATTTACGGCACCTAGTCGTAAGAATTATACTGAGTCTTATTAAAACACCAAGCCTGTGGTATTAGAACGGAATACGCTGGTGCATTGCAGCAAAGTTCGACAACATTCAGAAGAGGCAATGCCCATCATTTCTGGGTATTACTTGGCTTATATCCTATTTATTTATTTTTATTTATTTATTTATTTGTTTGTTTGTTTATTGCAAACGCGCGAAGGCTTTACGCAGAGGAGTGTTTTCTTCCCAGACACAGAAAGGTTCAAACGTAGATTTCATGAAAGTGACATCCTCAGTAATTGCAGCAATGGAAGGAGGACGATAAGCTTATTCTTTGCTTGGTTGGTACGGCATGCAGGACCTCTGACTTTGGAACGAATTAACAAAGGAAATCTTATAATATATATACTCAAGCAGGAGCGCATGCGGTATGATTTAGAAGTAGGTAGACTAAGAGTTAATTTTATGGAAGACGCACTGATTTCATGTGAGTATTTGGAAGCAAGAAAATGAGTGGCATGGTGTTGGGCGCGTTAGAGAGAATGCGATAAAGTTGCAACGGCTGTACCTAAGACAGGACTGGCATACTCGAGTTTTGAACTCACCAGGGACTTGCGAAATGAAAGCTTCGCATTATGAGGGGCGGAAGAGAAATTTCGGCTCAGATAATCTAGCATGCGACTAGCAATGATATTTAGAAACTCAACGTGCATATTCCAAGACAGGTCATTCGTAATGTGCATTCCGATTTATTTATAAGAGGAAGCAGCTGCCAGAGATGTGTCGTTGAGGGTGGGAGTAGGAGCCTGTGCATGAATTAAAACATGCGTGATACTTCGTTGTTTTACACTTTGGAATGTTAATGCTCATCAACCATTTATCACACCAAAGGAGACGTTGTGGCATTTTATGAAGTAAAACACTATTGGATTATTTAATAACCAATACAAGACGCAATCATATGCGAAACATTTATTGAAGGATTTAATC
This sequence comes from Dermacentor albipictus, assembly GCF_038994185.2. Taxonomy (NCBI): domain Eukaryota; kingdom Metazoa; phylum Arthropoda; class Arachnida; order Ixodida; family Ixodidae; genus Dermacentor; species Dermacentor albipictus. Next base: position 463,600,731 of record NC_091821.1, on the reverse strand, counting down.
GCAAAGGAGAAATTATTAATATATATATATAATAAAGGACAGCGGTATTAAGACGGACGCGTGAGGCAATCCCGAGGTTACTGACTGGCGGAAAATCAAAACCATTAACGTGAACAATTAGCGAATGGTTCGACAAGACGCACTGTTCCAGCCTATATCATTATTGTCTATTGTTAACGTAGAAATTTTTCAACGAAGAGATTTATGCGAGGCTGCATCGAACTACATCGCAAAGTTTAAAAACGTGCAGTCTATGACCATTCCTTTATTTACTGCTGCGAGCAAATCATTCGTAAAGAAAGTTAAGTGCATCTCGCAAGAAAAGAATACTTAATAAATCAGTGCTGGCATGAAAAAAGTAATGACTGAAGAAAACATGTGAGGTTCGAATATACAGGGTGTCCCACGCAACTTGAGCTAAGATTTCAAAAATGAAAGGCGCGTCGAAAACGAATTGAACCGGACGCATACTATTCGCATTGGCCTATAGTAACTCAGGCAAGTTTTTTTTCCCCCACAACTCACTAATTCGTTAAGTTTCATTACCCATTTTTTTTTCATTATTGGCCGAGGACCCCACGAATGATACGCAGATTTGTAGAGCCCCTTCTGAAACCAGCGATCGAGTTGTTTCCTGTACAATACGTTTCACGTAGTCCTTTTTTCGGGGTTGCAAAGAAAGCCCGCGAAATATGAAGAAAGCCATGATGGAGCGCTTGTGCAGTGGTAGCATGCTGCTCTCAAGCCTGCGTTCGGTGAACAAGGTCGGCTGCATCGTGAATGGCGACGGGGAAGCGGCAAGCTGTTTTATTTCCTCGGCAGAGCTCGGTCAGCAGCATGCATTTGCGCCTCCATCCGGCGGGAGCCGACTTTGTTCACCGAACGAGAGTAGCGCGGCACCGCTGCGCAAGCGCTCCGTCATGAGCTTTTTAGAGCGCAGCTCTTTGGCGTCCGTTCCTGGGTTTCGCGTCGTCGTCGGCGTTGTCGTCGGCCTCGTAACCAGCTCCGCCCCCCTTTCATCCCCCCAGCGCTAGCAGCGACCGACTGATACCGCTGGATGCCGCTGACGCCGCTAGAGAGTCAAGATAACGTGACTGCATAGAACACCGTCGCCGCCATGCAGAAAGAGGAGGAAAGGGTCCCCCCCCCCCCCCCCCCCTGTTCTTGTGTGGCGGATAGGGTGCTCTTCAGTTGCCGACGCGCCGGTTATTTCACGTAGGCCCCGGCACGTCGACGAATACGTGACCACCTTCCCACGGCTAGACCTGGTTCTTAGCGCTGCGGAAGCGAGGGTATCATATTGTTTGTGTCGGTATCGGCGGCGTTGTCCCTGAAACCAACTCCGCAGCTGGGGTTGACTCACTATCGGCGTCAGCGGCATCAGTCAGTCGCTGCTATCTCTTCCCTCCTCCCTTTATCGTGTTGTCCGCTTGCTGCGCGCGCTTCTGCCCCCATCGTTTGCCGCTGGGTGTACACGCCGCCCCCCTCCCCCCTCTTCCTGCGAGTCTCCGATTGTCAAAGCTTATGCGGGAGAACATCCCGTTCCTCTCGCTCGTAACGCGTCCCACGGCTGTGACAACCTCGCGAGGCACTTGTATAGATCTCGTCTTTGAGAATCAAGCATTGGTGTACCAAGTCGAACATATATCAGTCTATTTCTCCGACCACAAAGCTTCCTTCATCACTGTCAAGAACTGTTAGTAGAGTCTTTGTTAAAGGAATACGTGTGAAAAATAAAAAAAAATTCTGTGATAGCGCATACATGTGTTGCTCGATTTCTTTGCCTCAATCTATCGAAAAGGTGAAACAGCTTATTTGCTGCGCTCAAATTTCGCAATAGGAAGTAACGTAATCGTCGGTAATTTTTTTTCATATTTCGCGCGCTTTCTTTGCAAACCGAAAAAAAGCGCTACGTGAGAAGTATCGCAAAGGAAACAACTCGATCGGTGGTTTCAGAAGGTGCTCTACAAATCTGCGTATCGTTCTTGGGGTCCTCGGCCAAGAATTAAAGTTGGGTACTTAAACTTAATTAGTTTGTGAGTTACGGGGAAAACAAAAAAATTACCTAAGTTACTATAGGCTATTGCAAATAATGTGCGTTCAGTTCAATTTACTTCCGACACCCCTTTCATTTTGAAATTCTTGGCTCAAGTTACGTGGGACACCTAGTATAGTATGCTCACTATGTTTTGCAAGTGAATTTGTTTATGATGATGCTTTTTATTGAAGGGGTCAGCTTTCGTACAGCATGCAGGCGTAAGCAGATCTTGGGACAAGGAATGACGGACTTCATGCACAGCTAGCACGGCAATGTTGTATATTTACATTTGCTTTGATTCTGAACAAATGCGATGCTGTAATCATAAGCTTTCAACCGTACTAATAGACAGCATGGCACATTTTGAAATACGATGCGCAGACTTAAGCGCCAAACTGCGATGCTGAAAGATCATCGACTGCAGGGGACAGAACTTGCCTTGAGGGAGTACGGCCTGCAGAAGTTGTCGGGCTGCGGCAAATCCAAATCGGGCCACGTATATGGGTCTGCGGGAACGAGCACCGACAAGAACGTGGAGACCGAGTATCTATACTAAGATGCTGCGTCATTTTGTCTACATCATGCCGTACGGGTGATATACGCACAATGAGGATGCCTGTATACATATACAGGCTGTGACCTGTGCTATGCGCTTAGATATTACCAACTGCGTGCGAGACAGGACGTGCTGTTTTACTCCTGCTGTAGCTGCGTATGTGGCGGCTGCGCACGGTCGCTCGCTGATATCTTGAGAGCGATCTACGTTGGGGACAGAGTATAGGGGAGTCGACAGCTGTGCGTGGTGTGTGTTCTCGGCGCTCAGTTTGCGTTGAAGCGATAGAGAGCACGAAGGAATCGTGGCAGCAGCAGCAGCAGCACTTCGCTCGCTGCTGCTCCCACGATTCCTCACGCCAGCCTTTTGACAGCGGGTGTATGAGGTCATCGAGTGTGATGTGTTCATGTTTGCTGTACGCGCTCACATCACGCTTGTTAATTTGTGTAGCAAGCGAATGTTTACACGTCCATGCTGCCGATAAAAGCACTATCCTAACTTCGTATGGGTGTCTGCTAATTTGCTATTGCAATCCATGCTTCACCTTTCGGGTGAAACTGCAACTTTTCTGTATGCCAAGAAGCTGGCACCGGCGCATATCCGCCGGCAGCTGGGCGAAGTGTGTGCACCACACGTCATCGAGAACTGGTATATGGTCAAATGATCCCTGGTCCAGTCGGCCAACAATGGGTGAATACAATGTGCGCGATGAAGACCGTACTGGCTTGTGGAACTGATGGAAAGCGTACGGCGAGCAAGTGATCACTTGAAATTTTCTAAACTTTCCTTCCATTTTCCAAACATCAGTCGTTTTCTGTTGCCCAAGGGCAGAAATATGCGCCAGTGCAACGCTTTGTTAGCTGTCGTACTGCAGAGTCAGAGGTGACATGATATTTCACATCACTCGTGACTGATTTGCATGACACCGGCGTACAGAACATAGTGCTGTGATAATAGAAATTTTACAGGAGGTTGATTCTAACCTGGAGAGCAACGCATGCCCTATGCGTCAATATAAACGTTTTTATTGTCTGATGCGAGTGCGTTATTTTAAAATTAGCGGGAACTTACTTTGACAGATGCACCATTTATGAACAGTCAGCCTATCACACTTACATGACAAGTCATTTTACTAGCTTTAGCTGCTATTGGCTTGCTGTAGAGCATATACAATCTGAGGCCGAATTCATGATGCTTTTCGCTTGTGCGCTGTTTTTCATTGGCTGATCGCCTTCGCTATAATGCCCTACATCACCGTTGGCAGACGTGAACGCTTTTACCGTAAGTACGTTTTATGAATGCGGGCCCTGTTCTTTTACGGCATTTTCTTATCTTTTATTTTACGCATTTATACATGTTGTTCGCCTTAATATTTATTTGGATTGACATAACTTTTATACGTATTTGTCAGCATGGACGTTAATTCAAGTCCACCTCCAAATGCATTGAACTTGCTGACGAGGGCCATAGCCTGGTCTAACTGCAAGTTAGAGCATGTACGTTAATTCAAGTACACCTCTAAATGCATTGAACTTGCTGACGAGGGCCGTAGCCTGGTCTAGCTGCAAGTTAGAGCATTTACTCCTTTATTCATGTTACTGAGAAAACGGGCTTTTATACCTTGATTATTTGGTGGACGATAACTAAAGCTAAATTAAATTTTTAGGTGTGCGTGCGATTAGCACGAACTGATTATGAGGCATTCATTAGTGGGGGACTCCAGGTTAATTTGGCCATACGTTTTTTTTTAACCTGTAGCCAAATCTACGTACACGAGTATTTTTGCATTTCGCCCCAATTTAAATACGGCCGTTGCAGGCGGCATCGAATCCAGGACCTCGAACGCAGCAGCGCATCGCCGTAGACCCAAGCTACCGTGGCGGGTGGCTGACAAATATTACACACCGCTGTCGCTAGGGGTCACCAAATCCATTTCATCAATGGCATGGTAACTCTCCTGGCATGTATCATGGCCAAAGATGATGCAGGGCACATTATCTCAGACGTACGTGAGCTACCAATGCGATTTTATTGGTGCATCCTCCATGTGGAGTGCACGATGTTGTTTTGGATGCAGTGTTGAATACTGAACTGTCGTTTTAGTGATGAGAATTTCGGGCTATATTGCGTTCACCCAGATACGAGCAGAAGCCGACTCAATAGCTGTGCAGTGGGTCTACAGCGATTGTGGTTGGCGTAAGAGCTTTGAAGGTTGACACAGTCTGCTATGTGCCGTATGGTTCGAAGAGTTGAAAAGAAAAAGTAAATTGAAAGCGAGATGCTTACGGAAACAGGCTATCGTATAGGAACGGCTTCTGTACAGAGGTGAAAGGAATCACTGCAAAACGAGGGCAATATTAACAGAAAGGGAACGTAAAGCTGTAAATCGACACGAAATTGACAGGGCCAATATGTCAAATTCATCTTACTGCCTTTGATTCTAAAATAATGTAAGCGCACTGGGAAATCACCATACCCTAAAGCTTCTCGTCAGCGTTTTGCCGAGCAGTATATGAGCTGTGCGAGTCCGTAGCGTTACATTTGAAAGACGGCAGCAAAAAAGCTTTTAAACATTGTATTCAACTTTCGTTGACTTTTCTTTGAAGGACTTCTTTTTGACAAATTGAGATGTTCGAAGTGTGTTATGTCAAAGGCGTCAGTACACGTAGAGCACGTATAATGTTAAGGTGTCCATATTTCACAGAAAACGTTGTCTCCATTGTCGCTATTGAAAGAGAAACACCGAGAAAATTGTCACTCACTGATTGTTAAATTATTTGTGAATTCCCGACAGATAAACTTCCCGTATAGGTTGAAATATTTCAGACAGCAGTCTGAGGCAAAAACTAGGCATCTCAGAGGCACATATTTTGAAGTGGCGCGCATGACTTAAGTTGAGTGGGCTCAAGAAATAAATGTCGCTAGCGTGCATTCTCAGTCGACCAGTGACTGAAAGGGCTCCGCGCGGCAACACGATGAGGTAATCACCGTGCACAGCTGTCATTTCGGGATATGTGCTATGGTTATCATGTGATAAGCGTAAGAAAAGCGTTATCGACTCGCGTGGCGAATCGAACAATATCTGGACCGTTGAATTCAGCTCTTTGTGAAATAAAGATGTAATCGTCTCTTTTTGATGCATAGCGTTGAGCCACAATCACCAATCGCCGAAGACAAGATTGCGTCGTGTTCCGTTTCATTCTGGAGCTGTTTGTCGTCAAATGTTTTCGTAAGTAGAGCCACCGTAGCTTTAAGACAGTTCATTCGTCAAATGTGTAACTGAAGTGAACAGAAACAGGCAAGGAATACTCACCTAACGTGTTGCGAAATACATCATAAAAAGGAGACACGTCGAGAAAAGCCCAACTGAAACGAGATTATGGCGGGTTCGTTGACTCACGATAAGAACTGCTGTCAATAACTTGGGATGTCTGTGCGGAATATTGGCTTATTGTTAGACTTTGGGAAGTTAGTGTTGGCAAGCTCCGCGTATTTCTCTTGCTTTCCGTTGCGCTGCTTCACGGTGTGCTGTGATATACGTTGTCTTTATTTACATTGTACAGTAGCTTCTGGTGGTCTACGCAGGCAGAAACACTACTCATTCTGAAGGGCTCATTGTTGTTCATGGGGGGGGGGGGACACCAGTTTGGTATATGACAATAGAGGATGAATATAACAAGGATAGCAGAGTTATTTGAGAGCTTCTTTTTGAAATAGTAAACATGCACCACCGAATACCACTGCAGCAGGCTTGTTTACTTGTTAGTCACAGTAGCCCAGCTGGCGACATCCCTACCTCTGAGATACGAACGTATTTCCGTAAATAAAAAGAAAACTGCTAAACTTTGCTAAAACTCGAAGTTCGGACCCCTCAAGACAAGGTTCCAGTGAGACCTGGGTGAGCCGAAATATCCGTACTTTAAGATGTTTCGGCTCGCTTGGCGTTCATGTTCTGTATTACAGTGGTTTGTCCCAATATAATTGATTATTCCGAGCGTAATATTTCGTCAGAATGCATGGTAAATTGACAAATTAGTTGTATGCTACGTCATTTTGAACAAAAACGCGCAAGCTACCGCTAATTGTCGCACAGTTTCACGTGCGCCAACGTGTGAACCGAGGACAAGCGTGCGCTAAGACGCCCGTGACGACGTACCTCTGTAGAGTAGGTGACGACGGCAACCAACGGCTCTCCATAGCTAGGGATGAGAGCGTGAAGAAGCCGTCCAGCACGCGTGACGAGCTGATGTCGCGGGCCTGCAATGCACACAAGCACAAGGAAAAGTCAATGCAGCCTATCATTTTCACTGGCGTGTCTGATGTTACCATATATACCGAACTGAACTTTCGCCGTGCGGCATAATCTGCGCTACAGACACAGCCATATTAAGCAGAAGAAAAGAAAACGCTACTGGCGAAATGACATGACAAAATCAGGGTATCTTCACATTTTAAATCAAGAATGAAGCAGTAGTTGCAAGCGCGCGTAGATGCGTAGCGCCAGCGTTAATGTGGTGGCAATGAAGATGACGTTCATTCGGCACGCGGTGGAGAACGCGCTCAGCCAGACGGTCGCGATATTCACCGATTCCAAAGTCGTGTTCAGTGGGCCCGCTTCCGTAGCCAGGCTGGCTTCCTGAACAAATTTGCCTGCTCATCGCATCTCAGCCACCACATAATTGGTCATCACTGTTGCAAAGTGCACTCAGGACCATGGAGGTAGCCACGGCCCAGCGGTCTGGAGCTTGACCAGCAGAGAGGGGCCCAGGCAGAGACGCGAGACGATCGACGTAACGAGTACTAACTTCTAATTACATCGCCCTGGAGGTTTCAGCTCTGCAACCTTCGTGGCAGAGAGTGACACAAACGTTCTAAGCTTGTGTTCAAGGCTAAGGGCTCCTTGGCGGGGGCGCCTCTCTTTAGCGTCTCCAGAAAGCCCTCGCCCAGGAGAAGGATGGAGCGGACGTTCTCCACTCCCGCGGCCGCCGCTCGGTACGTAGAAGCCAGCTGAACAGATTTTTCAACCGTCGCTGCCGCAGCAGGTAGAAAGGCACTGACACGTACACACGCGCACAAAACATCACCGGCGTCACCTGCGACGCGTAGAAGGTGCGAACCAGCGCTCAAAACATAATCGACTCGCTCGCTGAAGGGGGACAGCATTGGCGTGCACACGCAGGCATTACAGCTTCGCACGCGCCGAGGAGGAGGATGCGGGAATGGAGGCAACCAAACAAAGCTGTTACAGCCTCTTAGGCTTCTACAACGGTCACGGGCGGCTCGGCGTACTTGAAACTGCCGGGCTTTTCCGCGGCTTTGGCGGCGTGACACAAATTGTTCCATCACAGAGTACGGTCGTAGCAGACTCCACCGCCGCGGTAGGAAGATCCCGATGGGCCGGGGACTTGCGTCAGCTGCCCGGAGGGATTGCACTGGCGGTCGCATCCGCAGGCGGTTGTCGCACAGCTTTCTTGCGTCCGGTACATGGTCGGGAAACTCTTTCCGCTTGGCGTTTTGTTCCACGCCGAAAACACCCCTGAATGCCTCGCGAGGTGGAGTTGCACTTATCTTGTCCACGGCAAGCGTCAGTCGGAACCACACCGAAAACTCAACCACTCAGCCGATCAGCGCGAGGCATATCCTCACAAGGCTTTACCAGACTTACTTCCCCATACAAACGTCCGGCTATTCTATAAAAAATAACACAGCAGCACTAAAATCTCACTGATCAATTAGTCCCACAGCAAAACATTTTCTTACTGAATAGAGCAAACCAAAAGCAAAAGGGCAACACCTGTGTCCGGAAGAAAAACTCACAAAGTTGGTATCCAAGGCTCATTCCTGCGTTAAGCACTTCCACTTGAGCCTAAGGCATTGTCGTTGAGATTGCCCATTTTGTACGAACTTCGTGATAATTTTTATATAAAGCAAGGCTCTAGCGCGGGGAAAGGCCACTTCTGTAGCACCTTCTTACAGCTATCGCAGAATGTTAAGCGCGGGGAGCTGTATCCATAATGGAACTAGAACTTACAAGATCGCCCAACAGTTTAGGAAAAGCCCTTCCCGCGCCCTCTTTCTCGGTTTCGTTTTATGCCTGCTCGAGACTGCATGGTCCTTTTATTACTCGCATAGAGAACGGGGGGCTCCTCCTATCCATCTCCTACCTGGCACACTACAACGGGCCGGCTTCCCTCAATAGTGTCTTCCTGACTTACGTACGTACTTGTGTAATTATGTGATCTGAGTATTGATTCGCTTGTGTCTAGGGCACGAAAAGTTCATCAACTTTTCTGATCAAGGAAAATAACCTCTCCACGTGTCATCCGGCACCTTGCAGCTTTTAGTGTGAAGCGGGCTTCGCGTAGGCGGTTTATCACTTGATCGCCTAGATCACGTCGACTTGTGCCTGCCGTACAACCATAATAAGCACTGGCTGTGCGCATAGCCTTAATCCTTGACTTGCCTGGTGATTGCTTTGCGTCATGCAAACCTTCCATAATGTGAAGCGCGTCTTTCACTACGACTGGATCCACGATCCACCGAGAGGACTCTGTAGTGATGCGTACTAGCCTTACTAGCGCTTCTGCTTCATCCGCTGTCTTGTGTATACTGTTATGCGTCGCATGTTCCGACAGCTTCCTCTGAACATTGGAAACAGCCAGTTCCTCCTGTACCTGACTGCTCGAAACATGGGCCTGCATGGCGCAGCATATCCTGGTCGAAGACTCGAGGCGCGATCAGCTAATCAGACTTTGCTTCGTTGCCGTCTAGATGGTTACGCTGCAGTGCAGCGCATTTCTCTTAACAGCTTGCTTTATATCGCACTGCACGTTCACTTCCATCAACCTGAATGCTCGGCCATCTAGGCGGAACTGCCTATATCTAGCTTTTTGTTGGGCTTGCCGACGAGGGTGCAACGACAGGCTCTGTCGATTCGTGTGTTTATTAATTATCGGGCGCTCTTCATCTGCGCTTGCGCCCCATCAATGTCATGCCTGTTAAAGGCCAAGTACAAGGAAATTTTCGACCGCGTAAAAAGCCCAGTTTCAGATAATTTAGACGTGCAGTAGCCTCTGTGCAAAATATTACGCCTGAAATAGAGGGCAACCGTCACAAAGAGCTCGCAAAAATGTTTTTCATACCGAAACTGAAAGGAAAAATGCCGCCATTATCGCTCGGCGGACGTGACGTACAGGGAAGAATGTGGAGAACCAGCGTCCGTGCTGTCTGCTTTCCTTGCTTGTCTTGGGTTCCGGTGTGTCAGCTTACAAGTACCGCACGTCTGCTAGCCACATAGTTAGTAGAATTTGCTAGCTGCTTCATACGCAGTGACAACGCTGCTGCGCGCCCGCGAACTTAATTTAATGCGAAGTATTCTCCGAGTCCAGCCGGTTTTCTCTGTCTGGTTGTCTACGTTCAAGAGCAGAGCCTCGATGCGTTCTGCCTCCGCTCGAAGAAGAGCTCATTGGGGTGGCCAATGGAAAGGTGCGGTACAGTCTGGCTTAACGGGGACGCGATGCAAGCGTGGTGCAGCTACGCTAAATCGACAAAAATTTGACGCCCTACAGTCTAGTGAGGCTGACGCGGGAATAGAACATGTCCTATCGCACGCCGGAGCAGCTGGAACAGATATTAGTGCATCAATTCTAAAATGATGTGCCTAAGGGAGCTAAGGGAGAGTTTTTTTTTTAACTGCACTTTTTTATCAGCTTCATTTGAACTTGAACGCCATCAAGAAAAATTGCAACATACGCTTTGTATGTGGATATTTACCTTTCACTTTATTAAAACACAGACGTGGGGTCTAGGCTTTATATGAAACGATGGTGTGTACTATACTACCACAATATATTCGGTCAAACGTGCGTTTGCTCGTACTACAAAAAGGCTTGGTAATGCACGTGGCCTTAATTTCTTGTTGCCGTAATTCTGAAGGATTTGGTTTTCAAATTGGTCTTCGGTGAAATCACCCAAAGATGATTAAACTAAGATTTGGTATGGCGCAATTTTTTGAGAAATAATACAAGGCACGGAAGAAAATACACACTTTGACCTTTCACAAATATCTTCGAAAATAAGAACCGTTGATCTGTCAGTCCGACATGTGCATCGCCATGACAATTTTATCAACGTCGAACGTTGAAAATGGTCTGGGTCATTGCGCGCCCCTTCGTTGGAAGTTTATTTTACCGGACCTATCAGCGTTAAAAATGCTTCAACCAGCTGAGAGTTGCACGCCATCTTTGAAGACAATATAGTTTCGGCTGTGTTTAGCAGATGTCTGCATTCTGATTTATTATGCGCGCAGATATGACGTACTCAATATATAGCTGCCGTTTTTGTGCCTAGGCACAGCAACTGCTGACTTTGGTAACAACCCCGCAAATATAAATACGTGCACCAATGCATGCTAGACACAAAAGCTAGACCTGCACCGCGACTAGCATGAATAGCGGGGGCTTAAACGATGAGAACGACCGTTTTAGTCTCGAGATCGTCAGCAAAGTCCAACTAAAGAAAAAAAAAAGTCTAGCAATGCGCATTACTTCAGTATGTAATACGCATCGCTGAACGCCGGGTCGAACTAACATATGAAGCTTAACTTCGTGTCTGGGCCCAGCAATGGTTTCAACTACAAAGAAACGACTGCGCCAAACCATGTGCGCAACATCATAATGAAGCCTGCTGAACCAGAAGCGTGAACGGCGAGGCTCAGACGACATGAAGCACGGCTTTCGTAGAAGCGACTGAGCGCTTCCAACTACAACCTTGCCGAAGGTTGTTTAATGCGAAGAAAGGCTGCATACACTCGCCCTTCTCACCTAATCGTCCGAAAAAATTCGAGTGACTTCTTATGAACGGCCACTTTCCGCACAAAGGCGCGGGTCCCACCAATTTTCAAAGTTTGCCCGGCCGATCCCGTGCAGCGAAAACTTTCGGCGAGCCGCGTTGCTTCTTCCGGTTAGAATAACGAGAAGTGTTTTCCCTAGCCTCCTCGGTTGTTGCACCCATAAGCACAACATATGCTAGGCAACGTCACAGTACGTAAACGGCGCCAGCGCTAGCGAAACACCTCCCGCCAAAACTCCGTTGCCAGAAAGCAACAGCAGCGCGATTTCAATACCCGGGAATGGCGCCGGCGTCTGCTGCAGACATGGAGGAAGGAAACTGAGGAGAGGCCCTACCCACTCCGCGCGCTAGGAGAAAAATATGGAGGAAGTGACGTAGTACGTTCTCCTCTTTTTTTGCAGATTTTTTATTTCTTTGCCGTAGCGGCCACGCCTTTCGGGCCACAATGGCGGCTTTGTTTTGGTTCTGTGCGTTCACACGTGTTGCTCCGTAGGTTTCGTACCGTCGCAAAGGCGCCGTGCGGGCAGCTTTGCGTTGGTCTCCGTGTTTTGTTGCATTGCGTCATATGGACCGTGCTCTCCCGGATGTTGCTGTGGCCAGGTGTGACAGGAGGAACTAAAGTTCGTGAAATGAACGCGCATGCAACGCTGTACTTAATGTACTGCGCCACGGCAATGGCTACGGACGAAGGAATATCCGCGGGAAATTTTGCCCCCTTTCACGGAATCATGCTAACGTGCTAACGATTGCTTAGTATTGCTGCGGAGCGTGCGCGTCCGAGCAGCACGGTTGTGCGGAGCGCGGCGTGGTTTCGTGAGAAATGTAAACAAGAGAGGAGAGCTGGCCCGATAGGCGGAGCAACGCCATGAGCAACGCGAACTTCCGGCTTCACTTTAGCTTCACAAAGAGTGACGTCAGGGCCTCTCCATAGTTTCCTTCCTCCGTGGCTACAGACGAAAAGAAAAGCGCGCGTTAGCACGTGACCACGGCACTACGACCAATAGGAGGGTCGACTCTCCGGAGGCATGGTAGGCGAGAGAGAAAGCGGCAAAGTTCAGAGGAAGTTGTTACTTGACCGTCCTAAAGCACCTTGATAATTTGAAAGTAGCGACACTCTCCTCCTCGCGGAGCTTTCCTCCTCTATTCCCCTCGCCCGCCGGTAGCGCACGGCACGCTTTTTCTCCTGCGCTCCCACGGACGGGCCGCAGCATTCTATGGAGGCGTGTTATTTTGGGATAGTTGCGCGCCCCGGGGGTGTTGACAATTTTGAGAAATGCTGATAATGGCATCGATAGTGCTGAATGCAACGTTTATGAGGAGGTTGGTATTTTCTTAAAGCCGTACGAATGGGCTATACTGATGTAAAAGGAGCTTTCTGGCGAGTTCTATATTCCAGACAATTTTTCTCCCACATGATGAGATGCTTTACTTTGTGCATCTGATCTAGTATTGCTTGTAGCACATCGCTTTGTGTGTGGCTTATTAGCGAAAACCTCTCTGGTTCAAGGTCGCGTTGTGAGCAACAGAAAATAGCACGTGACCGAAGGAAAGCGGAAGCGAACCAGAGCATGTGCAGCCGTGTATAAGGGATCAGTACTTATTAACGAAGTTCAGTAATGATTGATTAGTGATTTCATTAAGATGAATTAAGGAGGATTAACGTGTATTAAGGATAATTAAGGTGCATTAAAGTCGATGAAGGTGGGTTAGAGTGAATGAAGGTGGAAAAAGGTGCATTTGGGAGGATTATGGTGGATTAGGGGGATTAAAGTGAATGAGGAAAGGTTAGGGTGGATTAAAGAGGAATTCGGTGGACTAAAGTAGATAAAGGTGGATCAGGGTGCATTAGGAATTCTTGTGGATTAGGGTAGATTAAGGTGCATGAAGGTGGATTACGGTGGATTAAGGTCGATGAAAGAGGATGAAGGTGGATTACGGAGAAATAAGATGGATTAAGGTGTATTAAGGAGGATTAAAGCCGCTTAAATGATGTCGAGATGCACGAATTATATTGAAGGTAATGCACAACCAGAAACGGGTCAAGCCGCTGCTTCAAAATGTTTGCCAAATAACGAATGAAAAGCAAAACACACTGATCCTGAATAAATTGATGAGCGGCATGCCTGGACAGCTTGTAACACATTCCTAGGCCCACGTTTGGTACAAGTACCGTATAAGCAGCTCGCGCCATTGGGGCAAGGCATAATAAACTCCGAAAGGGCTTACATGTCTTCTGAAGCAGTGGCCAAAATATCGTATTGCCCATCCAGCCACCATCTACTATATCCGTCGAAACAGAGGTTCGCTCAGTCGCATCGGGCGTCATGCCCATCCATTGTAAACACGGAGGCAACGGAAGTAGGTGAGGCAAGCAATGGACGTGTGACCGCGTGATCAAACATGGCGGCGCCCACGGTATCGCCGAGAAAAGGGCCTATAGCTCTTAGGTAGGGAGGGTACTAGGTTAGGAACATTCGAGAGCTATGTGTTGTGTTGCCTCCTGTTTTGTCATGTCTTTAAAGAACCTGCACTGAAACAATTAGCTAAACCGAAACCACTGTTGAGTCGAAACATTTGCTTGGCGTTGTGAGAACGCTGGCTATAAGCCTACGATTACTGCACAGAATTAGGGGCATTGTCTGCGTTCAGCGTCGAAAAAAAAATGTTGCGTCGTTAATCAAAGTCCAACTGCGTGACTGTTTACTGGAGGCATCACCTTTTCGAAAATGCTGTCCATGTCCCTGACACCCTCCATAGGCCGCGGGAAGATATGCCACTTCATGTCGCGAATCTGCAAGAGATAGAAAGGAGTGGTGCAGATGGTGAATGATAACAGTGGCGAAAATGCGAAACATTTACCGAATCGTACCTGCTGAAACTAAACATGTGACCTACCCAAAACCTATATATATTTACATAATTTCGTTCACCGATCCAGGCATTTGCAGGATATTAAGGGCAGATGATTCTCGTCTGTAACTTTGTCTAACCATTAGTGATGTTCATCCCATAGACACACGCACTATGCGGCTATTGAAAGACATTTACGTTAACTCTGGGCGAATACTGCAAGTGGCTGCGTAGACACACGCATGAAGACGAAGCCTCAGCTCGGGGCCAACTTCGATTTGTCCGTTAATGTAGGTGTAAAACGCAGAAATTCCCTCGCTAAACAACCACTCTACAGACTAACTTTGTTGCATCTCATAGTGAAAGACAATTTTACCGATTTTAGGAAGCAAAAATAGAATTTTCGGCCTCACAGTTCTTGCAAAAGCTGTTCCAAATAATTAACGCAAAAAAATTGAGGCACGAAGTTTAGCAAACCGTAATGCTGAACTAAAGAAAAAAAAACATAGTGCTTCTGTGAACTGCTTCTACTACAGCCTCTCAAGTTGACAAATGTGATGTAATCATGTTTAGCTTATGTGAACCTGTTAAATTGTTAGCGAGGGTATCGTAAAAGTCTTAGTTGGTGTTAAATTTCAAAGGGGTCTATACTACGTAAATTCTGCTTACAGAACTGTGATTTGTATTTATATGGAAAATTACAAAATGGAAAAGTTGATATTTTAGTTTTTTTTTCCAATTCAGCAATTTTCACTTCAACCGGCGCAGGCCAAGTGAAGAACATCTGAAAAACACCACTGAAACGACTTTTCATGCCTCAATATAAAAAGTTGGCAATTTTAGCTACATTTCTAAAACATAATAGGCCAACAGGAAACCTGCTGTTCACACTCAGTATATTTAAAAATTTTCTTTGATATGCAATGAACCCCATCGAAGGTGGTGTTGCGGCTGTTGAGCAAAATGATGTCTCTGCTTCTGTGCATTCAGATAGGAGCTCCTTAGGTAAAGCGTCTTCTTAATCTAGCAACAAAGCTAAGTGCTCGACCTCCGAGTTCGGTACTTGTTGGTAGATAAGACTACTGCCACCGAGGTTCAGAAAATACCTCCGTCATCAGGACCAACTTTTCTGGAGTACAGTAACTGCTGCTGCTAGTATGGATGTCAAAACGAAGCTATCTGTATACCTCTGAAATATAATGCTCACTTGTTGCATAATGCAGCAAGGATTCAATAAGAGTGGAGAGGCTGCCTTCATAATTTACCAACGACCAGAGGGTCAAGTCAACCGCATATAGTTGGGCGAAAATAGGAAGGGTAACCACATAATAATTAAGGAAATGGAAAAGTTCAGAAGTTCTCCACATTGGCGCAAATTTTAACGTTATCAACGCACAACGGGGGTAGTTTATGGAGCTGTCCGTAGATTGGCCATCTAGTGACCAGGGGCCACTCTTCAATCGAATTGCCTCTCAGGTCTATCAGGATCTGTCATGAGTATCTTTTTTTCGCCCTACTTCTACACAGAATCTTGCGGATTTTGGGCCATGTACCTCTTAATTTGAGAGCAGGTTATCAACAACAGCCGCCTGAATGTGGGGGCGAAGGAGAGCGCGTTGACCTGCTGCTCACGAACGACGTACCTACGCTGCTAACAAGCCGCAAAGGTAAAGACTAAGGACAAAGTCACAAAGCATTTCGTTCGTAAATGGTCTTATCCATTGCTCGGGCGCCCTTTCTAATTATATTTGCCGTATAAGATTGGCTGAATTTCGCTTTTATGAACAATTCTGCCTTTAACGCCCCAGGCTCTTACACGTAATTTGAGCGCTACTGCTGCAAAGGTTGCAGATCACTGAGCTTATTGTTGAACTCATATGCCACAGTACAGCCGTGGAAGGAGGCATATGTGGTGCGAAACTGATATTATCTTTGCAGCTTCCCGCTACAATTCGGATGGATGTGAAGCTTTTGTCCTTTCATGTTTTTACACCACCTTGCGGGCATCCGCATAACTGACTTGCCATATTCAGCGACGCAGTGCCTCGAGTTCTGGATTAATTCGCCCTGGCTCTGAAATCTGCTAGCCTCCTGGTTAGCCCAGACAGTAGAGCGACCACCCCAGAAAGGCGAATCGGTCCCGGGCTCGAATCTCGGACCAGGACGAATATCTCTACAGCTGCGAAGCTTTCTTATTGAGAAACCCGTACGGGATTTCTTTGTAGCGTCGTGCTAAGATGCGGGCTTTCACATGTTCATGAAATGTTCACATGAAATGTCACATGTTCTCTTTCATGTGCTTTATTCCAGCTTGCGGACTTTCGCGGAACTGATTTGCCTTAACTGCTGCAAGAGCTAAATTTCAACGCCAATCACGAATCAAGCCGCTACGGCAAGTATTTAGAGATGTCGGCGTATTCACGCAGCTAATGAAGCTTAATTTATCTAGTTCGTGATCAGTGATCGCACGTGCAGCCATAAAGAAGACAAAACTACACCGAAAAGGCATCCTCGTTAAGACCAGCCAAAAAATGACGGTGATTACGGAGCCACTGCGCGTTGCATTGTATCATTTCGAATCCCGTGGTATAGCCGCGGCCTGCTGATCGTCGAGCAAGCTACTAAGGCCAGTAGTTGGTGCGAAGGTCCCGGCTGAACATATATCAAAGCAACGGTAACCACTCCGCAATAGCGCACATACAGCAGACAAATGAAAAAAAAAAGAGGAGGAGGTGGACGATATATATTGTTATAGAAAAGAGAGACGGAAAGTTCAAAGTCAATATTAGTTGCATTCTATCGCTTTGGAACGTAGTTTCTGCAAGATGGTCACGCACCTTCTCTCCAACGATAGTGTTCATCTCCTGGCTGATAGCCGGAGAGTTTTTAAGCATTTCGACGATTCCATCCTGGATTTGATGCAATAGCGTCTTCACCTGCAGGAAGCGGAAAGCAGTTGAGTATTGCGGACGTTGTGGCTCGCCTATGGACGTAGCGAATTGTACGCGTAGCAAATTGTACACTAGAGGAGTAGCTAGGCCTTGAAAAAAAAAAGTGCACATCGGCAATTGCTTTGCAATCAAGCAAATCATATTGTCAAATAGGGTACTAGAAGACCATAATTAAGTAAGCCTAGATTCATAAGTATTCTTTCTCCAGTATGCATTATTTTTTATTGGTGGTAAAGCGTTAACCAATAGGTAACTGCAATAACAATGTTTGCCCTTCTGAATTACGTGCAAAACCTGCGGCACCCTTACGTAAGCAGGAGGTCATAAATTAGTAAGTATTCTTTTATCGTTCTTGGGCGTTGTTCTTTATTTGAATATCTTGCCCTGCGTCATGCGAACGCATATAAATGACAGCGTTGAAGTCCTACTCGAATAAAAACTGTAGTAGTGGCTCATACAACTTACTCTCCATGAGAATTTCTTGTCTGAAGAAAGTCATCAACACGGGCTGAGTTGAGCCTTAGATTCGCTTAATATGCAATGTGATGCTTTTTATCGAAAAAAGTGCTGTTACTAATTCTGCTACTGTTCAAAACAATGGTGCCTTGTCCTTGCCCTTGTTCGTTTTGTCTTACTAAGTATCTGCACACGGCAAGACTGGCATTTCCATTGACTAAACATCTTATTCGATGAATATACTGAATGCTTATGTTTATTTTCAAAGCCTTTAAGGTTTTATGAATATATGCAAAAATGAGACAGCATGAGGGCGAAAGAATGCTACTGGTCGACGGGTCACAGCTGAGCGCAAAAAGAAAATCAAAGAAAAGGGAAGTCAATGATGTGTATGAAAAAAAGTCGAGTTCACGCGTACGGGCAAGAAGGGGCGAAATCGGTCCGGGAAATGGATTTGACAACGAGACGGACAACTAAATTTTGTTTGCAGTATTGACTTGAATGTAGGACAATCCAATAACACGTGCTTAAACTTTTAGAAAAATACATTTTTTACTGCTGTAAGGACACCGTTCTCGTAGACCGTGCAATGCAGCACTTGAACGAGATCGAACTTTGGACGAGGTTTAACGCACCAGCACGACACAACAGCTATGAAAGGCGCCTTTAGCGGATAGCTGCATAGTAACTTTGACTGGTTCTTCAACTTTCATTCAACCCTTACAAGGCGAGCGTCTTAAATTCCCGTTTCATCGGAATGCGGTGTCCACTTCCAGGACTTCAATCGGTGACCTCATACTACTGCCACACAACTGAGAATAAAGGTTGTTTTAAATTTAAGAGTTATTGTTAAACCCAGCAGTGTCGGTACCGTACTAACCCATCGCGGTGGCCCTGTTGTTATCGCGTTCCACTGATGCGCATGACATTGCACGGTGCCAAAATGCTCTTGTACCAACCTTTAGCGACAGACGTGGTCGAAATGAATTTGAATATTGCCACTACCGCTTCGAACATAACATTCGTGTTGTTTCAGGAGCTTAAGCTGTATTGTTCGGTTGATGAACATACGACAGAAGCCAAGTGAAAATAACTTCCCAGTAAATAAACAGGAAGGCTGATTGTGCGTGGCTCGAATTTCCATTCTTGAGTGATCTGGCTAAACCAAAGTCAACCTTTCGCGTACTTTTCTATCAAGAAAGCTGCGCTTAGAAAACGAGCACTGCGATAAAGCAGACTAGAGAATATCTACATTGCTACGAATAAACTGTGCGTCGTATCAGCAACAGTCTTTAGCGGACGTTCTTTTGTAACGTTAACAAAAGTTTTAAAAAGCGCCTCTGACACTTAGCACAAATCTACACATAGAGCTGGATACTCGAAAATGTACACACTAAACACATTGGCAATCAATAGGGGTAATTCAATAAATGAAAAATTCCACGAATTAATTGTTCCTCTATTTACTTTAGCGCACACATTGTAATGCACGAATTGAAGCCGGTGATTTCACAACGCACTTCCACTGGAAAGCCATATCATAAGCCAACAAACACTGACACCAAAGACAACATAGGGGAAATTACTTGTTAATAATGAATGAAATAAAGAAAAAATAAATTAATGGAGATTAAAGTGGATGAAAAAACAACTTGCCGCAGGTGGGAACCGAACCCACAACAGTCGCATTTCGCGTGCGATGCTCTACCAATTGAGCTCTACAGACCTTGACGGCGTCCGCCGCCAAGGTCTGTGAGTGGTGGCGCTGGCTAACACTCCCAGGGTTCTACTAGGACACATAAGTACCCAAGAAAGTGGATGGGAAAATAGCGCCGCGGTAGCTCAATTGGTAGAGCATCGCATTGGAAATGCGAGGGCTGTGGGTTCGGTTCCCACCTGCGGCAAGTTGTTTTTTCATCCACTTTAATTTCCATTAATTTATCGTTTCTTTATTTCATTTATTAGGCACAAGTAATTTCCCCTATGTTGTCCTTCGTGTCAGTGTTTGTTGGCTTATGATATGACTAATAAATATCGGGCCCCTCTGTTTCTAGTTCAAAAATTCCTTTCCAGTGGAATCAACGAGAAGGGGTTTCTTCTCGTTGATTCCACTGGAAAGGAATTTTTGAACTAGAGCCAGTTTTGAGTTAAACGCAGTCAAACTTGCCGTACAAATGCACTGTTGTGCCATTTATATCTTCGAAAAAAAAAGCCTTTTTTAATGCATTGAAACTCAAAGGTTACTGCAGCACCAATGATTTCGTCGCAAGCTTTCGTAATGCAATCCCGAAAATGTCATGCTAAAAATTAGTTTCAAGTGCATATGATCTTATAGGTCACCGGCTACAATCAGTAAATTCTAATATATGGCTTAACGTAATGAGTATAGAAGGTAATTAGAAACATTTGTTATATGAGTCATATATTCGCTTTGATTTTTTGAGCAAATAATGCCTGCCTTTCGAGTAATCTAGGTCGTTTAGCATAATTATGCTACATGTTAAGGGGTAATTTTTAAATTTCTGTTCACCATAAAATAAAACACCCCGTATAAAGTACCATCTACAGTGATTTATTGAGATATATGCGTGCCCTTTGAATGTTAATCAACAACTACAGGGGTTGTTTGGTCCGCAATGTCTTTTGATCTCCGGTGCTTTCGCGTGGCCTGTCTTACGCGCGTTGTTTGTGCGGTGCCATTGCATGGAAAGAACGTAAAGTTGAGGGAATAAACATAACTTTGACGATATGCATAAATAACTAAAACAATTATAGGGGGCTCGCGTAATGTCAAACGGAAAGAAAGACATGACCAGGCAAGAAGACATCGTATTTATGGAAATGTTACTAACCAAGGTTCAAAACATATGGAGCCAAAGACTTAAGGCATCTAGCAAGCCAAAGACTTAATGCATCAGGCATTAAACATGAAATGCTTTTAGCTCCCGTTGCCAGTGACCTTCAAGTGACCTTGAGCCAAAAGCCAGAGCCGTTATCCGGGAACTCGAACGAGAACATCCGGGCAAGTGGCCAGAAGAAAACGAGATCATCTGGGCAACCAGTCAAACTTAAGAAAATGCGGTATCTGACCCCAAACCCGTTTTACAGGACCACATTACATACGCTAGTAACTGCCCAAAAAAGTAAAAAAAAAATGTTGCATCCGTGTTCTTCCTAATGTTCGTTCACAATGTCAATCAAGCTGTAACTTCTTGTATGCTGAAGTTTCATTTGTAATTTCCTACAGCGAAGTTAAAAAAGCAGATACAGGACACCACACGCGTCAGAGTCATCGTTTGCGCTGAGACAGGGTTGCCTGTTCAACACCAGCGGTCCGTGAGTTCCGCGGCGCTGATATTGCGCGGGCACGAGAGATGGCATCCAGAAGTACATGTTGCTGGGCTAGACGGTTCATATTACTCAGTAGACCATGAATATTCATGATCGTTTGCGCTAAGCGATTATAAATATTTATGGTCTACTGAGCAATCCAGAGATGGCGCCACCCTGTGTGACGCCGCGGATGGCTGTTTGCCCGAGACGACACTTGCAGTGAGGTTCAGTTCAAAAAAGGTTCGTGTGCTGTGGCATGATGTTGTGTGCCGCTGCGAACGTGCACTATACGCATTTTAAGGTTGTGGCTAATATCATCTCCAAACAATCTGCTTTGCCGGTAGCCATTTCATGCTTACATATACTCTCGATTACCGGAGAGCCATAATTTTTTATAACCAATCTTTTAAAAGAGTCATTGAAACCTGTATATTAAAATACCACATATGCTTGAGTGAGGAACAATAATCATGGAAAATTGCTGTGTACATCCATTGCATCTTTAAAGCAAGCAATTGGAGAATGAAATCGAGCGTTTGTGCACTGCCAGTTTACGACTCTTCTGCATCGTTCCGAGAATTTTCTTTGAACTTAGTGGCGAACAATAGCCATATATTGCACGTACAGGCCATGTGCATGCTGCTGCATTCTCTTCCATGTAGCGTCTTCACGTATGTCACAGGTCATAGAAAGAAGCGCGCACTCTAATCGCTAAGCCAAGAACTAAAATGTTAGATGTTCAATGAAAGGATGCTCGCCTGTATCAGCTGCTCCGAAATGCTACATTTCAACGAATGATGAGAAATATAAGCGAATCGAAGGGCTAGAACTTTTTGTTACTGGTTCTTAAGTGGAAGAAAAGGAAATGTATTGCGCTACTTACATTTGGTGCCCCCCCTCACACACACACATACTCTTCAGACCTATTCTAGCACCCTTCATGGCGGTACGCGCCCGTCTCCACAGTAAAGAAGACCCAGGCAAGCGCAGGGGCTCCGACCAACTTCGAGTGCGGCGGTCTCGACCGGTGCAGCGCGGCTTCGGGCGCCACCAGTAGGGGCGTTACTCATTTACCCTACAGGGGGTGCCCAAACACCTTCTTCAAAACAAACCCGCACATAAGGAGTGAAGACGATTGCGAAATTAGACCGTCGGACACATACTAGCCGCAATAAAAGCATGTAGGCTTGCGTAAATGTAACTTGTCTGTTTGGTTACATCATTTCTACCACCCTAGTGCCAATGCAGCCGAAGCACAAGACGTTTCACGTGCTCTACTGCGGATGCTCATACAGCCTACCCGTTTAAAGAAAACTTTCGTATTTCGTGCTCCACTTTAACACCTGTATTTACTTGCTAGCCATAATTCTTTCTTATCCTGCCAGTATCGCCGCAGAAGCGATGTAGGCACCTAAATACTGCTGTCGCTCGCCGCTTCTTCTCGATTGGCTTCAGCCAGTTATTTAGGTGAATAACTGGCTTCAGCCAGTTATTTATACTGAAGCTTATCTTTAGACTCACGAGCTTCAGGTGCTGACGCTTTTCTGACTGCTCATATCACCTCATTTGTCGTGCTATCATGCACGCCTGTTGCTATATTTTAGCGGTCGTACGTGAAGGACCAGAGCGGATAATTTTTTAGACATGTTCAGTCTAGAACCCATATTGAAATGTGTAAAGGCAGAATAATCATGGTGCCATTGCCACTTAGCAAGACATCCGCGAATATCACCATTTTGAAATTTCCCGATCAGGTCTAGCTATTTTAGTGAATAACTACACCTGAGTCGGGAAATTTCAAAATGGTTACATTCGCAGATGTCCTACAAAGCGGGAGCGGTGTCATAATTATTGTGCTTCAGTCGAAGACGAGTTCGTGGTTTTCTAAATATTTTCACTGGAACACAAATGTATCTTGAGGCGTACTCTAGGGAAATCTCGGAGCCGGTTCTGGGTTACGGAAATTAAAAATTCTATTCAATGGAAATTTGCAGTTAGCTATCTGAACGAGCCAATTTGTTGTGGACGCAGAGTGCGCTATATCTGACTCTAGAGTTTGAAAATCTATCCGGAAAATAAGCATACACAGACATGGTGAAGTCAAGAAGAAGCCGAACCGACGAGCAGCGAGTGTTCTTAGGTGCATGTATCGCTGCTGTGTGTACAGAACACACGCCCGACCCACCGTGGTGGCATAGTAGTTTCAGCGTAGGGCTGCTAAACCTGAGACCGCGGGATTGGATCCCAGTCACGAGGGCCACCTTTCGATAGCTGCGACATGCAAAAACGCCTCTGTGCCATGCATTGGGTGCACGTTAAAGAACCCCAGGGGGTCACAATTAATACAGTTTCCTACTACGGCGTGCCTCATAAACACATCGTAGATTTGGCACGTAAGATCCCATATTAAAGATATAAATATAGAACGCAGGCATGTGCGCGCGCACATACACGCACACACAGGCACACCCACTCCAAGAAAGAGAAAGACTCCGAAAATGTCACTGATATAGACATATAAATGTCTTTTCTAGGAGATGGCTGTGCGCCCAACGGCTCAGCGATTTTGCGCGCACCGATTTCATTCTACTAGAAGTAACTCGTTAAATTGCGATATTTAGAGGGACCTGAACGGGTCGGCTAACCGCAGACGAGCAGGGTTGTCTGCTGTTAGTGGTGCAATGCATCCCAGTGAGACGCATGGTAGTGGGAAGGCGGTGTGGCGTGAGAGTTGAGCAAAAAACTTACCCAGGCAATTGTGACTGCCTGCCACTGATAGCAGCTAGAAACTACCGCATGGATACTACCGTAGCTACCGCACAGACAAACGAGCGGATGGACGGACGGACTTAAATCTAGCCAGGGGCAGCTCTGCCTTGCTCTGTAGTGTCTACGTACTTGCTCCGCCGGCCCTCCAGCCTCTTCTGATTGTCCTAGCTTCCCGGCCTGGCAGCCTTGCTGAATGTCTGTCTGTTATACTACACTGGAGCTAGCGTTTCAACAAGGGGACCTCTCTTCCTCAGGCTACTACTGATTTGTTTTCCGGCCCCGGCGGTGAGTAGCCGTCTAGTCGAAATAATGGCTCCGGGGAAATACCTTGTTCGACCACTGCCGATGACTTCCACTTCCTGTAAGCTTCTCTCTTGTTTGCTAGCATGTCAGCTAAATAAATGAAGAGAGTCTCTGCATCAATATAGAACAGAAAGTGAGACCAACCTTCTGCATGTTTACAGGGGGCTGGCGGCGCAACAGCGTGTTGGCGAATGTCGCTCCGAGGGCCGGTTCCAGCAACGCGTAGCACGCGAGTACCGGGTCACCCTGGGCGTGCAGCCGGGACAGCTCGTCCAAGGGTCTGGGCAGTAGCGGGGACACCGACACGAGGACTCGCCACGCTACCAGCGTGGCCAGACTTGCCCTGCATTTTGTCAGCAAATAGTGAAGCGAGTGCTTCCGACGAATAGATCAGCCACGACACGTCGAGGGCGCTTTCGTAGCTACGACGGAATACGAACCGTGTGACACGCACTCGACCTCGTGGCGGAGCACTCAAGAACACAATGACAAAGCTAGCAGGTTGACTGTGCTTGAGGTCAGCTTTGCTTGCTATTCCCAGCCGGGCCTTGGCACTGAATCTAATACTGACATTTTCCTTCGGTACCTCTTTAAGATATGTTGAATAAGACGCCGTACGCTGTGCTGAGTCGTTTCTGTGAAATGACTCCTTTGGCATTTGTTGTGATTTGGAAAGAAATACTCGACGTGAACAAAAACAATGAATGCGTCTAATCTCAGAAACGTGACTTTCAGCAAGTCTAATCATATAACTTGTCGGCTTGGTGCCACAGAAACGTATATTTGATTTTGCCATATATTTCACAAATGCTCATGAGTTGCATCGAGTTCAGTGAAGCCTCTGTTCCGTATCTTCGCACGCAAAGCCTGCTAACCAAGCAGCAGAGAACCTACCTGAGATTGCACAAGAATGATCAGCTAATCTGTGGCCACACTTCATACAGTTAATTACAAAGTCCGAATAAATCGACGAATAGCGCCTCCAACCACTTCAGTTTTAGCAATATATGAAAAAATGCTCAGAAATGTTGCCAAAGGCTTCACTAAAAGTTTTTTTCTTTATTTGTACTGGTATATTGTCGTTTAAAAGCCCGAATAATTAAAGTGTCACTTCAGTTTTAAAAACTGGATGAAGAAGAGTTACAATATTCCCAATAGGCCAATTTCTGGAGCACCATGCTCCGAAAATGTGCCGTCTTATAGATGCCAAGGGAAGCGTAATGCGTATGCGACATGCATATATTTTTTCATGCATTAAGAACGAATGAAAGGCTGAGTAAGCGCCGTGTGCGGTGAGATGCAGGGCTCTGGCCTCTCCAGAAAATTTCCAACCAATTCTTCTCCAACAACGAAGTGATACTAGCACGAAAGGCATCTGAGACAAAGAGTTAGGTGGCTATGAATGCGCTGCTCGCGGCGTATAGCGCTTTTTAGATACTCTAAAGTATAGGCACACTGTGCTACCCCTGGCGATACAGCGAAAACGCTAGTCAACTTTGCTCGCCAGGCGAGGTTTACCCGTTCCATCTATTTGCATTCACTTATTTGTTTTAACAGGTTCCTAGATCCCCCAACTGGGCATTATCGTAAAAGGAAGAGGGTGGGTTAATGTCAAGAAGATTCAAAGAATAAATGCCGTCATTCGGAGTGAGATATGAACAATGTTGGTGGATAAAACAGTTAATTAGAGGCGCAATTCACTAAGCTGTGCCGTTCGTACGCAGTTTCTCAGCCAAAAAGTTCTTACGCTGAGATAAGGGTGCAACCGAAGTGGCAGCGTATTTAACTTATGGCGTCGTGTGAGAGCGAGCAGGAAGGGAAAGCTCGGATTAAACGACAAGAAATGAAAGAAGTGCAGTAAACTGATGGCATGATTTCACATCACGCATCTGTAATTGAGGCTATATTCTTACGGCAAATCATTGCAGATTGCCTATTCGACATCTTTCCTTTCCGGGCGTCTGCTACCGCGCGAACAAGCGCAAGCTCGCTGGACCGTTCACTGCACCGCTATCAAAAGAACTGCAGTGGAAGGGCAACACATTCTTCTCATAGAGACAGGACTGATGGTGACTTGTTTGGCGCAGAAAGAAACACTCAGTTCTATCAATTGCCGGCCAGTTCTGCCAGGCTAACCCCGCCACTACCATGGCCACCGTATTAAAAAACGACGAAATGTCTGTTTATTTCGATACTAACAACGGAAATGAACAAAAAGAAAGCTCCATGAGTGATAGTTCGTGATACATGAAGGCAAGGGGGCCAGGACCTGTACTTTCGTCGATATTGTATGTGATAACGCTGCACACGGTTGCAGGTGCGGTTCTAATGTGGCGCATATGCGCATTATCAGCTCACTCGGTAGCCAGTACTATCTAAGGTGCTGGTAGACGATGCCGTCGACCCCCAGGCGACAATAAAACGCACGCTAATTTTGCATAGAATTGTTGTCGAGGGCACAGAGAGCTAGTAAAGTAGCCCTGAAAGTGAAATACAGAAAGAAGCCGGCGCAACCGACATTCCCAATGTTATGACAGAAAACTTGATTACACATAACATCAAGTTTCGCTGCCTATCACACTTTGACATCGTATCCGCATTCATCGCTTCTTCTTGGCTTCTGCTCAGATGGTAGAACACGATGATGGCTCGTGCCAGGTCAGGAGTTTCTATTGCAGTTTCAGGCGGCCGCATTCCAACAAAGACGAAATGCACAAAGGCGCACACACATCAATTTTGCAGGCCGGTAATAAATCATAGGTTGATGTCAAGGCCTGGAGCTCCTAACTATCATATCTGTCATAGTTAGGAGATATCATCACGATATCATATCGTGATGCTCTGCGCCAATGTTTACATCAATTTGCTTGCCTCATAAGAACCCACGCTGAAGTTCACGTCAGAATATTGCACAGCACCGCACACTAAGCACATAGCGGTTCGATATTCTAGCTGGTTTGGGGTGAAATCGGTTCAATTCGTCGATCTTGCGACACTGACGCGCTTTGTTCAGAGCAGCCACTGAACGATATTACAATGTCAAGGTGGGGGGGGGGGGCGGTATCCAAGCGACAGCCGACGCTATTCTGTAAACATGCGAATGCGGTCTCGCAGTACGAACCCAGCTGCGACTCAAGAGCAACAGTTCGTTGAAATTCGGATGAATTTTGGATGTTGTAAAACGTCATCAGCGTACTTTTATGTTTACTGCAGGATGAAGGCCTCTCCTGGCGATCTCTAATTACCCCTTACCTGCGCTTGCTGACTCCACGTTATGCCTGAAAATTTCCTGATTTCATTACTCCACCAAATTCTCTGCTGTCCTCGACAGCGCCTACTTTCCTTTAGCATCCACTGTACATTTCCTATGGATCACCGATTATTTGCACTATGATTTACGTGGTCTGTCCAGCTCCTATTTTCCCTCTCAATTCCAACCACCACTACGCCCGTTTGCTTTCTCATATACACCGCTCTCTTCCCCTCTCTTTGCGTTACACTTAACATCTTTCGTTTCATCACTTGTTTGAGCAGTCCGCAACATTTACTCAAACTTCACCGTTGACCTTCAAGTTTCCGCCCCATAAAGTGTTACTTGAAGAATGGAATGTCTGTGCACTTTTCTTTTCAATGACAGCGGTGAGCTCCCGGTCACGATTTGTCAATGCGCTATCCATTTTCAATGCACTGTGACCCATTTTCATTCTTCTGTAAGTTTCCGTCTCATGATCAGGGTTTCCTGTGAGTAATTGACCTAGGTAATCTTACTCCTGTGCACACTCCAGAGTTTGACTGCCGATCATGAATTCTTGCTCGATTGACGGGTTATTCAGCATTACCGTTGCCTTATGCATATAATTCTGCATATTATTCTTCAACCTGCTTTCGCACTTTCTCGTTTAAGGTCCTCAATCAATTGGTGCAATGTGTCCCCAGCGTTGCTGAACAACATAATGTCATCGGCAAGCAGAAGGTTGAAATATTCGCCGTTGATTATCGCCCTTAATCCTTCACAGTCTAATAGATTGAATACATCTTCTAAGGATGCAGCGTATATAACTGGCGAGATTGGGATCTCCTTGCCTGACCGCTTTCTCGATAAGTACTTTTTCACTTTTCTTGCGGGTAATTAAAGCATGTAAAGCCGGAACTACCAGTGAAGCAGAGTGGAAGCCTGAGAAGTTGCGGATACGAGCGCTGTAGCTGAACGTAAATATGGAAGTTACACGTAAATGAACTAATTATTGAGCTGTCAGACGCCTGTTGCAAGCACCACGGCTTTGATGTGAAGTTCATTCAGTCGTTTAGTACAATCCGTACTATATACACTTACACCGCTAATTACACACAAATATCGCAGCTTTGTCTAAACGCACTGAATTAAGTGATCGAACTGCGAGTTGCCGGGAAAGAGCACAAGGCAGCATAATTCGAGTGACGTAAATGCCGATCTTGCAGATAAGAATAATTTTAGTGAGCGCGCTTAGCGTTGTGCGCGCTTCACGTTGTTCATTTCGTGATACCAGGCCAGTGTGACCGGCTTTTTTATGACATGTTGGTCTGACTAGTGCGCAGCAGGCGCGGCGCACCGTAAGACTGTCGCCGGCTGGAAGGAAACTCTTGCGCTGAATTCACAAACGCCTATGTAAGGTTTCTTAAGTAAGAGGGGGAACTATAGAAAGAATGTCGCACGAAGCGAGTGAAAGACGTGAGTGACGTCATTTTGCCCAGGACTGATGTTAGTCTGGTGTTTAGAATAAACATCAGCCAATCATCAGACGACGATGGCTGTGGTCTGCGGTCGCTTTTCTTTGTCGCTGGTCTTCCCATGGCCTTTTGCCTGTTAGGCTTTCTGCATGCAAAACAAAAATTTAGTGGAGTCTTTATGAGCGTTATGCGGCGCGCTTTTTTAATAAAAGCGCGCAAAACAAAAGCGTCTCCAGTGATACTCGTCAGTATGGTTATCTAAATATATATGTGCGTTCGTGCGTGCGCGCGTGTGTGCGTGCGGGTTGTTGTGTGTCTGTGTGTATTCATGCGAGAATTGTTCGCTTCGTTCGTGAGGTGTATTTTATTTCACAGCATCACTATTGTTCAAGCAATTCACATGATTTTCGTATCAATGGTGGCAAGTGATTTTATTCGCCATTTTTTTTTAAATGTTATCATATGGACATGCCGCTTTGTATCACAGACAGGATTGCCATCCGTCGTATGCATACTTTGGTTCACACCGTAGGCCACATGATAAGCAAAACCCGCTGCGACTTAATGCTGAATTGAAACTATGAGCTATATAATAGAATGATGATGCTAACAGCACGCAAGACGACAGCTAATTATGCAACAAGTTTCGATAATTATAAACGTATAAGCATTCTTGAATTGTTTCATATCGCATGGAGAATTATAGCCTCGAAACATTGGCAAAAATAATCATCCGAAGCTCTATGAGCAAGAGAAAGCTCAAAATGAAGAAAAAGAAAGCGAAAAATAGAAAGCGACAGTCGTGCTCAGAACGCATCAATGTCAAGCTTAACTGCTTCAGGGACGGGCACTAACCTTCTGTTTGCGAAGATCTAAAGGAGTGTCATGAGTATGAAATTTCAGCTATTACTCGCATACAGAAGCACAGTCTACCAGACATTAGGCAGACGTGCGCCGCGCAGCATTAATATTACTGCCTTCCACAGCAGCGCACACTCAATACATTATGCACTAAAACAGTTCAATACACTTTGAGATAACAAGCAGAGCATGCTGCAAAGGTGTAAGCACGCGCCATCCTCGGCTATTGGATGTGGCCCCTCCAAGGCACAAGGTCTCGCATTCCATGGCCGTGGAGAATTCCCCTAGCCCACGGCACCCTGCAATATAGATTATCCCACCAGTTACAGCAAAGTCACTCAACACTTCTACCTTAGTAGGAGTGTTTATGCACTCCCACAGAAGGAATTGATCAACGCGCACCCTCAGGCTTTTGAAGACGGGGTATACCTCAACCCGTTTTTATTACGCTCGATCTATCCAGACACATATACTAGCAATACCTGCCCCTAGTGCAACGATTCAGCTAACGGAGAACATACGCTGTGGCAATGCCCCTCGTTACGAGGCGCAGACCGAGCAGACTAATCAAGAATAAATTCTTCACTGCGAAACCCCGACTACGGGGACCAAACCAGGGCCGTCCAGAGAGCCCATGATGCAGCGGCCAGGCTCGGCCTGCCCATCCCGACGTGGGAGCAGCCCGCTGCGCGATAATCGCGTATCTCCGGACTCTCCAAGTTTTTCCATCCATACATACATCTGGCCAATCAGCCGCAACAGCGCGTCCCAACGCTTACCCGCGTCAGCTCCAGCGGCGCAGATAGACATAAGTATGTTCGTAAGACTGCTACAAACCTATTGTAGAAATGTCTTCTTAAGCCATCATCTGTGACGGCTGTTTATGTTTTATGAATCGAGTTACACTCACTAATGACAGAGGTGCTGAAGTTTGCATCTGTGTTACGCTTACATATGTGTATTTTTTTCGGCTGCAGCGCTCGTATTTGCAGCGGGGGCCATCGCAAGCTTGCTCATCTTAGGAACGCTTTTAGCCGTCTGAATACGCTAATTCCGTAACAATTTTCTTAGGTCAAAATTTGTTCGTAAGTTCGCTCAGTGAATTCCGCCAGAGTTTTCGTATTAAGGTATTTGATCATATCATTTCTTATTGTGCTTACAGAAGTACAGGCTACATTAGTATTGTACGAAAACGAGGAGGTGCAGTGACACTGCATTCTGGTACTGAATTCCACTGGTGCAGTACAGAGGCTGAAAGGACGGATAATGACAAATTACAATGAGGAAATTGAGAACATGGTAGAATAGACCTGACACAGGAGTGACATTTTAGAAGTGTTTTGTGTTTTGAGAATGGACAGTAGGCTTTCAATTCGCACGCTGAGGGTAGTTATAGCAGACTAGTGCTCGGGAATCATTTTAACAAGCTCGCGTACTTTGACAGGCATGTGATTCAATGTACATGTGCGTTTCAGCATACCGCCGCCACCAACATGCGGCCTTCGTGGCTGGTCATCGACCCCGCGACATCGTGCCTGGCCAGCAACAGAGAGCAATGACCGACGAGCCTTTGAGCTTATGGGTGCGCGTGCATTTGTCTAAATCATTCTGCAATCACTGTATCATACCTGCGCCATCCGGTAATAAACCATACGTTAGATATTAGCACTTAGGGTATCGTCCTATGTTGCCTGTCTCTCTCCAGCATTAGTGTCGCAGTTACAGAGTATCAACCAGCCTGAACGCATACCGTGTAGAATTTGCCGTCGAGTTTGTTGAAATACGTGACAGGGCAGGCCGCTCTCTCGGCTCACCTCGAGCTGTTTCCAAATACAGGCGCCAGGTGGTGCAGGAAGTCCATGGACCTGACGAGAACGTACACATCCTCTCCGAGCGACGACTGCTTGACTCCAAACAAGGTTGACAGAAATCCGGTCCAGCTCCACTGACAGGGGACATAGAAAAGCCCGAATCAGAACAGAAGGAATCTTTGCATGTTGACATGCTTATACGTATACAAGCTCAAAGAGACGTACCATAGACAAAGAAACGTCAAATGCTACTAGGATAGTATAAACGAAAACAGCGGTTACAAAACTGACACGAGGGTATACGGGAAGTGAATGGAATATTTATCTAGTAATGTATTCATATCTTTATTTAAAGATACTGCAATCGCCCCTATCCCCAACCCTCAAATTAAAAGGGGGATTTTTGCAGCGCATGATTACACAATAAAACAAAAGTGACGAATGATCGTAGCATTACAACAGAAAAAGGAAATGTATCAATTACACGCCATCAAATATAACTGAAAACAATTTGCTGGCTGAACCACAAGGAAAACATAGTCAGGGAGGGCTGTAATGCGAGTTTGTTTGTGAGTTTATTGCAGTGAGTTATTGTGCGAAAACAAAGTACTTCAAAAAGTTATTACGACTAGAGAAGGGCGTGATTGGAATTGCGGGCGTGTCTCTAGTAGCATACGCCACACAAAAGAAAAACGAATGTTGCGAGATGTCGATATTGTAACGACCACGATTTCTGTTTTTGTTTGTGCAGGAATTACAGCCTCAAAGGCTGATTTCTTTGAGTTAAACCCAGAGGCATGGCTTCACTCATAGCTACGCTTTAATTGATGTGGGTACAAAATTTTTATGCAGAAACCGTACGTACTGCCCTTTTTTAAACGCCTTGGATTCTATCAATCAAATTTTTTTAATATATACCAGATGACTGACGCGTAATCTCAGATTGGCTGTGCGATTGCATTAGATGCCAAAAGGCAAACATCGTAGTAGTCAAACGCAGTCAAACGAAGTTCGGGATATGGATGTGCAACATCATCCCCGCAACCGTACGTGTGACGTGGACAAGATGTCTTTCTTTGAGGGGTGCTACTTGCGCAACTATTTTCGAAAAGTTACCGTTGACTACTCTGAAAAGGTCGACAATTTCAATGGTCGAAAGTGAATGGGTGAGTCGTTAATACTGAAGCAGTACTTCAGTATAAACAAAACAAGTTTCTCCATAGTTCATAACTGTCTCTGAAGATTGGTTTCTCGTCGATTTAAAGTGTACCGGCCGTGAAAAGTCTCGACGAAATTTTCAATGAACACCTAACGAGATAGATATGTGCATGTATCGATCGTCAGAGTTCAGGTGTCGAAAACAGTTGGTGTTTTATCCACGCTATGGTACGCACTAGCGGAACACATGAAATTGAATATGTATAACTCACTGTTATCGCGCAGCGATTTTTATTGCGTTTTATTAGGTGATACACATCGTCCTCGAATATATAGAGGTTTCACATTTACTGCCAAAGAGAACGGTTCGCAAAGTTAGTAGCGTCTCACAGTTTGAGCATACTGGGCCCATCTTTTATTCAGCACTTCACGTTGCGCCAGTTCAGAAATCGTACGAAGGCATTTCGAGAAAGCGTTAGAAAACCCGTATTAGGCAAAATATGTCTAGCATTCGAGGACTGCCAAAGCTGGAACAGAAAATGAGTGTTCGCAATTTACACTGCTCAGTGCGATTCAAATGCGATACTCGGGGAGCGCATGGCTGCCGGCGGTTTTTGCGCCATCGGTTTGCTCAGGGGACACCGATCTGATGCATTGCGGTAAAGATGAAAGCCATGGCATTTGTGGAGCATTTTGACTGTACTTGTCCTCCCCTCTGCACTCGCCCCCAGTGTTTATCCAGCGGTCACTGGCGGTGCGCAAAGTACCGGCCGCGATGCGCTCAGAGTGCCCCGTTTTGATGGCTGAGCACAGTGTACGCGCTTGTCGGGTTTGGCTGATTTCAGTGACGTGAACTAATGGTAGCAAAAATTTTACGGTAGAATTTTCTGTCTCTGTTGGACCACACACCCCCATAGTATGCACAGACAATTGCTATTTACCTACGCCAACTTTTACTGCATTATATACCCAAATTGCACGATTCTAATGAACACGTTTTTTTTTGCATAACAGTTGCCTTCAAGTTTGCATGCGTGTTACAATAGCAACTAATTCTACTCAACGTAAAAAAAAAGAACTAATCCTCACTAAAAAAGGAAAGCTCAATGCAGGGTAGCTAGCCACATTGCCATCGAACTGGTCCGTCTGAAGAAGGTGACGTCCGGAGACATCGCAAGGTACCTCCATGGTGCGTGGAGTGCCCTCTCGCAGACGGTTGCGCACGAGCCTATCAAGGAGTGCGGCCTTTCTAATGCATTAAATGGAACTCAGAATGGTTTTCTGTGGTCGGTAGAAAGCGAAAAGGAGGTGTCGTCGGAATACAATAGGGACTAGCCGCTAAGGTTATATCGCTAATATCATCTCAACGCGGTACGCCTCGACTCAGGATTCGTTACGTGACGTGCGTGGTAGAATCGGCCCCAAATCATTATTATTATTATTATTATTATTTCATATTTGGGCGGTAATATACCTGCGCGTAACAATAGGTGACACGGTAGAATCGTGTATATACGGTACTTTGACTGTGTTTGCGTTGATTTTAGTGCGATAGCAATGATATGGACACTCCAAGCGAATTTCTGCCAACACCGTCGCCGTGCGCCGTACAAGCTTGCGAGGGCCAGCCGACGATGGCGGTTCAATCTCGCGCGTGCGAGGGAGGAAGCGCGCCGTATTCTGTCGCGCGCGAGGCACGGGGCGGAAGGCTAGGGAGGGGGGGGGGGGGGGCATTCTATTCTGGCGCTGCTGCTCTGGCGGCCGCGCGGCCGCAGTATGTTGAAAGCGATCTGCGTTGTGGACAAAGTGGGCGCACGCGCGGACTTCATATTCAAAGCGATCTGCGATATGGAAAAAAGTGGATGCGCTGAGCGCCGGTAGCTTCGTATGTGCTGTGTTTTCGACGTTTAGTTCACGTTGCAGTGGGAGACAAGAAGGTCAATTCGCTGGCTGCTGCTGCCGCGTTTCCTCGCTCTAGTGTTTTGACAGCGAGTTTCCGCGATCATCGAGCGCGACGTGTTCATGCTTACCTGTATGCGCGTGACATCGTGCTTGTTAATTTAGTTAGTAAGCAAATGTTCACAACTCTATACGGGCGATAAAACTACTATCCTTACTTGGTATAGCTGTCTGCTAATTTACTAAAAAAATCGATTCTTCGCCTTTCGCGGAAAAGTGCGAGCATTTTGTTTTGTTGTTGGCACAGGTTTTGCAATAATACTGTTTGCTCATTTGAGTGAACACGAAGAAAATGCCTATTGCAGGGGGAACCATCCTTCGTCAAGCATTTTCCGTCTTTTATTCGATCCTCCAAGGTCACCGTGATGTCCACTATGAATAAATCGATTCTGATTCTTATTCAGACTTCCGCGCTGAATTAAGAACGCAGTGACCAATGCCTCTCAAAGTTAAGAGGAAGCTCTACGTAAAGAGCTCTTATTTAAATGCATATGTAACAAAGAATTCATTTCCCTCGGCATTCACTGAACAGATATTGATCATATTTTTTTATTCAAAATATTTACCTGAAGTTTGCTGATCGCAGCACGAAGCTTTTGATTTAAGCCATAATATTGTTTACAATAACTTTTTAATATGGCACAAGTTTCAAAAGCTTAGGCACCAAGTTTAAAAGTCAACCAATAGAACAATAAACTTCCGCAAAATTTAGTAAACTGTGCGTATTCACAATTCCAACGTCCGCAGTATACAAAATATACAGTATTTCTTCGTACGACATTTGCGAAGCCCCAGTAAGCGTACTGACGCTTTCACGTAAGCTGCAAACCTAACAACGAAGACGGAGAAATTTATTGGCAAGAAAAGGCAAAGAGGTCGGCTAGAAAGTGGAGCAACTGGACTAAATATCAAGCTCTTCCGCTTTATATTCTCTAACAGATACTGTTTGCGGAACTGCGATATCTGTTTTCGGTGCAGAATTAAGGATGTTTAAGCTTTGTACTTCAGTTTTAAGTCTACCATTTTTCGCGATTTTCAAAATTATATTTAAGGCCACAAATGTTAAATGTTGCTTCCTGTAGCCGGTAGAGTTCAGATTTGTCCTAGACACAACGAATTTCGTTAGAACCGGTTTACTGGTAGTCTCGTGAGAGCGTTTCCGCTTCTCACAAGAGTTCGAAAAGAGATATAGGATTTGGCCCCGTAGTGAAAGCCTCCTCTTAGTGCACGTTGCAGCGACTTTCCTCGTCTGATCCTCGCTCCATCTCCTTTTCCTCACTGCGCACGTGCCCGCCTCCGCATCGCACATGAGCTGCCGTGACATTA
The DNA here is from genome assembly GCF_038994185.2 of Dermacentor albipictus. NCBI lineage: Eukaryota > Metazoa > Arthropoda > Arachnida > Ixodida > Ixodidae > Dermacentor > Dermacentor albipictus. Next base: position 463,564,806 of record NC_091821.1, on the reverse strand, counting down.
AGCTCCTTTCTTTGAAAAGAAAGAGGGCATGCTTGTATGTGAGTTGCAAACGATAGCTTAACTTGTGGGGGATTTGACTTGTCCCCTCGGTGCGCTTTTGGGCAGCCGCGTGAACCCAACCGTTTGCATTGTCTGTCGATTGTGAGAAGGTTCTTGCACACCACACAGGGACTGATCAAGTCGGCCTTTTATGTCGTATATCGAACCTTGTGCCACGAGTTGAGCGCTTGCGTACTCACTTCTTCTCTACGTCCCTGTGCTTTCATGTGCAGTTCCTTGCACGGTTATTTGGACACGGCGATACACCATCGCCGCACTGCACGCATACCTCTACTGAAGCCTTTGCCGCGACGTCGCTTCGTCCTGCTCACCGCGTGTGTTGAGCGCTTTTGACTGGATGGAGGACCACCCGTTACCTGACTTATGGCAGCGGGATGATCGAACGCTTTCACCGGCATTTCGAAGCAGCCATCATGGGCCACCCCGGCTCAACCAGGCATGAGGTTCTCCCAGCCGTCGAGTTGGGTCTCTGCGGCACTTTCGAACCCGAGATTCAAGCGACACTTGTAGAGCTCGACAACGGGGAGCCACTTCGCCTTCCCCGAGAATTGATTGCGGCATCGTCTCGCGCAGCTACCTCGGATCCCTCCAGTTTTCTGGCTGGGCACCGACGCACTATGACTGCACTCCGTATGTCGCCAGTGGCGCATCATTTCATGCTAACGCACGTTGTATTGAAGAAGCTAGCAACATGTACACAGGCCTTTCTGCGCGATTACACTATCTGTGCTTCTTTGCAGCCACCGTCTGCCGGATTCTACAACGTTGTTTATCGCGACGAGAAAAGTTTCACTCTGGGCATCAAAGTGAAGGACATCCGCGTCTCCACCAACAGATTGAAGCCGGCATACGTTCTTTCCCACGAACCATCCTCACCGAGCATGCCTCCGGCGCTTGATCAACTCTAAACACTCCCGCCCTCATATAAAATACTAGTTTTTCCGGACACCGGGTGCGACTCACCGGCTGCCATCAACATTAAGGTCTCAATATTCCGCAAGGGGGTCACAGCTTTACGCATACCAAAGCCTTGGCAAGCTCATCGCTTCGTCCGGCGAGGCAAACCTTCCACATCTACGCGCATCACAGGTCTCGATAACCGCAGCAGGTATGAGCTGGCTGCCTACGGCAAAAAAAAAAAAAAACCCGCTCGCCAGACAGACTGCTGGACCAGACTTTCTCTGAGCCTTAGCTGCGGCTGCCGTTTTTCTTCGACGACGTTATTACGCACTTGGCGCTGGTTATGTAGTAAAATAATTAAATGAGCGTAGGGCACTGCATGTCGAGATTCCTCCACTTTACAATCCAACAGATGTATCATACATCAATCCTTTCCACTTTAGTCGCATTATAAGGAGTGATTTACAGAATTATGAAATAATTTTTCAGTTCTGAGTTAGAGTTGTAGACATTATAGCTTCAGTTTCTAAAATTTTGCAACAGTCCTTATTAAACAAGTTGACGGCCTAAATAAAGAAATTCGCTTCTTGCAGTCAGTAAATATTACGACATTCATTTGGGTGAAACAAACGTAATCAAATCACTGCCGTTATCCCTAATCACTACCGTAATCTCCCTGCTATGAGAAAAATGATTTCTCCGTTCCTACACGTACGCGCCCGAGCTCAAGCTTGATTTTAAGAGGCTGATGCCAGAGGCATGATATGAAGTGAGAAACAGCCTGTAATGATGCACAAATGTGTAAGGTTAAAGTCAACCTAATTTCATCTGCGTTCGATGGCGCTGGGACATTTGGTAAACTTGATCGTTTCGATTTGCTTCTTTCGAAGAAGCACGCTGGCTTCACGTTTACACCGGTGCTTACATAAAAGAGGTTGCGCGGAAAAAGACAACACTGTTTTTTTCTTTTGGCGTTGGAGAAATCCTCGCGAATGCAGTTTGAAGCAAGGACATTTTCGTATGGTGCTCCGATCCCTTGACCCATGTGGAGGTTATGGGTTTATCCTTCAGCGATGACGTACTACGCACCAGAACCAAATGTTAATAAGCATAAGCAAATCAAATGTTCTTGCTGTGTCGCTTTGCGGTCGCATCTAGTTAGAAAAACGATACATCTTAATCTGAACTCTGCGAAATGAGCCCTGCACCAGCACTGCACCAAAAAAAAGAACAATGAAACTTGGAGACCACATGCCAAGCAGTTGTTCTTTAGCGTTAGAAAATTTGCGGGACCAAAGTTTGCGATGTAGAAACGCAATCGTGACACTATCGGCCCAGTGGTTTCCTTGCGGCCCACGCTCAGCACAGATGCTTTGCTGCAAACCTTAAATGCGCTCTCCATGTAGGTGCAGTAACCTACCTGCGGAAGTTGCACCAGGTTCTTGACGATGACTCGTTCGTATAGTGGGTCTGCCTCCGGGGGGATGTCGGCTATCTTGGCCTGCGGTAGTAGGCGAGAGACGATCACTACAAGACTCTGCAGGCAGCAGAGCGAAGGTGAGTGAACGGTGATAACCGAAACAAAGCACGTTTCCTCTCGCAGATTTGCTTTGAGAAGCAGTTTATAATGCGTTTATTGTTTACAGCGTGTTAATGCCATAGTGGATGTGAAGTCATTGCTCGTTCAATGATATTTTCTATGATGATTGTTTACTGTCTATTATTTACCCGGCGAAGGATCTGCCTGCGCGCACAAAGATATCTGCCTCTTCAGTCTAGGGCATAGCGCACAGGTGCTTGCAACACCACGACACTCCGGAAAACACACTCGAAGAGGTGCACATGCTCGCCTCGCGCAAGCCACACCTGCATAATATTCTCCTTGTATTCCTTCCCTTTATTTGAAACTATCGTGTTGCCTTGGTTTGGAAGACCTGGCTATTTTTTCACGTTTAGTCGGAAGAGTCATTCGCTTCTTAATTATCGTATGTTTTGTTACGTCAGCTTGCCATGGTGTTTTCGCATATACATTTCATTTATTAATTTTATTACCAACAATTTGCCAGGTGCATGCGGGTCGACATACGAATGGCAAAAATATCACAGGCTGTGCTGGGCGCTATGATTTCTTGATGAATTCTCTCGCCGTGCCGCAGCTGTGCCGAAGTAAAGATAGCAAGGACTTTTGCCATGGTATAGTTCCGTCATTTCGAGAGAACTAAAAGTGTGTAGTGTGTGGCGGCTTTGCAGCGACCCGCGTTTAGCGCAAGTGATGCGCACATATCACGGAGCTACTGGGTAGCACTAATCACAAACGACAGCACAAACTGCGGGCGGATGCATTTCGGTCAATTGTGCATAAATCTCCCCAAACACTTCGTTGTTGCACAGAGTGCACAGAGGAAAAATGTAGTGAAATTTATATCTTGGCACATGAATCGCATTACATTGCAGATTGCAGGAGGCAATGGGAGGCAAATTTACAAAGGTTATTGTTCGTTAAATTATCTCTGTCACTGGTACGCCACCTTCACTAATGACATGCCCAGAACGCTGGAATTTGCTCTTACGAATAAGAACGACGAACAAGAAGGAGTAAGCGTCGTTGTGGATCTATGAATTTTGGTAACTTTCAGCTAACTATGGACTTTTTAGGCATAAACTCGACGCTCCGGGAGCTAAGTACTCACCAAAGCAATGTCGTTTTCCAAATTGAAGGTGTCTTCAGCTAGACGTGAGGCGTAGTTTTCGTCTTCGACGAGGTAGAAGAAGGCCTTGGCCATCAGGCCTTGGTACCAAGACAGCCGGATCACGTTGTCTTCCAGCAGCGGTGTCTCGAGAAAAATGTCCGGAGCCCCAAGCTGTGGAAAGAAATCAGCCCGCAAAGAGCCTGAAATATTACGTCATTTGTGAAGTTCGTAAAGATAAAAATAGTCAGTATATCCATGTAAAATTTTGCTTATATTCACATTGCCCGTGTTTATTGCTTTGTGCACCATTTAGATTTTGCGTAGAGCTACATATCAGACGGTCAACAGACGGATGTTCACTGCAGTAATAATCGTTCCTTAAAGAAATAGATGCTGTGGTGTGCTGTGCTTCCAGTAGCTTCTATTTCAATTCCGCAGTTCCCTCTACATCCGCTCTCCTGGTATTTTAATGTAAGGCTCATGCTCATAGACACAATAAATGAAGCACATATAACTTATGCAGAAATTCCCAACGTGAACGGAAATTTCAGAAATGAGCAGAATCATCCTGAAATGTAGATTTAAATACCAGAATTCGCGGATGATTCTGAGGTCCAAGAAAGTGACGAGTGCCGTGCTTGACATTGTGATCAGGAATGCTTCTGTTACCGAACGTTCCCCACTTTCCACGTCGCATTAGAGTTCATGACGGCTAGGGAAGATTGCTTAAGTATTTGCCGTGCAGAACCGCTTCAGCCCACTCATATCGTTGTGATGTGCGCTACCCTTCCATGTATACTAATCTACGATGCGGTTCTCTGTTAAAAAGAACACACTAGTATGATGCTCATGTGAATTTGCCTCTGTAAGAGTCGCTCCACTCTTCAGCAGCTGGCTTGCGGTTGGTGGCACTGGCACATTTAGACGTACATTTGCAGTGCCGTGACATCATTCAGCCGCCATTTACAGCAAAGTGTCATCTAGAAGAGCCGCACAGTAGATATGATCTCCTCTTTAACACTGAACCGCACTGAATACATGCAAGCACACATAGTGCAAGAGACCGCAGTTTATGCCTAGCGCGCCTGAAAATGGAGTGGCCGTGTCCTGAAAACTGTGAAATACGTTTCGTCCAGGTCATGAGACTCGCGTCTTAAAGCGACAAAGAGTGACGCCGAGCAAAGTGTCTTCGCTCACCGCGCACACGGCCTGCTCCTTGAGCTGCACGTCGGGTCTCAGCTGGGCAGACAGGAAGGACTGCACACCGAGCGTGCGCAGCGACATGGCCACCAACCGGGAAAGGTCCAGGCGGCGGGCCTCGTCGCCTTTGGGCGGGAAGGATACGCCCAGCTTGACCAGAAGCGCTTTGAGGGGCGCCGCTCCCAGTTCCTCGATGGAGTCTGCGATGCGCCACGTATTCAAGGCGTCTGACGTACAATGCATTATCTTAGAACTTAAATAAACTTGCTTCGGCACTCAATGTGCGCGCTATTAAATAAAAAAAAATGTGACAAACATACGCATTGCAAGTCTCATTCCGAGCTCCTTCCGCCGACGTCCTAACTACTGCTGCATTGCGTACACCGGTTTCACTGATAACGGGAGGGCGCTGCAAACGCACAAGCGAGTTTCCGCATGTTCGCAACGCTCCGTCAATTTTTCCTAATTTCCCGAAAGCACTTTCGGAACTCGGCTCTTCGACCGGCCACTATAGTTCACCCTACCTCCAGCGTTCCTCGACAACTTTTCATCAATTTTTGACCTCCACCTCGGCACTGACAGGCACTGAAAGGCAAGCGTAGCCGCCGTGTCTGCTGTCAGCCAAACGGTGACGGCGTTCGCGGAGATTAACGGCGAACAGAGCCCCGCTAGCTCTGCGCGCCTTCCGGCTCCGGCGCCCCTCTCGCTGTCGTGAACTCCCCAGCCATCCTCTGGCGTCATACCACCAGCTCATGGTGGCGGAAATCGCTGCTGGCGGCATTGCTGCTGGCGGAAATTGCTGCTGGCGGCATGCATGCTGCTGAGCAGCATGCATGCCGCCAGCAGCAATTTCTTCTCAACCAGAACACCAACTGTGATGCTATGGAACCAACCATTCTACGCATCCCGAACCAGTTCCCCAATTCGGCAATCCAGCCAACCCAAGTGAGAATGGGCATTATGCAGACGAACAGCCAGTCGGTGCCCCCATCTAATGCTCCCGAGCTTACGGCGGCACAGGTGATGATGGACATCGCGGCTTCACCAGTAACAAGAGCCCAATCATTGCTAGAACCAAGTGCCTTCGAACCAACAGGCACTCATGTCACGCACGGCACAGTGGTCAGTCGATTTTGTTTTCCAAACCCATTCGACGTACTCAACCCCCGTAACAAGCGCATAAGCGACAGCAAATCTGCCCCGAAAATCACGCCCCACTTCCAAGCAGTGCGGAGTTCCCGCGCATAAGAAGCTGACAACCGCCCATGGCAGCAGCAGGGAAAACGCACCAAAATTCAAGCATCAAGTCTGACTACTTCTCCGCCACCTGTAACTCGCACACGCCAAATGGTCCTACTCCGACCTGGCGAGCGTTTCGCTGTGTCGGAAATATCTCATAGAGCGCTGCAGGATGGTGTCATGGTCATCGGAGATATTCAAACCCAATGTTACCGCATCTGCATTCAGACCGAAGCGAATCTCATCACCGCTGACGCATGGAATCCCTGCCTCATACCCCGTTTTCTCGGTCTAGCAACCATTCAAGACGGAGATCGAACTTTCGCGTTCCGTCCGTACGAAGCAACGCCAACACACTATGCGAGGGGCATATTTAATGGTTTCGACGTTAACGACGATGGCCACACGCTCATCGCATAAATTGCCTGCCGGACTCGCAAGGCGGTTGCCGCATGTCCGCGCGGCAAACAAGGCCGGAACGTGCTCGGGACATTCGCCGGGCCCACACTCCCGCGTTTCGTCACTTACCACCTGCCTCACAAGGAGATTACCCCATTTCGCCCTAAGGCGACGGTCTGCACCCGTTGCCACCTGCTCGTACACACGCACGCACGACGTGTGCCTGTCAGAAATACCAAGCTGCTCCACATGTGGCCGTCCGCCTCACCGTGTTGAGCGAGATGGTTGCCAAGCGCCTCCAATATGCGGAAATCGTCAAGGCCTGCACACTGCCACCGATAACTCTTGCCCTTTAAAGAAACAGCTCACGAAACAGTGCTGCTTCCAGCACAAGGTAGGCATCTCTCGGCATCGCCAAAAGTCCCCATCCACCCACACCACTGATCCCGAAGCACCGACCAATACTAATAATAATGAAGTAATTGTCAACACATTTCAACCAGGAGACCCCAGCTCCATGTCTTCGCTTCCATTGAACCGCCATACCACCGACTCGGTGGAGTGGCCAATACTCCCTCATCACCAAAACCTTCATCAGGCAGCAGTTTCGACTTCAACAGGTGCCAATAAACCTCAACAAGCTCATTGTTTCAATAAAATGGCAAAGAAAGTAAACTCGCCAAACTTGCGTGCGCAGGCGCCTGCAGTCTCTACGCCTAGTGCATCATCATCTGTCTGCTAAACAAAACAGATGGCCCCTATGCCCGAGCCCTACCGAGCATCCCTGACATCTCTTGAGGAAAGGCTGAACCGTCGTCTACAAGACGAACTCATTCGCCTAACCACCCACTTCACTCAAACTATGGAAAATGTTTTCGCCAGGTTGATGAGCACTATTTCACTCCTTGGAAACGTCGCGGCACAAAATGACTTCAGAACCTGAGGGAATTCCTAACAGTGTCCTTCAATGGAACTGTAGCAGTATCCGCAACAAAAAAGTCGCATTCTCTATTTGAATTACCCGAGACCCTGTTCCTGATATTATATCGCTGTAAGAAGCTAACCTCTCGCTTCTTACCGTGAGAGGTTACCGCGTCTTCAACCAGTCTTCTATACCACCCCGCTACGCTCGCAACAAACGCTCGCCAACAAGGTGACTCGCGAAATCTCAGCAGTGATTGAGCAGCTTGGCTCCCAGCCACTGTCTGTGTCGTCGGTGTACTAGAAACCTGCTCTCGGTGACACGGACGCGTCATGGTTTGCCCGAATTCCAAACCTCACTCCTGTGTCATTGGAGGTGACTTCAATGCCTCAAATCACGTGTGGAGCTATGGACATGATAGTGCCTGCAGTTCATCAATTTTGCAAGCTGCAGAGCGAGTTCACATTTCATTGCTCAATTTACCAGACAGGCCCCCTCGTTATCCTCTACATGCGGCTCCTTCAGAAACTTTCGGGTACCTGGAATGTCCTTGCAGACGCCAGGGGCAACAACTATTTCCCTCTCCGAATACAACTCACGTCCCTGAGCCGGGCAAGGGCCCGCTCTCCTGTTCCCATTATTAATTGGGGCGCATTCAGAGCTGCATTCAGAGATCTCTCACCAGAACGGCCATTGCTTGACCGCTTGCAAGAAGCCAGATGAACTGCCACACATACTTTGCAGTTTACCGACTGCACGCCAGTCCTCGACCAACATCTCCCCAACCTCTGGGCGGCCATGCAAGAAGCCCGAGACACCGATCTCGCTCGCGGCAATACCATGCCTAACAGAATTCACTTTCACCGCGCAACTGCCGACTCAACCGAACATGCCAACCAACTGCCTCGTGAAAATTGGCAGTGGCATTGCGAATAGTTTCACAGCCAAAAAGAAGCCGGCCACGTTTGGCGCACCTTCGGAGGACTATCTCAAATCACTCGTTTTCGCACAGCAGAAGACATAGCTCTTTCCATCCAAATTACCTCACAAGAAGTGGCAGACATTGCCGGAGCCACTTTTTCCCGATGAACTACCCACCCCCATACGATCCTTCGAATATTACTTCGAACCCAAGCCCACCATGATGGACAATGGTATGAGCTCGCCTTTCATCGAGGCGAAACTTCGTGCTGTACTTCTTTCCACTAAGACGTCCAGCACACCAGGGCCGGACGGCATTACATGGGCTATGCTGCCAACCCTCCCAATAATACCCTCGAGGAACTTCCTGCTCTTTTTAATCAGGTTTGGAAAAGTGGGAAGTTGGCCGGTTCATGGCAGCTATGAACGGTCATCCCTATTCCCAAGCCCGGAAAATCGCCCTCTGTTCTGAGCAACTTTCGGCCTATGTCATTAACTTCCCAGGCAGGAAAGCTTATGGACAAAATGGCACTGGGTCACCTTGACTAGGACGTTGAAAGAAACAGCATCCACCATGCCTGCCAAACTGGCTTTAGCCATCGGCACGGCACGCAAGTCAGTTTGGCGCCACTCTCGCAGAACTTCATACACACTCACCATGGCTTGGATATAACACATTTGGTTCCCTATAGCGTAAAACTATTCCAATAGAATTTTATTCCATTCTCCTGACGTCAAATTTGCATAACCGCCTATGCAAGCATCGGGCGATCACCTGCAGGGTTGTCTGAACAGACCAATCAAACGCTCTCATCGTTCATAGGTAGTCACTTTTGTCTGCATGAAAAACGAATAACATTGCCTGAGCTGCTGAGCGGCTTGTCTTATCTAATTGGCTGACAAGAGGCGAGGAGCACGGTCAAGTGGAGAGGGATTCGATGAGGCCGAGCCACTGCACTGAAAATCGGTAACCGGATCAAGATGCTGGTGCCGGCGCCTGTGACTGGTCCGCTTTCCCTTACTTAGCATGCGGTGGCTGGGCGAAAATCGCGGCGGCATGCAACGGAAGCTTAAGAAGGGCGCTCAAAAAGATCCTCAGCACAGTTCGCGGAACGAGGTCATAAACGTGCCGAAAGTGCTCATAAACGTTACATGGCCACGCAAGAAGTTTTATGAGACGCAAATAAATCCATGCTTTCAGGCAAGAGCGAGTAGTCAGTGCCTGAGTGATCGGTGGTAGCCATCTTTTATTCCTTTCGGAACGGGGCAGCCTGCGGCTATTCAGAAGAAAACTCCGTTTTGTTCGGCATAATAATGCATCTTTAACGCGTGCAGGTCACTTTGACGCGGTGATTTTTTGTGGTTTTGTGACGTCGCGTGACAGGCAGGTGAAGTCGGCGCAGCCCGAAAGCTTTTGACTAATAGCCGAGGTCTAATGGCTAAAAGGCGTCGAATCAAACACATCTATTTTTCTTTTCGGTCAAATCATGCATAATAAATGTGTACACGTCATATCAGATGGGGAGCTACCGCGGTTTTCGTGATGTCGCGTGACAGACAGCTGAAGTGGGGTTGAGCCAAAAAAGTTGGTGGCCAATCACGTAGGACTGATCGCAGCATTGGAATAGAAAAGTTTGGAATAGTTTTACGTTATAGCACCCATGGTTACGGTCGACGTACGCAAGGCGTTTGACTCCTTAGCTCATCCCTCGATCCTCGCGTCCGCAGCTGGCGCTGGTATCACAGGCAAACCGCGGGCATATCTACGCGACTTTCTCTGTAGCCTTGAATTTCAAATTGCCGTAGAGCAGACACTTTCAACACCGAAGGAACCCCGAGTGGGAGTGCCGCAAGGTGCAGTCCTTTCGCCATTGTTGTTGAACTTGGTGATGGCACTACTCTGCTATCGCCTGGTTGAAATACCTGGACATCACCTCAGCGTGTATGTGGACAACGTGGCAGTATGGACCAATGGTGGCTCCGACGGTGACCAGTCCGATTCCATTCAAGCCCGACTCGACGCCACTGCCACATTTCTGAAGGAGGTCGGGCTGATGCGTTCTGCTGACAAAACTAACTTCGTTGTACTGGGCACGAAAGAAGCCCATTCTGCCTCTCAATTTTTGTTCCCCTATGATGGTGAGGCATCTACATCGATGCAGGTGGGGGCGCAGCAACGTGACTCCGCAACATCACTCGGACCTAGCATTGGATACTCCATGTTATCGGCCGCTTCGCGTCCAAAAACTGGTGAAGTGAGGAGCGACCTCTCCGGGTCCTCGTGCCTGCTCCACTGATTTCGCATGCTATATACGGCTATAACATCTACAGTCTGACCCAAAAGCAACGACAAAAACTCGTATCGCTTAACCACGAAGGCATGAGGTTTGTCACGAGCCTACCGCGTTTTATCCCCTTACACCGCCTTGCTTAAATAGCCCAGATGAATCCTATCGAGGCAATAGCCAAGGCTGCCAAGCATTCACATCAGTTCCGACTAAGATCCACGATATGCGGTCACAGCATCCTCTCGCTTCTTCATCTTCCAGTCTCCTCAACGCCTCTGCCCTCTTTCCCTGCTCCATGGGAATTTCTCCTGGCCGGGGACTTTGCACCGATTCCCCATAACGTGAATGTCGATCACGCAGATAGGCACATGTCTTACGCGAGGTGGCCTGCAGAAGTTCGCGACTCTCTGCCTCATCACCATGTTGTCTACACCGACGCCGCTCTCAGGGACGAAGCTTCAGTCATAGCGTACTATTACCCACGTACCGCCATGGCCTACTCCTCCTGCCGTTCTGCTAGCAAATTAACGCCCATAAACAGCGGAACTAGCTGCGACATCTGATGCATGTGACGCCATCCTCAAGCCGCCTTTTGCACCCTTTATACACCACACTGTTGACACAGACTCGCAAGCTTCCACAAAGGCCTGCGCCCGGCTGGACTCGCGCAGTGGTGATGTTCAGTCGTTGCACCGGGCGATAAGAATCGCCGATACTGTCCGCCTTGCATGGATACCAGGGCACGCTTGGGTCGCTGGCAACCGAATGGCCGAGTCTGGCAAGGGAGCTTATATCCTGCCCCTCAAAGGCTCGGCTACAAGTGCCTGTCGATTCACACCCCATCGAACCGGACACAGTCCCGGCAGAGGCGAAGGCGACTCGAAGGACCTCGCTCCGGAATATCCTCCCAGAAAATCCTACCCCTCTTCTGGGGAAGTTTACTTATGCTGAAGCCACACGCCTGCGACGCATTGTCACGGAGACAGCAGTGCCAGGATGCACCTCCAGACCTGGCAATCAGCCACTTGCCATTCCTGTCCAGAGCGCCAGCTGCTGAATCAGCAACATATGCTCTGGGGCTGCTCGGCTCTCGCCAATCATCGTAAAAAGCGATAGCCATCCTCCCGCCTCCTCTGGGGCCTGAGGATTTGCCCTCCTGGCGCCTTATCACTGGCCACCCCTATAGCCGGCGCCTCATCTTCCAGGCCTTACTGCGATTTCTACAAGACTCAAAAATGGTCAATAATATCTGAACTGACCTCCTCCTTTACCCCTCCCCCCGCCATAATGGATCCACTTCCTGGGGGCGGAAACATTTTATAGTTACCTTAATAAACGTTTTAACAACGACAACAACAAGAACACTTATAACATGTCGTGGCAGTTAAGTTGGTATGGCGCTGCGCGGCAGAGCACAAGGTCACGTGCTTGATTTCTGCCGTGCCTGCATCATTGCGAAGGGGCGCATAAAGGCTCATGAACCGCGCAAGACATCCGCCGCAAGGTTCCTTTGCTCTGTCTACTTCACAAATATGTTCATTCTGATAAGCCATGCATATTACCCCTCTAAACCCCCGCCCGTACGTCCTCAAGACTGCATAATCATCTTAGCTTCAATCGCATTTTTGGTAAAACTACTGGTTTCTCACTGGAATCGTCTTCGATGAAATCGTTTCGTTAACTGATAGTGAAATATTTCGTGAACGTCTGTGCGCACTTTTTACTTAATCTCCTTCCTCTTATTTCAACTGCTGTTATGCGTGAGCATTCTGTGCTTTGTTTTGTTTTTTAGTTCAGCCACTCGACACTTGTGTTAGATTTATTTTGGAGTTGTTTTCATTGTCGTCATCAGCTCATAGTTACATTTCCCCCCTTACTCTATGCCCGACTGGGCCTGTAAGGTGTTTTCTAAATAAAATAAATAAATATCACCCTTTTCTGGTCGAAATTTACGAGCGGTGCAATTAGCGCTTACTACGTCATGCTGGTCTAGCACAACTGGTTTAGGTTAATTACGTCTAGGCAAAGTTTCTATAACATTTTCTTGCAGGAAAAAGGCGGCAGTTACAATTTAGATTTTTATGATTGTCTTTAAAGAACTACGTTTGCTTTTCGCGTACATTGCCGGTAAAATTATAGGTGTTTGACCGTGCATTTTATTTACTTTCAGGAAGTTGAATGTTCATTATTATACTAAATATGTGAGTGAAGTTATCTGTTGTCTCCTTCCAAGCAGAGTGTCCCGAAAGCGTAACTAGACATAATTGTTTCTGGACCACTTCTTTGTCTACAAGGGAATAAGGTGTGAAATCAGCATAGCATGGCTCCCCAGCAACATGGGTTAATGGCTGCCAGTAGCGCTGCTACACAGCACGGCTCGAATATTTAGTGCGGTGAATTGTCATCGTAGTTTGCAATGTTTTGTGTATTCCGGTGGTCTACCCACTAGGATGCAGTTGATTGACTGAAGAATATTGGCATGTAGAACAAGGTACATGGGATAAAAACGTCGAAAAACGCCACCTATGCAGTCAGGTGCAGCGCTATAGGTCTTATTTAACCTAAATACGTCTACATTTTTCTATTACTTATACATTCATGTTAGTAATGAAATCAGCAGACGCCATAAAGGTAACTGAAGCACAATGCCACAAAATTAGAAAGCGAAATCTGCCGTAGTTCAATCAGAATTCGCTTGTGTTCGGCTTCCGAGCCCATGACCAACCCTTGGCAGGGACAAGAAACTTCATCAATGAAACATTTTCCAAAGTAGTATGTACCACTTTAGTTGACATTGAGGTAAATTTGGAATAATGATGGATGAACGTCTTATGTGGTCTTTGTTCAAGGTTCGTGTGCGGGAATCCATAGGACGTTCGAACAAGGCGTTACCTCTGTCCATGCAGCCAGTGAACATGGCGGCCGCTTTCTCTTCGGCAGTCTGGAGGGCACTGTCAATAGCCATTGCCTTGTAGGAATCTGCGACAGTGTCACGAGGCAGATTATTTTGGAATAGTCTGAAATGTACCGGCGCCGTGTGGCCGCATTAACATATGAAATTAGCACTGTATTGCACTGCAAAAGAATGTACGGGCATATTTCAGCCTCAAGCCACCTGCGATGATCAGCCTAAGCTACATGCGAAGGTCACATTGGATTATATTTATTATTGGATTATATTTTACTGATTTCGACTCACCGGTGCAATCTTGCCGATAAACCGTCGGACAGAAGGCAAAAGGTGGCGCTTACGCCTGACGAGCGTCTGCCCTCCCTAGCAGCATTGAAAACAACATATGTTTAGCATAATTTGGGAAACACGATTGGGAAAAAGATATATAGCTAAAATAGAGAGCGCAGCAATAAGATGAAAAGCTGAACAGCGATTGTGCAAGAAATAACAAAACGTACTTCCCACCAACCCATAGTTACACTATGTGAATTGGCACTTGGAATAATGACACGAACGACATCGGAATAATGCGAACACGTGGGATCATTCCCCACCTGCGGCAAGTTATTTCATCCACTTTCATTTCCATTAATGCATCATTTCTGTAATTCAGTTAGGAAGTACAAGTAATTTTCTCTATGTCGTCGTTGGTGTGTTTGTTTGTTGCCTTCTTGTGATATGATTAATAAATATCGCGCCTCTCGGTCAACCCCGTTTCTTCTCGTTCATTACACAAGGAGGTCTCGAATTCGGCTACATTGATGCTTTCAGGTAGCATGTGTAGGTTTATTGGCCAGTTGCCTTCACCCAAAAAGATCATGTACTCGTGGCGGCTGCGGAAGAAAGTATGTTCCACATCCGCCGCCAAGGTTTGCGAGTAGTGGCACTGGCTCACTCTCCCTAAGTTAGTTCTAGTAGTGGAAATATAGATACTCAAGAAAGTGGAAAAAAAAAAAACGCCGCCGCGGTAGCTCAATTGGTAAGAGCATCGCGCGCGAAATAAGAAGGCGTGGGTACGTTTTCCATCTGCGGCAAGTTGTTCTTTCATCCACTTTGATTTCCATTAATTTATCATTTCTTTAATTCAGTTATTGAGTATAAGTAATGTCCCCTATGTTGTCCCTGGTGTCTTTGTTTGTTGGCTTCTTATGATGGGAATAATGGACACTCGCGTTCATGGCGTCTGCCATGAGAGCCTAAGATTAGGTAACAGTTATTTGATGTTATTGTATTTTGTGCCGCTCCCAGACATTTTGAAATGTTTTTTTTAATAACATTAGTAAGCTCGCAGTTGCGATGTGCAAACAAATATGAACGTAGAAATTGCAGTAAAGGTGTTAGAGCGTTTATTTTGTGCATGTCTAACGACACATATCCAAGTTGGCTTCTGATTTAAAGAAATATATTATTCTTGATTATATGCTTGGGCGACCAGAACCTTTGATCTCATTTTGAGGAATATTTCGCAATAACTTCTCTAGCGGTAACGACATTCAACTGATCAACGAAAAGCAATATCACTAGCTACAGTCAAATTTCCCCTTAACAAATCCCAGTTTCACTAATTTGTTTAACTTAGTGTTCTTGACTTTCCGACATAGCTTCGTAGATCTTAATGCGCTGAAAATCTCGTAGTAACCATGAGAACTCAACGTCTCGGCGAACCTAATGAAATTTTGGGGGCTAACTTGGGTAAAAGTACATGCAACAGGAGATGTACTGTGTTCAATGTGCATAGATCTTTATTGAACTATTGCTAGTTAAAGCTGATCGTGTACCGCTTTCAGGCGAGCCGTTCCTCTTGGACGGTGCTGCTCTTTGCAGAGTCTACAGATACATTTCAAGCTCAGCGTCACCTTACCAGAAGGCGCTAGCTTCGTCATCACAACCGAGTTGAAATGTGCATCATCTTCTCAGAGCACCCCTCAGCGCGCAGTCCCTTAGTATAAGAACGCCCATCCAGGCAAAAGTTACACTCACACTTCAATAGATATTGTGTTAGTCACTTGAGTATCTTAGAGAGAGAGAGAGAACAAATGATAAAGGAAAAGTAGGGAGGTTAACCAGGACTGATCCCGGTTGGCTACTCTACACTGGGGAAAGTGAAAGGGGGATGGAAAGATTAAAAGAAGAAGAGAAAGTGTTCTAGATGTAGCGAAGCTCTCGATTTAACAAAATAATTATCAGGTTCCACTGATCTCGCTAAATCAAGATTTAATCGTAAAATGAAACACCATAACACATAACAGCGAGGGTCGTTCTCTCTTTCTCACTTTCATTTAGCAACTGCACGATGCGAGGCTTTACTTACGCGAAATAACTTTATCGAGCACACAGAATTCAGAGAAGTTCAGTCTGAGGGCTGCGTACAATTTAGTCACAACAATAAAAAGATGACCAAATGTAGACGAAATGCACACGATATGCGTCGACAAGCAAGAAATGTGCGGTCTGTTTGAAAAACAAAAAGAGATGATGTAATTTTTACCATTTGGATCAAGGTTTCATTACCACTTATCGCCTCAGCACAATTTCGTCCTGCACGTTAGGATTTGCCTACCGAATAAACATGGCAGGTAGTTCAATCAAATCAAATTAAATGAAATCAAAACTTCTTTAGCGTCACGCAGGTGTCTAGAGGCGCCAACAAAGAAAGCCTATGCAGTGACTTGACTAGTCTCTTCCCTCACCTTGCGCGCGACGAAAGACAGCGAGTTTCCTACCCGCTTTCCCCACTTACGCACGTTAGATTGAGCAGCCATCGTCGCCTCACCCTCGCAAGCTTTTATTTCACTCGCACATGCAGCATAGGGCACGCGGCGACGATGTTACCGCCCTTGGTGTTTATACAGAACATCATGGCGACGCCGACGGCGACCGCAGAAATGCACCTGGAGTGCCCATATAATTGCTATCGTAATAATATTTGTTTCGAGCAACACCACGTGCACGCCGTATGTACTCGCAATCAAATGCGATAACAACAACCAGAAACAATATCTAGCAAGGAAGAACGGCGTGTAGCAGCACGATAACGAAATATCTGACGTAAGACAAAGATAAGGAAGTCTAATTGCTCGGTGTGTCGCTCAGTGGAGCAAATAGAAGCCTCCCAGAGAACAGGGAAATCATAACAATGCGTACCGTACAGCTGGAACACGTATCTGGCTCGCACGGTGTCTGCCCGCGCGTTCTCCGCCTGGTGTCGCGAGGGCAGGTTTCGGCGCGTCCAGCGGCTGCACGCGTGCGCGTAGAAGTCATGGCAGGCCGGCTTCGTCTCGTCGACGTCTTGGGACAGGGCCTCCTCTGCACCGTTCAAACACTCCTGTCTTCGAACCGCATGGGGTATAAAAATTAAAGAACTGCTCACAGAAGCAGCAAGGCACAGAAGCAAACCCGTTTGAGAAAACGAAACTGGGGTGAACTCACAAAAGCTTCACTTTCGCGAATGCTGTTTACCATTGGCCAGCCCCCTTCGCTAAAGTTACGTTCATCATGAAAATTGCATGGAATATGCTCTTCCGAACAGCTCTAGCGTACAAAAATGTTTGCGAATACGGGCTCTGATTTTCCGTGAG
Source organism: Dermacentor albipictus (assembly GCF_038994185.2). Lineage (NCBI taxonomy): Eukaryota > Metazoa > Arthropoda > Arachnida > Ixodida > Ixodidae > Dermacentor > Dermacentor albipictus. The sequence goes on along the minus strand of NC_091821.1, from coordinate 463,547,656 downwards.
CGCCTTCACAGTGCAGTTAAGCTTCCAAAGAAAAGGGGAAGTAAGCAGTCGCATAATGTGTTTAGGGGATTGCGAAAGCTGCTACCGGGACTTGTACGCAGCCATATTCTCTTTTTAATTCTTATTGGTTATAGCTCAAACTTAAGCAGATCGTTGGACCAGTACAAGCATTGACTAACAATTGAGAGACCCAGAACGTGCCTGTTCGCTGTGCAAACAATATGAATGATACCAAACTCGCACAGCTGTCGACCGTGATGCAGAAGATCAATGAGCAGAGCACAGGGCAGCGAGTGGTGTTAGGGATGGCCTGCCGAGGTGGCAACATGCAAGTTTTCTCAGCCATAGCCTCCTATATTTTTTCATGCCCGCTCACTGAGTGGGGGAACAAAGCGCGCCGTCCGTACCGCCTAGTTCATGCGCCCGCCACCAGACCGCGCTGCCTTCCCATACCCTGTCCCAGAGCAGACGACGCGACGCCGCCGCTTGCGCACGCGCTCGTGGAGACAAGTTTGGCGTTCGTATTTGAGATGGAATTATAAAATATAATCGCACGTTAAATTGATGTTCGTACACAATGTACAGTGGAAGTAAGCAACACAAAACATGTTGTGGAGAGCCAGCCCTTCACCAAAAAGCGCCGAACTGTGAGATCAAAGCTCACAGTTTGAGGGTCTTTCGTGACAGCGGTTTTATTTCAAACACTTTAGCCATGTCGTGTTTGTCTGTCGCCTTCATTGCAAAATTTGTGAATATTGGGCGAAAAAACTTTGTCAGCAACAGTTGCAGCAGGTTCTCTTGGTGTCCTGGCGTCGAGCACATCAAAGTTTTGTGCTCGCGAAGTATTGCAGCGGCATTACTCACAGCCTCCTTCAAAGGCTGATTCATGTGCCTTCTTCTTGCGAGAAGAACGCCGATAAATTTCTCTAATGCGTAGAGAACCGCTAAAAGTTGTCCAGATGGGTAGATGAGTCCACCGCGGTCTTGGTGCTTTATCAGCGAGTCCGAGGGCGCCGAGGCGTTTGGCTTTTTTAACAGGCTGACGCACTCCTCGCAATTGATATTTTCTTGTACAACTCTTGCCAAGTAGCCGCCGACCATAGCCAATGCTGCGACATCTGGAGTAGGAAGCAGAGGCTGTCCTCGCTTGAGTCGCTCTGTGAGCTCTCTACATGCATCTGCAGGGAATTCCTCGCTGGTTCCTTCCCTTGTGTTTTTCTGTTGCGGCAGCGTTGACAAGTAATCGCTGCCTTCTGCTGCCATTACGTTGCTCGTACCAGCCGCCGACGCGATGCCAGTCTTCAGAGTCTTCTCAATACCTGACAGAACAGCTCGGGCATCCGTTTGATCATTTGACCCTGCTGACTTCCTCAGCCAGCCAAAAAACGACTCGATTGGGTAAGACGACATTTTTCTCGTTAAAACAAAGTGAAAGCGCATCTCTTCGAGAAGATATCGAATGCACTCAACATTTGAACGAGTTGTCATAACCAGGCCTTCGTAAGTCTCCTTGGTTAAGAAGTTCTTCGCCAGGCACTGGCTTTTGAGATCGGCCAGGTAGTCGAGGAAGCTTGTTTCAAGCCAGATTAACCGTTCATCCCTTGTAAATTCGAACTGCTTGCAATCGGCATTGTTCTGGTGTATGTGCTGGGTACAATTGCTCACGTCCATGAGCATGAACCAGCGGTGCACGGTGTCCATGAATTCAACGGTCGGTCCGACACCCGCGAAACTTGCGTCGCATGTGTGGCCCGCTTGCTCTTGCAGGAGCTTCAGTGCCGCTGTCACCGCAGGAGACAAAACTTGGATTGCTCTTTTTACGTTCATTTTTTCGATGTTTGTGGGGAACACGTGTTTTCTCGTTAGAAATCTAACTGGCTTTACAAGGCTGCCCTGCTGCATTTTGTAGAGGCTCTTCAAGTGGTTCGCCGTTATTTCGCCGCCTTTTCCAATGTCACGCGATAAAAACTGCGAGCGCACGTTTTTGACCAAGTGGCACTGATCGAATGCTAAGAAAAGCTTTCTATTCGGTGTTCCTGGGTGCTCAATGCAATGCGTGAGGCTTCCGTTGCATAGAAGTTGGAACGCTAAGACATTGATTTTGTGGTTGTCGGTGACAATGCGCACGATGAAAAATCCTATGTTTTCAACTTCATTCAGGACGTGTCGCATGAGCGTGTGCAGCTCGCGGCCAGTGCAATTTCTCGTGAAAAAGTATGCCACGGGTATTTTAAACGAAACTGAAAGGCCGTTGAGGACGAAGCACAGAAGTGAGTTGGCTAGCACAGGCTCATTTTTTGTTTCCTTAGGAAAGCTCCCACCATAGTCTACTTCACCGATGAAGGCGTCCCTTTGTTTATGGTAAAGTAGCCTCTGTTTCATGCGCATTTCGTCGACAATTAAAGAGCACGCTCTGGCTTGCGATGAGGGATGAGAAGCGAGCTCGGTTGACAGCCTTTGCTTCGCGAGTTCCGTCACGCCGACTTCGCCACGTGATGTGCCCATAAAACGCTCCAGGGTGCTTCGACTGGGCAGCCGGAGAATGCCTGTAGTCCTTATGTGCTCGTATGCGCGAGTCGAGAGGTTACGTAAAACTACAGCATGGCGCACTGTCAGATCAGACCACGTTGGTTTCGTTTTCTCGAAATTCTTAACTTGTTCTACTAATACTGACGCAGCCAAGTCTTTCTCCTTCGCTTTCTCGACAACTTGGAGGAATGCATGAACAAAGCACTCTTCCTTGAGCTTTTGTATTTCTTGTTTATAATTGTCGACGGTATTCTTGAGCCGCTGAATATGCGCGTTTAAGTCTCGTTCTTTGCGTCTCCACTTTCGTTTGTCCACTGTCGAAACCGAGAATTGTGAGGACACCTGCACTGCTCTGTCCATCTGCAAAGTCGCGGTGATGCAGCGCTCGCTAGCGCCGTTTTTCACGGGTGGCAACGGTTCGGTAGCGGTGCAGTCCACAGGTGACAAATCTTCAAAGACGACGTCGACAACCGGCAATTCGTAGAGCGGATGCGGACACGACTCCATTTGGTTGTCATCAATGACTGCTCGTCGCTTCGGCGGTGGTGGGTTGGCTAGCGCAGCAGCCTCGCGCTTTTTCACTGACGCGTAGCTTCTCTCTCTTTTTTTAGGAGGCTGCAAGTACGCCGGATATTCTTCGAAAATGCTGGGAATAGCATCTTTCTTAAGTTTCCGAATTTTGCAACCTTCCTTAAAGTCAGAGGAACTGAAGTGTCGGCTGCATACAGTAGAATAGCACGACGTCGTATTCGGCACCCAGTTTTCACGAGAAATGACTTTCAGCCATTTTGCGCACAGTTCCGGATCACTTGGTATTTCGTGGAACGATATGCCCGGCGTCCGTTGTTTACTGGATGACTTGCAGCGTGGCACACAGCAGTACGGCATCTTGTCGGGCGCAGGACTCCACAACCGATTCCACACTGCAGATAGAGAACTGATTGGGTATCAAAAAGAAAGTAACGCAAGGAAACGATAAGAACTGTGCATCGTAAATCACTGATCTTACACTAGTAAAGCAATACACGTTGCAACAACGCCAACAACTAACACGTGGTCGCGGAAAATCTAGTAAACAAACGGTCGCTTCATTTATGTACACTGCTTACAAGTTCGGTCATGCATCCCTGATATTTCAAGAAAATATGTATATAAACATGCTGCTGTTGCAAAACGCATACGCTTACCTGCAACCAACACGACGGAAATCGCACAACTCTTGCTTGACGGATCGGTTAGGGTGCTTCGATGGGCCTCGACGCGTAGCTCGGTCTGGCATGTGAGGGCAGCATTTTAGGTAGTATGGGGTGTGAGCGCCTCTAGCGGAGAGCCGAGGCGTAAATCGAGGAGGAAAGGAGAGGGCAATGGACGGTCTCCGCGGCACCATTGCGCGGGCATGAAAAATATAGGAGGCTATGTCTCAGCCATATGCAGCTGCGAGCGTTGCGAGCTTCCGCGAAGAGAACCGTGTAAGCCTATCCACAATTGCTGCGGTGACGCATTTCGTGGGGACCTCGAGGTGCCGCTTCAACACGCCCTCGGTGCCGTTGTGACTAAACGCGTTCGGCGGGCCAACTATTGTTGCTGAGCCCGCCACCGCCGACATGGTCTCTCTGCATCAAGAAGAGCTTCCCTAACATAAGAGTGCTTTGCCGTACATGGGCCTCAGGATTCGTCACAGTCTGCTGACACTCGGGGCGACTACAGGACGCAAGACAATGGACAACCGGCGACCACGCTGCGGGGGGTCAGCTCGGGAAACCAACGCGCCTTTCAAGACTCAGGATAATGGACAACCCAATGTTACTAGACTAGCTTCAGTTTTAAAACTCGGCGCCGTTGCGCGGAACCGCCACCCGCCCGCGCCTTCGTGGCGCTGCAGTCGCGCCCAGCTTCGCTTTCTCACCAGCCGGCTACGTGGGCGGGCTGGACTAAGCACGCGGTGCAGCGTTGGTGTATTCTGTGGTTCGTTGTTGGCGGCGAATTTCAGCAAGCATGTCATCCGTGAAACTGTAGCCTTCGCCGAGTTTCTTACGAATATCAGCAGACGATGCCGAGATGCTGCGTAGGCCGCTATCAGAACGATGTCGACAGTTCGGCGCGCCACTTTTTCTGTGCTCCCAGCAATGCGACGCTTCGCTCGGCGTGAGACAGAGCGATTCCTCGTGCCGACCGGGAACAGTTGTTGTTGTTGTAGCCTGTGATGCGTGTGGCTCCTACCCACGATGGGGCATTGGCCAAGAAATGGGTGGATTATTCGAAATTATCAAGGAGCAGAAATTTCCTAATAGCTATTAAAATAGCATTGAATAGCGCAGAATTATCTGTTAAATAAAATCAGGAACGTCATATTGAATGAGCAATAATTAATTTAATGGTAAAAACAAAAAGAAGGAAATTTAGCAGGGCATTCGTTTAGATTCCGTAAGGAATGTTCCGACAGCGAAGCATGCATCCCTGCGGCTGAATCCCAAAGTGGACGCTCCGAACGAAAGAAGACCGGGATAGATAGATAGAATAAACTTTAATGTCCAACGGGAAAGGTGATCTACCCACGCCCCGATGATGATGATGATGAAAAACGTTTATTTGCTCTATTTTGCAGTGATTTTTGCGGCATCAGATGGAGTCTTCCATCTTCTCTCCAGGGTCGGTTCCCCTATAGTCCAGGGCTCCGCTGAGGGTAGCTGCCCTGCGTGCACGCCTTACTAGTCCTTGTTGGACTTTCAGGATGTCGCTGGATAGCATCCTCTCCCACTGTTCCGCACTCGGGTTTTTTATTATGACTAGCCCTTCTGTTTTCTGGCAAGCCCATGTGGTTATAGGGTTGGTTTGTCTCCACACCATGGGCACTTGCTCTCGTACTGCGTGGGGTAGATCTTGCTTAGCATGTTTAGGCACGGGAATGTTCCCATTTGTAGCTGTCGCCATGCTACGGCGTCTTCTCTGTTTAGTTGTTTGTGAGGGGGCGGGTATTTTCGTCTGATGCCTCTGTAGTAATTGAGTATCTCTGAATAGCTTTGGGCTACCGGCTCGGGTTCCTCAGCGGGGTCGGGAATGTGGGATGCTCGGTTTGTTGCGTGCCCTCGAGCTATCCTATCGGCCTCCTGATTTCCCGTAATGTGGGTATGTCCCGGCACCCAAACTATCGTGTGTTTGGCCTGGTTGTTGACGGTTTTGCCACTTGAGCGGATGATGCGGAGCGCGCTGTGGCTGATTCTGCCGTTTAGGTAGTTGCGGCATGCTGCTTGTGAATCTGTGAGTATGGTTAAGGACCTGTTGGATCGGTAGCCCTCCGCTGCCGCTAGAGCCACGGCTGCCTCTTCGGCCTCAACTACCGTACAGTTCCGAATTGATGCGCTGGTGATTTCTTTTAGGTCCGAGTTGATCACCGTTGCGACTTTGCTTTTCTTGTGGTTTTTGTCCTGAGTGTAGGTAGCGGCGTCTACGTACACTGTGTCATGTCTAGTTGCCAGTGTTCTTTGTACATACTCTGCTCTTGCTTGTCTTCGTGCCATGTGTAGGTTCGGGTCCATATTGCTGGGTATTGGTGCTACTTTGATGATGTTTCTGTATTCGTCCGGTATCGTCTCCGTGCTTTGTGTCTCCTTTATGGTAGCTTCACCGCCGTATCTACTCAGGAGTCTTCTGCCCGTTGCCGATAGCCTTAGTCTTTGCATTTGCGCGATTATCTGCGCTTCTTGGAGCTCCTCGAGACTGTTGTGTAGCCCCAGGGCCAGGAGTTTGTCGGTCGATGTTGACTGCGGTAGGTGGAGCGCCGTCTTGAGGGCTTTCCTCAGGATTGCGTCCGCTTGTTGCATTTCGTGCTTCGTACAGTGGTAGTACGGGAGGCTGTACGTCACTCTACTGACCACCAGGCTTCTGACCAGTTTGAGTGTGTCTGCTTCCTTCATGTCGTGTCTTTTCCGCGAGACCCGCGTTATCATGCGGGCCACTTGGTTGGCTGCAGTTTTAAGTAGTGTTAGGGTGTGGGTACATCGTTGGTTTGATTGTATCCACATTCCTAATATCCTGATGAGCGTCTTCTCCGGGATTGGCTGTCCCTCGAGGTGGATGTTCAACTTCATGTTTACTTCCTCTGGGACGGTGCGATTCTTCTTGCCTCGCCATACTCTTAGGAGCTCGGACTTCTCCGTTGAGGAGGCTAGACCTCTTGCCTTGACATATTTCTCTACGCATGTCGCAGCTTCTTGTAATCTTTCTTCCTTTTCCCTGAGTGAGCCTTTGGTGACCCATACAGTGATATCGTCGGCGTATATGGCGTGGCGTACGCCGTTGATTTGGTCTAGTTGTTGGGCCAGTGCAATCATAGCAACATTGAATAGGATGGGTGAGATGACCGATCCCTGCGGTGTGCCTTTGTTTGGGGTGTTGAACTTTTCGGATCTCAGCTCGCCCAGGCCGATTGTTGCTGTTCTGTTGGACAAAAATGCCTTGACGTAGCTGTGTATTTTCATGCCGCAATTTAGGTTGTCTAGTCCTGTCAGGATGGCTTCGTGGCTTACGTTGTCAAAGGCGCCTTTGACGTCCAGTGCCATGATGATGTGCTCTCCGTTGAGCGGGATATTGCTCAGTACCTCTTCCCTGATTTGCAGCAGTACATCTTGGGTCGAGAGCCTGGCTCTGAAACCAAACATGCTGTGGGGGTACAGCTCGTTTTCTTCCATATGATTTTGTAGCCTCCTCGTAACCACTCTCTCATAGATCTTGCCTAGGCATGATGTAAGAGAGATCGGTCTGAGGTTTTCCACTTGAAGTTTCTTGCCTGGTTTCGGGATCATGATGACTTCCGCGTGTTTCCATTCTTCTGGTACTGTTCCCGCTTGCCAGTGTCCATTGAGATATGCGGTTAGCTTTTCGACTAGCTCGTCTCCGAGGTTGCGGATGAGCGTGTTTTTGATCTTGTCCGCACCTGCGGCTGTGTTCTTTGTTGCGCTTCTTATCGCCGCGTACACCTCTTCCCGGGTGATGGGTCTATCCAGCCTTCCATTTTCTTCTCCTTTGTAGCGCTCTGTGTAGGCTGCTGGGTCACCGTCGCCGTAGCACTTTTTGCGTACTTTGTCCAATAGTTCCGAATCTGTTCCCTCGTACTGGTGCACCAGTCGGTATATGACTTTGTTGTTTTCGGTCTTTGATTTTGCCGGATCTAGGAGTGCCTTCAGTACACGCCATGTTTTCGCAGTGCTCAAGGTTCCGTTTAGAGAGTCACTAAATTGTTGCCAATTTTGCTTCGCTAGCTGCGCCGCGTATTCTTCTGCTTTTTTCGTGATTTCCGCGATCTTTAGCTTGAGCTTTCTGTTGTATTTCTGTCTTTTCCACCTTTTTGTGAGCCCCCTTCTGGCTTCCCATAGTCTGAGAAGTCTAGAGTCCACGTCCGGCGTCTGCGCCGTACGCTCAATTTCTTTGGTGTCAGGGGGCGAGTGCCGCCGCCTCAGATGCAGGCTGGGAGGAAGACGGGGAACACTGCGAAATCAACGGCACGCGCTCGTGCCACTGCTCCCGCGTTCGTCGTCGTCTTCCACAGCTGCACGGCCGTTCATCTTTCCAGCGTAGAATTTCGCTTCACTTCTGTCGTCGTAATGGGGAGGCCGCGTTTACGGGGGTATGAGCCATTGCTTAAGGGAGTATGAGCCACTCATGGTCTTACGTAACGGAAAGATTTATATTTTGAAGAAATTTAATTTCAAAGAATCACAAGCGGCAAATCGCAGGCGATGGCTGCTAACCACGCCGCCGAGCAAACTCGAGACATCGAACGCAAGCGACAACTGCGGACTGCGGGCATACCATCAGTGACGTCGTTCTCACTCGCGGCCGATTGTGTGCGTAACCTCATAACTGAGAAATACTTTAATGAACCCTCGGGATTAACCCAGTGCTAAACACAGGGGACGCACGTTTCAGCTTCGCTGATTAAGCATCTTGACGGAATGAAAAATCCGGCTTCTTTTTTTTTTTGTGTGTGTGTGTGTGGCTTGTGTGTACAAAGACCGACCTCATCTTTCTTTTTGTAGCGCTTCTTTGGCGTGGTGACAAGCTTCGGTGGGGATGAAGATCATCCTAAAATCACGCACTTTGGCCAGATATTCAGGCTCCTGAGCCTAAACTGCGCGTAACGTTAGGACGACAGGAAGAAACACACGACATTTAGAGACGCAGCTTCTGCGCTTCGCTGTATGCGTTTCTTCCTTTCGTGCAGTTTACCCTTCTTTCAGTATTAACGAACTGGTGCGATAAATCTTATTGCTGTAGGTGGATATCGCTTTCTCGTGGTCTCACTAATTCGGACAAGGGGAACGCCAGCGAGCGTGAAACACGCACCAACGGCGGCCCGTCCGCACGAGCTCAAGGCTGTGACGAGGCGTCTGCAGTGGAGCCCGATGGAACAGCGTTGCCCTCTGGCGGCTGACACAGAAGTGGCGACAGCGGCTGTAAGCGCGCGGGCGGGGAGTTTTACAACTGAAGCTAGTCTAGTAACGTTGGGACAACCGGCGGGTCGACTGCTTTTACGTTTGACGCTGCGAGTCGGTGGTGAACTGCCGTTTTTCCCTCACCTGGGGATCTAGGGAGAACGGAGTGTTTATAAGCGGCTGTTTGTCGGCTACTAGGTGTGCTCGTGCTCGTCGGTGTGCTTGTCAGCGTGCTCGTCAGCGTGCTCGTAATGTGCTCGTCAATGTACTCGTCATCGTGCTCGTAAGCTGTATATTGTATGCTTCGAATGGCGTGCTCCATTTGGGAGCCACGCTCGGCTGTCGAATTTATCTCTTGTTTAAAATGTAAATACTGTAAATACACTCTGTACGCCTAGTTCCTCCCAAGTTCCTCTCTACGACCTTCAACCCCTTCAACTGGTGGCAGCGGCGAAATCGTCCTCTACATCTTACAGTGGGACGTGCTAAAGCCTCATCTGAATTACACAAGCTAATTAGAGATCACACGCTAATTTCTGATATTTTAGTTGGGACTTACAAATGCTAAAGCTAGCAGGTAATGTAATCTGCATAGAAGACATGCGATTATTAGGATGGATGCTAAAGTAAAATATTCTAAACTGCTGATGGTAGGCGATTAGGCGTTGTTAAGAGAATACTAGCGAATTTGCAGGTATAGACGCGAGAGCCTCTGGACCTGCAGTGGACCCAAAACACCATGCTAATAAAGCTGCCTGTTGCTTTCGACGGTTCTTCAGCCTGCATAATAAATGATCCAGTGATGCCCTGCCAATTCAGACAAGCCCACGGTAAAGACTGCGCATTGCATACTGGAGTAGGGGCACATGCCACACTATACAGCGTGCTTTAAAGACTGAGCTCCAGGCCGATCAAAATAAATGTAAATTAAATATTTGGCCGTGAAAACATTGTGATGTACATAGCGGATAGCTTTAAGTCCGCTAGCGTGTCATACGTTCCAGACAATGAGTTTTAGTAAATGGTTATGCTGTGTCCGCGGCTGGGATTTCTGCTCTTGTTTCTTCAAATTCATCTTTACTTGCGCATGTTGTTGACACCCGACATGCGCTGACCTAAATCCAAGCGGTCAACTTTGCGCGCTGAGGCGCTCCTCTTCAACACCACTTATTCAATCCTGTTTGTTATTAACCTGAGATACTTCAAGAAATTTCGTGCGGTAGGAATAAGTGACCAACAACATTACGAGCTTCTCACCCTCAGTCCAACGCCCGCACCCCACCCCCCCTTCAACTACGAGAAAAATGCTTTCGTAGCAAGAAAGCAATCAAATAATTTTTTTTTGTCAGGCTGTGGTTTGGTAATATTGCACTTAAAGAGCTAACTTGCACAGTTATGTTTCGCTGTTAGAATCGTGAACCACACCTTCAGCACGACAGTCGGGGCTTCGACAGATGGCGACGTCCACGCTGTCATCTAGGTTACCTGCGTATAGAACCAGACAACGCCATTCGGTAAAGAGATCGCTGGAGACAACTTCGGCGTTAGCATTTTAATTACCCCATTCGAAGAAAGCGCAAGAAACTCGGCCATTAAGAAGGACAGCAGTACTTACATATACGCGTGTGTGTCAGTATTGAGGGTTGAGTCAGTTTTAGCTAAGGCGAAATAATAAAACAACAAAGAGAACGCAGGGAAAATAACACGGACGACACCAACACAAGCGATTCTGTTCGCATAGTCTTTGAGCTCTTTCGTCTTCAGCGCGGCTTACAAATGCTGGAACGAATGAATGAACTGTTCTTGCAGTCAAGAATCTCTGAGACTGGACATTGCTAACCTGTGCTGTCATAACCCGATAGCAGATGATGCAAGATCGCAGCTACTTAATTCCTATGCGAGCGTTGCGAGGCGAGCCTTGTGGAATAAAAACACTTAGTTTGCCTTACGATGCGAATCTCTCGAGCTTCTGAATGTTAATGTGCGCCGTAAATGCAGATATTTGTAAATATATGTAATAATATTCCGGTTATGATAGACATTCAGACAGTAATTTTCCGCGAACCGTTTGTTCGATAAGGAGCCTAAAGTGTTTGTGTCATTCACATAGCGGTTTATACGGGGTGATCATTTTTCAGTTTTCTCAAATATTTAAATACCGCCTGTTGGTGATAATTGTAGTCTTTGAGCTTGATTATTCGGAGAGGTGGACATTACTTGCACAAGAAGGCGATGCGCGTGTTCACCCAATGAACTAGATTTTAACTAGTTAATTTGCTAATTAACCACTTTGCCACGCATATAGCAATTTACGAATTGTAGCCAGTGAGATTAAGCGGGATTAATCTCAAACTAAGCGGGATGATTCCACAAGGCTCGTCTCTTAACATAATGACCACGAAATTTCTCGCTGCCACAGCGAATTCAGATTTCCGAGGCGGGAATATGGATGTCAAGGTATGCCACAGAGTGATACACGTTGGTCCATTTCAAGCTTGTCGATTAGATATCGCTGCATTTTATTTTCGAGCTGCAATCTCAAAGTCAGGCATTGACAGAGTAAGTGACAGTGTTGTATAATTTTTAGTTCTCACGGCGAGTAGACAGGCATGATATACTTCTATCTGTTCATCAGTTAAATATTGCAAATAAAAGCCCCCTCCCCCCCCCGCCCCCCGCCTCATCTCGCTTTCAAAGCACAAGCGATCGATCACCTGCATGTAAGCAAGGGAGGCAGTGAACCGAGTAGAGCAATAAATGTGGCTAGTTTGATTATAATAACTTCTATAACGCCACAAACCTAAAAGTGCAACACGAACAACAGATACAGACACATAAGTTTACCCTTCAGACCTGTGCGTCTGTATCTCTGTTGTTCACGTTGTGCGCACAAGTCAGTGCACTGTCGAAATCGCTCTGAGGGAGGCCCTCCCCGTAACGACCGCTACTGAAAAAAAAGCCAGCTTTTGCAATTGGTTATTTGTTTTTTATTTATTATACATTTGTTTACTACACAGACATCCTATAGTTCCGAGGTGTGCCTCAAGCACCATAAGCATAATGTAACCTGTTAAAACCACCGCTTTCTTCCGTGTGGCAGGAGTACATTGATGCAGAAGAGCTTCAATGAGGGATAAAGTGGGGATTCTATTACATAGCAATTTGATCTGCAACCTTAGAAACCATGGAATAATTGCTAATGTTAAAGCACAACATGTCTCATTACGCGATAATCTGGCGTTGGACTAGACGGCGTGACCGAATACAGAGTAAAGGAAGAGTAAAAGCACGTAAAAAATTCTCGAATTGACGTAAAATTCCTCAGGGAAGTTCCTGTAAAAAAAGTAAATTAACACATTTGAAAAGAGTATTAGGTGAATTTTCTTCTGGGGGAGAATCAAACCCGGGTCTCCGGTGTGTCAGTCGAGCACGCTTCTCGGACGCCACGGCGGCTCCACGGCTCTGGTTGAATAAATGGGTGCCTAGTGCGCGTGTCGCTGGGTACTTGACGGCGCAAGCAACGGGTAGGAGGTGGCGCCACGTCATGAGTGTATAACATGTGTATAAAATAAAAAAAAAGCATTATTGTCCAATTGACTGCCGCGCAGCTGTCCTTCGAGTGGTGAACTCCTCATGAGCAAGCGAGCGCGTTGAGACACTTGGCACGTTTTTATTTGGCCTTTCCAAGGCACAGTTAAGACACAGGCGAATGCTAGCGCGGACAAGGAACCAGCAGAAAAAGAAAAACAAAGCATTTTACCAGACTGGCCGCAAGGCTTTCGCTTTACCACACGTGAGCAGTCTGAAGGGTCTCTGTCAAATTATTGCACTTTTTCTTCGCATTTGTTCATTTTTTTATTTCGTTTGCCACATCCCTGGCATGCGTAGTGCTTGGGAGGAGCCCCTAAATGATAAAAGAGGTTATATAGGACGCATGGTACAGTCGGCAAGTTGGTAAATGGTCATGACCGCTAGAGCGCTGAGGAAGCCAGGCATACCTGTGTGCTTTATTTTTTGTCTTCGTTCTTGGCAACTCTTGGTCCTCTATAGTACCTGCGTTTTTTGTGTGCTCGTTTTTGGCGCTAAGAAGCCGGGCTAACACAAGTGGCGAGAACACGGTTGATATGCCATAAGGGTCAGGTTCCCCACCTCCGCCGTAAGTTTATATAGAACCGAAAGCTCGATTACAACCACACGATGCGCTTGCGGTGTGGGGATTCGCACGAAGGTGCACATGGCCTGTCGTCTTTAACTTACCGTGAGCCGCTCGTAAGGAGATGGCGAGGAGTTTTTCGTGCCCTGTTGGAACGGAGAAATAATAGATTACGCCTCAGTTACGATATGAAGTGAATATCCGTTGTAGCAAACGTCTTCGTGCGGCTGAATTACAGTGGTATAATCTTTTAGTATGGCATATATAGCTGAACTCAGTCATGATGTATTTGTCATGCACGTCTACACTCATAAAACGGTTGCATCCTTTGGGGTGCACATTTGTCCCATAATGATAATCGTCATCTGCCTTGCTTGCGTTTCCTTTCTAGAAAATTCGGCGCTCGCTACTATATTGTCGAGAATGCTGCGTCACACTGATAACGCGCATGCCGTTCGTGACTGGTAAGTACCGGGCTAGCAGCGTTAAAGAAAGGAAACGCGGGCATGACAGATGACGAATATTGTTGTGGGACAAGATAAGCCCCAACGGGTGTAAATATTTCTAAGAGTGTACCTATGTATGACAGCAACTGATTTGTAAGTACAGTGCACGACTGAGCTGCAAATCCGCGTGGCAGTTCTGATACCTCTCCAGAGACACGACTCTTCGATGTCAAAGCTCTACAAGTGCGAGGATTTCTTTCTTCATGAAAATGACCAGTGAGCCATAATTCGCCACGCGAAACACAGTTTGTGATCTCCTCGCAAGGGAAGTCAGGTCCAGCAGCGAGCGCAAAGTTCTTGGTCTCAGTGGTGACAACACGACGGAGGTAGCTGCTATTCTTTGCATGAATTATTCTTGACCCAAATCGCAAACAAGGGTATACATTTTGTAGATATCGCGTTGATGTTGTTTTCATGGCACATCATAAATTAGAGAAAGTCTTCGGGGCTCCACAGGATAGCTAAAATGGGCATACAGAGGGACAAATGACAGAAACAGGCATTTATATGCAGTACAAAGTCAGTGCCTATGTGCGCCCCTTCTTAACCCACATACAAAAAGCGGGTGCGACCCCGAAGCGCAGGAAGCGATAGGCATTTGCCTGTAATCCGCCCTAACCCTCTGCGCCCGTATGCACAGCACTAAGGTGGTGATACGGCAGCCGATCGATAAGCACTCACTGTTGGCTAAGTCGCCGAGACTGATGAGGAAGACACTAGAGGCGAAGAACACCACGAGCACCGAGACGGCAATGAATGCAACCACGAGAAGTCGACCCTTGGTCTGCAGCTTTGAGGAAGGTACTGGATAGCGCCGCCTGCATTTGGGGCAGAAACAAAAATAGCCGCACGTGTTTCAAGCTACACTACGAGAATTGTTAGGATTGTTTAGTTTGGTTAAGTAATTATTTATACGATATTCAATTTGCACTTATCAGGCGCAACAAAGTGATTTAGCGGAGTTAAATGAAGAGCAAGGATTTCCTGCTTGAATTCGCCATCAAAATGTCAGCGTCGATACACAAGCATCGAGTATATATTTCCCAAAAGTCTAGATGTTTGGGTCAGTTTGCAGCACGTCGTTAAATATATTAAAGGCGGTAAACTGCGTGAAACCTCCGGCGAGCGCTGTTCTTTTTTTCTTATTGTTTCTCATGCATCCTCCAGGATTCTTTCCATTTTTATTGTGTTCTTTGACGCCATTGTCAGCTTTTCCTCCCGCATTTTATCACAGTGTAACTTCATAAGTGGAGGGAGTTATTGTGGGTTCATTTGTGCATGCGCCAAGCTCCACAGTGTTTAAGGATGTTCATCAACCCTGAACTTGCAGGTTAGCGCCTGAGTGTCGCGCGTCCTGTGTCTCTCGTGCCCTTTGAGCTTGTTAAGAATACATTTTCGCAGGTTGGGACAGTTTTTGCCTAACAAATACATAACACAGCAGCTCACGGTGTCTTTCGTGGTATTTTGTTTTGTATTCCGTTTGAATCTTGTTTATTATTAATAATGAACTTGACCCGAGCAAATGTCATCGAAATCTCAAAACTTCGAGAGGAGGCAAAATGAGTTTCAAACCGGTCTTCCGTTTTTGGCGGTTTTCCGGCATATCAGTGCTAACTTTAAGTTAGGACCAACAATTATTGTGTTGCAGAAGTGTAGTTTACGACTGCAACTTAAAGCACCCTCTTAACTGCCTTCACGTTGTTCCAGAGGAGGCGAAATAATGGGCGTTGCTGTAAGCTGAACAGGAACAGCGAATGCAAAAAACGTCCACTATAGTACAGTTGCACTGAAAACGTCCCGTTTGCATTCGCATAAGTGAATATGCGTTTGCGTAACTAGTATAGTAACTAGATCAAGGTATTGCAATTGCAACTTCATTTTCGCAAGAAGAGCACAAGAACATGGAAAATTGTGAAGAATAAAGGTGATGCTTTCTTTTCCACAACGATGGGTGCAGGAACGAGTGCCAGCCCGAAAACAACCAAGTTGACAGGGCGTACTTGTCTAATCCG
Organism: Dermacentor albipictus; assembly: GCF_038994185.2. NCBI lineage: Eukaryota > Metazoa > Arthropoda > Arachnida > Ixodida > Ixodidae > Dermacentor > Dermacentor albipictus. The sequence continues at coordinate 463,532,025 of NC_091821.1, read as the reverse complement.
TACAGCACTGACTTACTAGCTTTACGGGAAAAGCAGACACCGGAGGATGTCAAGATTGGGGGCTCAATCCCATCGCTCGTGATCCGTTGTCAAGACTGGAGTCGGGCATGAATTAGAAGGTAGCTGGCCCATGCCGTCGTCTAACTTATCCAGGCTGAGGACGTTGATGAAGGGAAGGACTGCTTCTCATCGAGAACGAGGAATATGGGTTTATTTACAGTATTACAGAAATACATCAGTCTAACATGGCTGCTTGGGAGAGAGTGACCTGAGCAACCGCACAACAGCGGTTTTTAAACACTCGGTCCTCTCCCGATACAAGGTGCTGCGAACGTTCGTTGAGTCATCGCAAACTAGCCGCCTCCCCACAGGACGGTCTACGCACATAAATGCACACACGTTCGAATGTCCGGAGCCGACGTCAGAGGGGCCACGTAGAACTCGGAGCCGTTCCGGGTAGCGCGTTGGGGAGTTTGGGAACAATAGCTGGTCCGCAGAACTCATTCCGTCACAAAGTCGATTTAGTCAAGCTGTGGCTAGAAGTTGGTGGCGACGCTCCCGGAATGTTGCCGTCATAGTCGTAAGTGGGTGGCAATCTTGCACTGCAGCTGGCCATTCTTAACAGCGCCGGGATGTTGCCGCCATAGTCGTATGGGTGGCAAACTTGAACTGCAGCTGGCCGTTCTTAACAAGGAAATGTAAAACGACTGTCCCAGGCACCTTAGGGAAGACGCCACACCCGTCGTCGTTCTTAGTTTGTGGCAGCAGCGGCAGGTTTCAATATACTTATCAACATAACTTCAAAATCTAGCAACAAACTCTAGCATATTCTTTCGAGTACCCTGTCAGTCGATGCATGAGAGATACTCGTGCTTGTGTTTGCTATATCGACTACATGCGTCCCATTTAGTCAAACACTATGTGAGTCCACGACGTGCGCTTACTATTGAATGCATGTAATACCTGAAGCTCTTCTCATCCGGAACCTTATCGAGGACCATACACTGCCGGCATGTTGTTAAAATTCTTTCCAAGCGGCCTTACCTCCGATAGCGCACTTTCTCAACCGACGGCGTCGGCTCCATGCTGCTCCTAGTCCTTGTTACGTGCTAAAAAAAAGCAGCAAATTCGCCAAAAACTTGCAGGCTTGCAGCTCAAACGGACAATAATGGATGCGTTGTTGTTGTTGTTGTTGTTGTTGTTGTTGTTGTCCTTAGTGGCCGTGGCACATACCCACAGTGGGGGATTGGCCAAGAATCGGGCGGTTTAATTAGGTGCCTAGGTGGATGCGTCACTAGTCTTCTTCATCGTCGTCACTGTTGTTGTGATTTCACATAATTGCCGTGTCGCATTTGTAAATAATTAATTTGTCCACACTGCAGACTGGCAAGCGAAACTGCAGTGGGAGAATGATTTCGACTACAGTCAGATAACACTGAAGTTAGGAATAATTAAGGAAGTGAAGACTTTATTACATATGGGTCACAGAAAGAAAACAGTTTAAGCAGGTCGAATCAACCGGGTCTTCCACCACACCGGGTTTCCGACGTACTGGCAAAATAAAAGCGTCCATGGCTGGTTGATCCCAAGTCGGACACGTGATGTCAACTTATTTGACTATCACACACAAATTACACAAATTACGGTGCACGTTTGCTAGAGCACCCTGCAGGTGTACGTTTTCAGTTGTGGAAACTTACCTCAGTTGAGTGGAGATGTTCTTTTAAGAGGTTCTTGTGACCTTCTGCAGATGAAGTATACATGCATAAAAGAAATTCCCGATACATATTCTGGTCCGCAGTCGGCTTTCCAGGTCCATCTCGCCAATCCACAAGGTGATCGCGGCGGCCAGAATTGGTTGCCATATTGTTGTACCTTGCAGGAGCGATCGCAGAAGTTGCTACGCCTTCGAACCGTGAAGATTACCCTAGATGGCTGAGCAGACACTCTGCCAACTCTGCGCACGCCACAGGTTGGCCTGGCATCGGCATACGGAAGGCAGCCTTACCGCCGGAAGGCAGTCCAGTGCGCAGGCTGCTTGGTCCGCAGGGTGCGGCGCTCAACTTGGCATCGTGCAGCTCATAGACTAAGCAGCTGCACGTCCTGTAGCGGCTGGTATTACTGTATGGTCACCCGGAAGGCGGCTGCCGCTGCACTGTTTTGAATGACCCACCTGATGTCACCGCTGTAATTATTGGCGAAGATACACCGGAAGGCATCCCAGTGGATCAATGTGCAGGACCGTGATGTGGGGGATTGAGCGGACGAGGGCATAAGCATGATGGGAAGGCGTCGATGGCTGTTCTTTAGCTGCGGGTACCCCTGCGTATGCAAGTGTCCTCCCCAGTGTTTAGGATGAGAAGGCCAGCCTGAAATGCAGCAGCTACGAAAGCTCTGCCGCGGGTGTTGCAGCTGCGGCTACCACAGGCTGCATGATGTGCATTGAAGTCGCCGCAGAGCACGCTGTCTTGTCCCAGACGGGCAGACATCGGCAACAGGCAGCGAGCGTCCCAGGAGCGGCAGGGGCGCACGTGGATGCTCGCCACAGTAGTGTCCGTAGATCCGAGCAGCGCGATTATCACATAGCGCTCCACTGGTGTGGAACCGAGAACTCGGCGTGAGGGATGGAGAAGGGCACGTAGAATGCACAGCGTAGGGCAGCTTGCGGATGGTAGTCGTCCAGACAGGGGGCTGCAAAACGGGAGGCCAGGGAGCACGTCGTGGTGCTGGAGTACCCGATATAGCTGGGTAGTCGGAGTGCCTCAGCCAGCACACCAGCTTTCTTCAGGGCGAGCAAGTTCCAATCGCCCCGTAGGAGACTCTCCGAGAGGTCGGCTTGACGCCGCCGCAAGGAGAGCGTGTTCCAGTGCAGCACCTTCAGGCAGCGGCGACAGTTCCCCCGGAGGCTAGCTATGGTGACTGCGCTGTTTGGCCAGGCCACCTGCCGCAAAGTAACAGGCGCGTAATGGGTTGTCCACCAGTAGGAGGGCAGTAACAGACAGCAGGAGCAGCTTCAAACTCCCCACCTCTACCCGACTGCATGTCCAAGAAGACGACGCATCTGCAGGCAAATTGTTCTCGGCAGCAGATTGAGTCGTCGCTACCAGGATGAAAGGGATACCTTTGATTATTGTCGGATGCTCAGGACGGGCAGTGAGCCTACTTTCCGGAGTAGGGGCCTCTGTGGGTTTGCACCATAGGCACTAAGGTTTTAGACAGCTTAATGGAAGCTTTGCGATTGCATCTCCTTCGTCTGGTAGCAGGACGGAGCGGCACCAGATGCAGCGCTCCAGCGGTTGTGTTTTACTTGGTGAAAGGTTCTCATCCCAACGCCGATGACCCGCAAGTGACAGCGGCGCAACTCCGGCCGTCACGCTTGAATAGCACGGGAACGCCAACAAAGCTATTGAACGCCCTGGCGTCGGTTGCCTGAGCCCAGACCGTGTTTGGTCTTCATGTCGACAGAGAGGACCAGGAGCAGCAGCCAGAAGCGTCGCCACCTTGTGCTCCTCCTGCCAGTGCGCCCACCGCGGGTTGTTTGCAGGGTGAGGTCTGCCGCAGTGAAAGCATCGAGGCCGTCGCTGCTCACAGGAGCTTGTGCAAGGTTGCCTGCCGCACCGCAGGCTTCATTCCGGGAAAACACAGGCCAACGTAGTGCGACCGTAGCGTCAAAATTGCACGCACTGAATCGGGCGGGGTCGAAACGGCTTCACAGAAGACGGCATCCGGTACAGGTGAATACATTCAGGAGAGCTTTTCGCCAGGAAACGAAATGTCACTGTGCCCCCACTACGCTTGACGGAAACCACAGGCAAGGAAGGGGAGACTGCCACCAGTAGGTCGTTGTCAGAATTGTATCTATCGACCCCGTGCACGAAGTCCGTGCACTGGAATCGGTCGATGGGAGTTCGAGCGACAACTGCAATTGACCACTTGCAGAAGTCGGAGCGCCACCTAGCATGAAAAACGGGAAGCTTGCGCCTCGCCGCTTGGTTGGAAAACATCCCGGCTCCAGCCTTGCTTTGGTACGGCGGCATCGAGTGGCGACGTTGTTTGCAGAGCTTCTTTCACGTTTTGTGAAAGCGTCGACGTTCTTTGGCAGTTGCCATATATGACCTGCCTTAAATATGATTGAAGAGGACTTCATTCTCTTGCCGTTTTTGCAAATGGGACGGACAGCTGACTTCTCACAGCGCTGGATAATGAGCGACAATGCGTGGGGTTATCTTCATGCCAACACTTCGTCCGTTTGTCAAGCACACCGCCGATGGGCTTTAAAAAAAGAGGGTTAAGTTAAGCACATAAAACTTAACGTAAACAGCGTGGACCTTCCACTTGGCCTCATAGGAGCTACGTACACACCATCCATGAAGTCGGGCATCTACGTGGTTACAGCATGGTTCACAAAAGCCATTGTCGACATTGCCGGAGAGCACTGTGAATGTGTGGCCGGATGAGTGCTTTATGCCTGTCGCATTCCCCGAACTCTTAGTTGTTGCATGGAACAACAGATGTACACGTTCTAGCTTGCAAATTTGATATTCATCTCGTGCTGTTTTGCCAAACTGCTGTGTTGCATGCTTGTGGTTTACGAAGCCGTATCCCAAATTTCGCATGCGGTAGGTTATTCAGTTTGTTTTTGCGAGCGCTAAGGCCTCAAAGCTTACGCCAACCTATTTTATTATATGTTATATTAGCTTAAATATGGGCAGCGCGTGCTTCCGCAGGCCTGTACGCTCCCGCTCACTCGCGAATACTCATCAAGGCAGATAGTTTGACGAATTGGTTCGAAGTCATGTTGGAAGAGAGCGCAACACAACTGACATGTACGGAAAAAAAAGAAGACGAGCGCAGACTCACAAGTGACATGACGTACATAGACTGGCCGCATCTGTTTGCGCCGTTTTTCACAAATCGCTTAATCGTACTCGCATCTACTCAGGGTCACTCAGTGACGAGCGCGAAAGAAAACTGCATTCTTTATACTTAAAAGCCTCAACGGGCCCTGCCAGCACGTCGCTGGCCTTCTGTTCAGCGTGGCAGAACTGGCAGGAGATGACAAGGGAATAGAAGTTGCCTGCATAAGCCACAGATCCTAGAATGCACTGTTAGCTGCCACGGCGTGCCGTCCGGGTTCGACCGCTTCACCGCTGCCGTCCGCAAACTTCTCCACATTAACCTTCGCGGGCGGAAATCTGAAGAAGTTACTATTTCCATTTTTATAATAATAGCTCGTGCAGCCGAAAGCGACTCAGTTGGCCGGCATGTCACGCCCGAGCAGCGCAGTTTGCTCATATATGGTTTGCTTTCCAACCACGGAGACGGCGCTCACGAAGCGCCGCCCCGCGGCCAGTGTTTGCGCATGCGCAGTCGTACTTCTGCAAGTGGTCAATTCCTGCCAGCTCCGTCGTGGAAAGCAGGTCTTGCAGGCGCCCAGGAGAATCCTCATCCACGACAACGATGTCCAGGTGCTTGCTTACCCGCAGCTCCACCCCACCGGAAATTTCGAAGAGCACCTGGCAAAAGGGTCCTGCTGTGGCAGGCCGTAAAACAACCGTGCCAGCATATCCTTGCTGAGCGCCTTGTTGGACGCCGCCGCGAACGTGGAAGCACCAGGAAGACTGGCGGTTTCTCGTGTTGAACCTCGCGATTGGCGACGGTGGGAATACGGAGTGACCATGGTGAAGCCACTTTCCTAGAGCGATGTGGGGCCGGAAAAGCTCTGCTCGCTCACCGTAGCCCCATCGCGGGGGTTCGGGCAGCAGGTGCAGCGCCGCTGAGCATAGCAGTGAATACAACAGCGGGTGTCATGGTCTACAAGGTAGCAAACGCTGCAGCAGAGCTGGGACGCGGCTGGCGTGCCGTTAGTATTTCGTAACCAAAGGCCAACAAATCGGGCTGTCACGATGACTTGCTCCCTCGACGGAACGACCACGACACATCGCGGCCGCTCCTCGGGAACAGCTGCCTGGTTGGTCGTGGCCTAAGGGGTGGAGGAAGCTGCCTGCAGAACACCGCGTCGTCAATGCCGCCCTCGTATTCTCGTCAACGTTTGCGGCACGTAGCCGTGTCGGAACTGACAACGAAGGGAGGGCTGTCTCTGGCTTTAAGGATGGTATGCTCGCCTCGCTGCAAAGCGAGGCGCTCAGCGCAGCGAGTCCCCAGTTGCCGCGGCAAGCTCAGGTGGCAGTTCTATTGGTGTGGCTCAAAGCAGCGATGGTCTCCAGTTGCCGCAAGAAGCTCAGGTGTCAGTTCTGTAGGCGCGGCACAAGGGCCTCGTCGGTAGTGTACCCATGGTTGGGCAAGGGCGCCAAAACTGCCGACTCCTGACTAACAAGCTATCAGCTGACAAGCGTGGCAAAGTCGTTGCTCCGGAGCATTGAACGTTCGCGCAAAACTTCAAAACACAATGGAAGGGGGTCAATAGATGTCTCGCTGGCCGCTTTGCGGTGGCGAGCCCATCGAGGGCGAAGCGGTGAGACAGACTGTGGTGCTGTGGCACCTTTTCTAGAAGGTGGACCATGTCGTGTTCCGTGAATCAACAAATTGTTTTGCTGAATAAAGGTACCGCTTCATTTCCAAGGTCCCCATAGTGGCTGATGGACGCACTCGACACTGAAATCTGCAG